>NC_135885.1:2635707-3040707 GCF_964194155.1 Cetorhinus maximus
GGTGTGAGTGTGGGTGTGGGTGAGGGTGTGGG
Organism: Cetorhinus maximus; assembly: GCF_964194155.1. Taxonomy (NCBI): domain Eukaryota; kingdom Metazoa; phylum Chordata; class Chondrichthyes; order Lamniformes; family Cetorhinidae; genus Cetorhinus; species Cetorhinus maximus. The sequence goes on from NC_135885.1 coordinate 2,635,740, forward strand.
TGAGTGTGGGTGTGGGTGTGTGTGGGTGTGAGTGTGGGTGTGGGGTGTGGGTGTGGGTGTGGGTGAGGGTGTGGGTGTGGGCTGTGGGTGTGGGTGGAGTGTGGGTGTGGGTGTGGGTGGAGTGTGGGTGTGGGTGCGGGTGAGGGTGTGGTGTGGGTGTGGGTGTGAGTGTGGGTGTGGGTGAGGGTGTGGGTGGAGTGTGGGTGTGGGTGTGGGTGGAGTGTGTGTGTGGGTGAGGGTGTGGTTGTGGGTGTGGGTGTGAGTGTGGGTGTGGGTGTAGGTGAGGGTGTGGGTGTGGCTGTGGGTGTGGGTGTGGGTGTGGGTGTGGGTGTGGGTGAGGGTGTGAGTGTGGGTGTGGGTGTGGGTGTGGGTGTGGGTGTGGGTGAGAGTGTGGGTGTGGGTGTGGGTGTGAGTGTGGGTGTGGGTGAGGGTGTGGGTGGTGTGTGGGTGTGGGTGTGAGTGTGGGTGGAGTGTGGGTGTGGGTGTGGGTGTGGGTGTGAGTGTGGGTGAGGGTGAGGTGTGGGTGTGGGTGTGGGTGTGGGTGTGCGTGTGGGTGAGCGTATGGGTGTGGGTGTGGGTGTGGCTGAGGGTGTGGGTTTGGGTGTGGGTGTGAGTGTGGGTTTAGGTGAGGGTGTGGGTGGAGTGTGGGTGTGGGTGTGAGTGTGGGTGGAGTGTGGGTGTGGGTGTGGGTGTGGGTGTGAGTGTGGGTGAGGGTGAGGGTGTGGGTGTGGTTGTGGGTGTGGGTGTGGGTGTGGGTGTGGGTGAGGGTGTGGGTGTGGGTGTGGGTGAGGGTGAGGGTGTGGGTGAGGGTGTGGGTGAGGGTGTGGGTGTGGGTTTGAGTGTGGGTGTGGGTGTGGGTGTGAGTGTGGGTGTGAGTGTGGGTGAGGGTGAGGGTGTGGGTGTGGGTGTGGGTGTGGGTGTGAGTGTGGGTGTGGGTGAGGGTGTGGGTGGAGTGTGGGTGTGATTGTGGGTGAGGGTGAGGGTGTGGGTGTGGGTGTGGGTGTGGGTGAGAGTGAGGGTGTGAGTGTGCGTGTGGGTGTGAGTGTGGGTGTGGGTGTGGGTGTGGGTGTGAGTGTGGGTGTGAGTGTGGGTGAGGGGGTGAGGGTGTGGGTGTGGGTGTGGGTGTGAGTGTGGGTGTGGGTGAGGGTGTGGGTGGAGTGTGGTTGTGGGTGTGAGTGTGGGTGGAGTGTGGGTGTGGGTGTGGGTGTGGGTGAGGGTGAGGGTGTGGGTGTGGGTGTGGGTGTCGGTGAGGGTGTGGGTGTGGGTGTGGGTGAGGGTGAGGGTGTGGGTGAGGGTGAGGGTGTGGGTGTGGATGTGAGTGTGGGTGTGGGTGTGGATGTGAGTGTGGGTGTGAGTGTGGGTGAGGGTGAGGGTGTGGGTTTGGGTGAGGGTGTGGGTGTGGGTGTGGGTGTGGGTGTGGGTGTGGGTGAGGGTGAGGGTGTGGGTGAGGGTGTGGGTGTGGGTGTGGGTGTGGGTGTGGGTGTGGGTGAGGGTGAGGGTGTGGGTGAGGGTGTGGGTGACGGTGTGGGTGTGGGTGTGGGTGAGGGTGTGGGTGGAGTGTGGGTGTGGTTGAGGGTGTGGGTGTGGGTGAGGGTGAGGGTGTGGGTGTGGGTGTGGGTGTGGGTGTGGATGTGAGTGTGGGTGTGAGTGTGGGTGAGGGTGAGGGTGTGGGGTGTGGGTGTGGGTGTGGGTGAGGGTGAGGGTGTGAGTGTGGGTGTTGGTTGAGGGTGTGGGTGTGGGTGAGGGTGTGGGTGGAGTGTGGGTGTGGGTGTGGGTGAGGGTGTGGGTGTGGGTGTGGGTGTGGGTGTGAGTGAGGGTGTGGGTGAGGGTGTGGGTGTGGGTGAGGGTGTGGGTGGAGTGTGGGTGTGGGTGTGGGTGTGGGGTGTGGGTGAGGGTGTGAGTGTGGGTGTGAGTGAGGGTGTAGGTGAGGGTGTGGGTGTGGGTGTGGGTGTGGGTGTGAGTGTGGGTGTGGTTGAGGGTGAGGGTGTGAGTGTGGGTGTGGTTGAGGGTGTGGGTGTGGGTGTGGGTGAGGGTGTGGGTGGAGTGTGGGTGTTGGCGAGCGCTCACAGAAAGATCCCTGAGGGCAGGGACCTGAAGAATTCTAAAGACTTTAAACTCAGAACCAAACAGTCCAGGCATCACAAACACTCACCTGAACATAGATATTATAACAATTCTGTCCATAGAATTTTATATTTTTTTATTTAATAAGGGAAACCCCATCCTGCCCTTGGATGGGATTTCCTGAAAAATGCAAAGGCCGCCTGGCCAATTCGTCCATCCACCAACCCTAACGCTGGCCGGGAAACGGGAAATCTGTTAATTGCCCCATTAATGGGCTTAATTACCCTTTTAATTATCGGAGGCGTGCTTCCATGTTTAGTGTGCCCCTGTCAACCAAAATATCGCACGAGTACACGATGATGATGGGGTGATCGCCCAACATCCTCACACCCAATTTCACACTCGAGTGGCTCAGACACATGCCTCCCTTCCAAGCAAACACTTCTGGCCATGGGAACACCACCAACTGGAAGTTCCCCTCCAAGCCACTCACCATCCTGACTTGGAAATACATCGGCCATTCCTTCACTGTCACTGGGTCAAAATCCTGGAACTCCCTCCCTAACAGCACTGTGGTTGTACCTACACCACATAGACTGCAGCGGCTCAAGAAGGCAGCTCACCACCACCTTCTCAAGGGGCAATTAGGGAAAGGCAATAAATGCTGGGCCTAGCCAGCGACACTCACATCCTGTAAATGGACAAAAAAAATCCTCATGATTTTGAACACCTCTGTTAAATCTCCCCTTAACCTTCTCTGCTCTAAGGAGAATAATCCGGCCTTCTCCAGTCTCTCCACATGAACTGAAGTCCCCCCCCCTCTCCCATCCCTGGAACCGCTCAGGTAAATCTCCTCCGCACCCTCTCCAAAGCCTCGACATCCTTCCTAAAGTGTGATGCTCAAGATTGGAAACAATTCCATCGCTGGGTTCTAACCTGTGCTTTGCAAAGGTTTAACTTGATTTCCTTGCTTTTGTGCTTTGTTGAAGTCTAAGAACTGATAAACCTCAGTGACAGTTCTCTCCTGTCACCTTGAAGGATCTGTGTGCATCCACAGACAGGTCCCTCTCCGATACCCTCCCTATAAAACTCTATCATTTTGTTCACATTGTCTTCGCTTCTCCCTTCTTACCAGGAATTTATCATCCCACATCTCCCTGAATTAACTTTCAACTGCCAAATGTCTCTCTGTTTCACCAGCCTGTCTATGTCCTGGAGTGGATTACTGGAGTGGATTACTGGAGTGGATTACTGTCCTCCTCAATGTCGGCTACATTCCTGATTTCAGCAAGTCTCACCTGCAAACTCTGAAATTCAGTCCGGTATCACCAGGCTCAGGTCATTCATATCTCTCAAAAAGAGGTGTGGTCCCAAACACCAATCCCCGGCTCCCCCCAACACTGAATGAGGACTGGAAGATTATGACAAGATAATTCCCTCCAATCCACGGATAATCTGATCCAGACTGGGTAACTTTTGCCAATATCCCATTTCCTCTTTATCTAGTTTTATCCTCTCCCCTGTTACCACCACCTCCTCCCTTGCTGACCCAGCCAGGCAGCTCCCTCTTCACGGGTGCAGACAGAGCCGCAGTGTTCCTCTCACATCAAAAAGCAGAAAATGCTGGAAAAGCTCAGCAGGTCCGGCAACATCTGTGGGGAGAGAAACAGAGCTAACGTTTCGAGTCCGATATAAACCTTCTTCGGAACGGGTGCTTCCCGGTGGGCTGAGTATTCCCAGCGCTCTCTGTTTGATTTCAGTTTTCCAGCACCCACAGTATTTTGTTTTTATTTTAATTTTCGTTACGTCTCCCAGGCTGTGTAATTTCTCTCTAACTGACCCTTCCCATCTTCTTACTATTTCTGTGTCGATGAAAGACTTTATGTTCTTTTTATGTTAACTCTCAGACACTCTCTCTGCTTTTCTGACTCCTTTCTACTTCCTTTGTTCACTTTCCTCCTCTATTGTATTATGATCCTTACGTTAGTCATAAGCCTCTGTTTTTCTGTTTCACTGAATCTCAACATCCCGGGAACTCTGGGTTCCGAGGCCCTTCCTTGAGTGAATGTATCTCTCTGAACCAGACTATCTTCACCTTGAATGAAGCCCTCCAAATCTTCCAGATTGGTTTTGTGTTCAGACATTTAATTCCAATCCATCTGAGCCAGATTCCTAATTCCAATCCATCTGAGCCAGATTCCTCTTTAGCTCAAAACAAAAACAGAAACAGAAATACCTGGAAAAACTCAGCAGGTCTGGCAGCCTCGGCGGAGAAGAGCGCAGTTGACCTTTTGAGTCCTCATGATCCTTCAACAGAACTCTTTAGCTCCTTCCATTAACCCTCCTCCAGTACAGTATTTTTATGTTTGATTGTACCTTGTACTTTTCCATAACTATTCTAAACCTAACGATATTATGACCATTATTCCCCAAATTCTCCCCACGCTGAGATATTTCTCGCTTTCCCCACTTCCTTCTCCCAGGACTAAAACCAGCACCGTGATCATGATAATGAAAGAAAAACCACCGAATTGCATCCAGAAATATTGGACTTTAAAAATAAGACCTGAGTTTTTTGTTAAAATACACACAAGCCACTGGCTGGGATGCTGCAGGGTAACTCCCTAAGAGGTAATGGAACCCCACCCTGTTGCCAGACAAGGTACTTCTAAAGACATCCAGAAACTAATTGTTCCTTCTGGTAGAGACAATGGGAGATGAGAATCATCTCATCAAGAAATCCTGTGAGCAATGCCCAGACAAATTTGTGAATTCGCTTCCCACTTGGGATATACAAAGGAAGGGGTTAAAAGTGAGCAGAAAAGCTGCCCCAGTGTCTGTTTTGAGAGAGAGCAAGTGCTGGAAGTTTGACTGAGAAGTAACAGCCACACACAGTACCCCTGCAAATCGCCATTTTGCAGGTAACCCGACTTCTCTCCCTCTCTACCAAATTCAACACTTGGAACCTCGAAACCAGACTATTTGTCTGCCGGAGTCAACTCTACAGGAACCTCAAATCCGACTATTTGCCTACTGGAGTCAATTCTACTAGAATCTCGAATCACAACGACCGCAATGCTCAATCATGAGTCAAGGACTGTTCCGTATACCTTTAAAAAAAATATAAAATATATTATTTTCACTTACTTCAAGCTAAATTCTTACTTTTAACCTGTATGACCGTGTATGCATGTGTTTTATCTTTTCTTGCCTTTAGTAGTTAATCAACTTACTCTTACTTTTAACTCAAGAATGTCCTGATCAAATTGGCTCTTTCAAAACCAGAACGATTGGGTCTGGGAAAAAAGCATCCACAGAAGGGATCCCTTTTAGATTAAATCTTGTTGCGATCAACAGGGGGTGGGGGTGCTGAAAAAAGACAGGGAGCCAGTTCATCCCCCCTCACCTGGGGCATAACAATTTGGGGGTGTCCTAGCCAGACGATGACAAGCTGAGGGGGTCTCACCTGGACTTTGGGGGAACCTCACCGGGGGGGTGGGTCCTAACAGCCCCCTCAATGAGTTGAAAGTGGAGGTTTCTGCCCATGTGGGCAGTTTTCTACCGTAGACGGGAAGGACATGATGAGGGCAGAGGGCAGAGGTCAGAGGTGGTGGGGATTTGGTTGGAATGGGGCCTGTTCTAAGTGGGTCAGGACACAGCCAATCCTCTGCAGACACATTTCAGTACTTTGGGGTCCCCGATAAGATCAACGTTCTGCCCCCCCCCTCCACGATTCAGAGTACAGGCCCCCAATGCCCCTTCACACAAGAGGTGCTGCACCCAGATCATTCAGCCCCTTCTACAAACAGATGTTCACCTCAACCACAGCCAAAGGGAATTGAAGGGCTGATGGACTCCATTTACTCTCAGATGTGAAAGGAATAAAGGCCTGCATTTCTCTAGCGCCTCTCATGGCCTTAGCACATCCCAAAGCAATTTGCAACCAATAAAATATTTGTGAAGTGCAGGCACTGCTGTCGGAAATGGGGCAGCCAATTTATGCACAGAAAGATCCCAATAACAGCAACTAGATATTCTGTTTCTTCACTCATGTTGGTTGAAGGGTAAATAATGGCCACAGGTAGAGCTCTCACCTACCCTCCCTCCAAATATAGGGACATGTGGTCGCTTACCTCCGCCTGAGGGGCCTGACCATCCCTCCGACAGTGCGGCGCTCCCTCAGTACTGACCCTCCAACAGTGCAGCACTCCCTCAGTACTGACCCTCCGACAGTGCAGCACTCCCTCAGTACTGACCCTCTGACAGTGCATGCACTCCCTCAGTACTGACCCTCTGATAGTGCAGCACCCCCTCAGTACTGACCCTCTGACAGTGCAGCGCTCCCTCAGTACTGACCCTCTGATAGTGCAGCACTCCCTCAGTACTGACCCTCTGACAGTGCAGCACTCCCTCAGTACTGACCCTCTGACAGTGCAGCACTCCCTCAGTACTGACCCTCTGACAGTGCAGCACTCCCTCTGTACTGACCCTCTGACAGTGCGGCACTCCCTCAGTACTGACCCTCTGACAGTGCAGCGCTCCCTCAGTACTGACCCTCTGACAGTGCAGCGCTCCCTCAGTACTGACCCTCTGACAGTGCAGCACTCCCTCAGTACTGACCTCCTGACAGTGCAGCACTCCCTCAGTACTGACCCTCTGACAGTGCAGCACTCCCTCAGTACTGACCCTCTGACAGTGCAGCGCTCCCTCAGTACTGACCCTCTGACAGTGCAGCACTCCCTCAGTACTGACCTCCTGACAGTGCAGCACTCCCTCAGTACTGACCCTCTGACAGTGCAGCACTCCCTCAGTACTGACCCTCTGACAGTGCAGCGCTCCCTCAGTACTGACCCTCTGACAGTGCAGCGCTCCCTCAGTACTGACCCTCCGACAGTGCGGCACTCCCTCAGTACTGACCCTCCGACAGTGCGGCACTCCCTCAGTACTGACCCTCTGACAGTGCGGCACTCCCTCAGTACTGACCCTCTGACAGTGCGGCACTCCCTCAGTACTGACCCTCTGACAGTGCAGCACTCCCTCAGTACTGACCCTCTGACAGTGCAGCGCTCCCTCAGTACTGACCCTCTGACAGTGCAGCACTCCCTCAGTACTGACCCTCTGACAGTGCAGCACTCCCTCAGTACTGACCCTCTGACAGTGCAGCGCTCCCTCAGTACTGACCCTCTGACAGTGCAGCACTCCCTCAGTACTGACCCTCTGACAGTGCAGCACTCCCTCAGTACTGACCCTCTGACAGTGCAGCACTCCCTCAGTACTGACCCTCTGACAGTGCAGCACTCCCTCAGTACTGACCCTCTGACAGTGCAGCACTCCCTCAGTACTGACACTCTGACAGTGCAGCACTCCCTCAGTACTGACCCACTGACGGTGCAGCACTCCCTCAGTACTGACCCTCTGACAGTGCTGCACTCCCTCAGTACTGACCCTCTGACAGTGCAGCGCTCCCTCAGTACAGACCCTCTGACAGTGCAGCACTCCCTCAGTACTGACCCATAGCCCAGTATCAATCCCCTGGCTTCAAATATCTCTTACTTTCCCTCCTCTGACCCAATGTCCCATTTCTGTTTAACCCAAACTGTCCAAATCTCTCTCCGCACACTCGGTGATCATTGCAAATTGACCCTGATTCCCAACCTCGCTTTTCACCATCAGAATCTATCGTATTAAACAGGTTATTAATTATCCATTTGGTTTCTGTGCTACACGATTAACATCCCAATATCTGAACTCTCTGAATTATCCTGTTGGGCCAACAAACTCCACTCTTTATGGTTTTAATGTGCTCCCTGCTTCCCCCTGTACAGAGTCCGCTCCCTCTGACTGCGCCTGTCCAGTGTGTCTGTGTCTGTAAAACGCTCAGGGAGACCTGACACCTGCGGCTATTTTCTTGCATGTTTGGGGGGGGCCGGGGCTCAGGGGTCTGGGCTCTGCTGACCAGGCTCCTGCTCTGTGGTCTCTGCTGAGTGTCCAGCTCTGTGCTGCTGGAACCTGGGCAGCAGGTGGTCAAGCCCGCCACCTTGTGGCTCCTCCCTGTAGTGTCCAGTCGACACCAAGCTTAACATTTCACTCAGGGCGGTGTGGTCCGAATGTTACTTGCCACTTGTCAGCACAAGCCTGGATATTACCCAAGTCTCGCTGCATTTGCACATGGGCTGCTTCAGTATCTGAGAGTCGTGAATGGTGCTGAACATTGTGCAATCATCAGCGAACATCCCCACTTCTGACCTTATGATGAAAGGAAGGTCATTGATGAAACAGCTGAAGATGGTTGGGCCGAGGACACTACCCTGAGGAACTCCTGCAGTGATGTCCTGGAGCTGAGATGATTGACCTCCAACCACCACAACCATCTTCCTTTGTGCTAGGTATGACTCCAACCAGCGGAGAGTTTTCCCCCTGATTCCCATCAACTCCAGTTCTGCTAGGGCTCCTTGATGCCTCACTCGGTCAAATGCTGCCTTGATGTCAAGGGCAGTCACTCCCACCTCCCCACCCCACCCTCACTCCCCTCCCCTCCTCACTCCCCACCCATCCTCACTTCCCCTTCTCCTCGCTCCCCTCCCCCTCTCTCCCGCTCCTCACTCCCCTCCCCTCCTCACTCCCCTCCCCTCATCACTCCCTACCCCTTCGTCACTCACCCTCCTCATCCCCCCTCCTCACCCCCCTCTCGCTCTCATTCCCCAACCTTTCCTCACTCCCTGTCCCCTCCCACTTCCCTCCCCCTCACCATTCCCCTCCCCCTCATTACTCCCCTCCCACTCCTCATTTCCCACACCCCACACCGCCTCACTCCACTCCTGCCGTCACTCCCCTGCCCTCTTCACTCCTTACCCTTTTTTCACTCCTCCTCCTCACTCCCCCTCACTCCTCTCCCTCTTCTCACTCCCCTCCCCACTCCCCCTCCTCACTCCCCCCTCCTCACACCCCATCCCCTCCTCGCTCCCCTCCCCCTTCACTCCCCTCCCCCCTCACTTCCCACCCTTCCTCACTTCCCTCCAGCCCCTCACATCCCACCCCATCCCCCTCCTTATTCACGTCCCATACTCACTCCCCTCCCCCTCACTCCCCATCCCCTCCTCATTACCCACCCCACACCACTCCCCTAATACCTCCCCATCCCTGATTCCCCCCATACCTCCTCCTCTCACCGCCCATGCCCCCCAACACCCCAGACCACCTCCGCACTCCCTTCCCTACATCCTCTGTCTGACCCCAGGTCCCCAGAGGTTAAAGAGGTTTCACATATTATTCTGTGATCTTAGGAGTTAATGGAGTTTAGTGTTTGATGAGGAACCATTCCCTGAAATGGTTGCCATGTCTCTGTGTCTGGTTTCTATGGCAACGCGCTGTCATTCTGGGCCTGATGAGAGTGAGCTCCGCTCTTTGATTTCATTGGTTCTAAGTACCTGCTCCCTCAGTCACTAATGTCTCAATGCACACAGACACCTTCAGCTCACACAACATCAAATCTTGGGCTGAATCACAATAATCCTGGTGAATATCCATCGCAGTGAACTACCAGAGTGCGTTACACAATCACAGAATTGCTATGGTGCAGAAGGAGGCCATTCGGCCCATCATGTCAGTCCTGGCTCTCCAAATGAGCAATTCACCTAGTGCCGCTCCCCTGCCTTCTCCCTGTAACCCTGCATATAATCCTTTTCAACTAACAGTCTAGTTTCCTCTCAGGCAGCGTATTCCAGATCCTAAACACTCGCTGTGTGAAAAACCTTTTCCTCATGTCGCTTCCCTCTGGTTCTCCATCCTTCCACCAATGGAAACAGTTTCTCCCTCTCTACTCTGTTCAGACCCCTCATGATTTGGCAAACCTCTGTCAAATCTCCTCTCAGCCTTCTCTTCTCCAAGGAGAACAGTCCCAACTTCTCCAATCTATCTCCATTACTGAAGTTGTTCATCCCTGAACCATTCTCGTGAATCTTTTCTGCACTCCAATGCCTTCACATCCTTCCTAAAGCACAGTGATCAGAACTGGACACAATACTCCAGCTGAGGCAGAACCAGTGTCTTATACAAATTGAACATAACCTCCTTGCTCTTGTATTCTATGCCCCTATTAATAAAGCCCAGGATACTGTATGCTTTATTAACCACTCTCTCAACCTGTCCTGACACCTTCAATGGATTTATGCACATATACACCCAGGTCCCTCTGCTCTTGCACCCCCTTTAGAATTGTACCCATTATTTTATATCGTCTCTCCATGTTCTTCCTATCAAAATCAATCACTTCACATTTTTGCACATTGGACTTCATTTGCCACGTGTTCGCCCATTACACTAACTTCACTGTGTTTTGAAGTTCTACACTATCCACCTCACAGCTTACAATCTTCCACAAACTTCGAAATTGCACCTTGTACATCAAGGTCTAGGTCATTATATAATCAGGAAAAACAAGGGTCCCAACACTGACCCCTGCAGAATTCCACTACAAACCTTCCTCCAGTCTGAAAAACATCCATTAACCACTACTCTGTTTCCTGTCACTCAGCCAATTCTGTACCAATGTTGCTATTGTCCCTTTTATTCCATGAGATGTAATTTTTCTCACAAGTCTGTTGTGTGGCACTGTATCAAATGCCTTTTGGATGCCCATGTACAGCACATCAACAGCATTGCCCTCATCAACCCTGTTACCTCATCAAAAAACTCCAGCAAGTTAGTTAAACATGATTTTCCCTTAACAAATCCATGCTGACTTTTCTTAATTAACCCGCCCTTGTCAATGTGACTATCCATTTTGTCCCAGATTATCATTTCTAGAATTTTCCCCACCACCGAAGTTAAACTGACTGGTCTGTAATTGCAGGGCAGATCTTTACAACCTATTTTGAACAAGGGTGTAATGTTTGCAATACTCCAGTCCTCTGGCACCAGCCCTGAGTCTAAGGAAGACTGGAAAATTCTGGCCAGTGCCTCCCCAATGTCCACTCTCACTTACCCCATTACCCTTGGATGTATCTCATCCGGTCCTGGTGCCTTATCAAGTTTAAGCACAGACAGCCTATCCAATACCTCCTCCTCATTAATTTTAAACCTTTCTAGTTTCTGAATTACCTCCTCTGTCACCATGGCCTGGGCAGCATCTGCTTCCTTGGTAGAGACAGATGCAAAGTATTAATTTAATACCTCAGCCATGCCCCTACCTCCATGTGTAAATCCCCTTATTGGTCCTTAATCAGCCCTACTCCTCCTTTTACTATTTATATGCCTATAGAAGACTTTGGGATTCACTTTTATGTTAGTTGCTAGCCCCTTTTCATTCTCCCTTTTTGCATCTCCTATTTGCTTTTTCACCTCCTCCCTGAACCTTTTATACTCAGCCTGGTTCTCAGTTGTATTTTCTACCTGACACCATCATAAGCCCTTATTAATCCTTTATCTTGATTTCCATCTCTTTTGTCATCCAGGGAGCACTGGAGGGAATGGGCGACCACCAGGCAGTTCCGAATGGCCAGGAAGGTAGTGCAGGAGTTGCCTGAGTGTATCTCACTCTCCGGCTCGGAACACTGATGAAAGTGAGATGGGTCGTCTAGGATGTGTAACCCAAGCCTAGTCCATGGCACCATGGTTGGCTCAGCTGAAAGGGATGGGGATGGGGGAGGAGGATTGGAAAAGCAACAGTGATAGGGGGTTCGATAGGGGAATAGACAGGTGTTTCCATAGCTGCAGGCGTGACTCCGGGGTGGTGCGTTGCCTCGCTGGTTCCAGGGTCAGGGATATCACTGAGAGCACTCAGAGAGGGGAGGGTGAACAGCCAGCACTTGTAGTGCACATCAGTACCAATGACATAGGTAGAGAGAGGGATGTGGTCCTGCAGGCAGAGTTTAGGGAGCTGGGAGGGAAACAAGCGACCAGCACCTCAATGGTAGTAACCCCTGTATTACACCCGGTACAGCGTGCAAGTGAGTAGAAAAATAGGAGGATGGAGCAGATGAGTGTGTGGCTGTAGAGATGAGACAAGAGGGAGGGCTTTAGATTCCTAGGACATTGGATGAGTTCTGGGGGAGATGGGACTTGTACAGGTCAGACAGGTTGCAACTAAACTGAATCAGGACCAATGTTTTTTGTGGGTTGATTCAGTCCTTCTGCACGTGCACCACCTGGGAAAGGGCTGCATGTGCGCAGTTTGTGTTTGTTACAGTCTTTAGGCCACAAACTGTGCCGGAGAAAAGAAGCCAAAGCAGTGAAACTGCACAAAACTGGAGGTCAGGTAACCTGAACTGGAGGGCCATTACCCAGGAAGGTGTCCCAAGGAACAAGACACAGGGAGGCGGACAGGGAGAGGTCCCTGAAGAAAGTCCCGGGCAGGGACAGGAATAGGGATCAGAAATAGGTCCCAAGAAGTCAAGTTAAAACGAAGGAGCAGAGCAATAGGCTGGAGTTAGAGAGAGAGAGAGCTGCGGGGAGCAGAAGACCCAAGGAGGCAGCCGAAGATTGGTGACTCCTTACTGGAGGATCTTTGGAGCAGTGATGTTCTGCTTGGCACAGCCAAGCGTCTGAAACTGTGCTTGGAAGGTGAAGTTTGAGTGTACACGGAGATCCAGGGACAAGAAATCTCGGAAGGCGAGATTGACACCCTGGAGGTGGATCCTTGTTGATTCTGTCCGAGTGGGAGCGACGTTTGGGAGAGAATTTCGTGGCAAGTTCTTCAAATGTGGAGATTGGAAGCCCTGGTGAGAAGGAGAGAGTTTCAGTGAGACCGGTTGACTCACGGTGTGACAGGAATCTGGGGGGGTTGTTGAGAAATCCACAGAATCTGCTTTGGTCGCATCTGTCATTTACTCTGGAGTCTGGTGTATCTGACCACAGTTCACCAGTTAATCCACATGTACCACATACTTACCCTGAACGTTAGAGTATAAGATAGATATTGTAAATTATTGTATATTTCTGAATTTGTACCTGCCTGTAAAGATAGAGCTGAGGTGAGGGAATAGAGAATATTTGAGACATTTTCCTGTATTTGTATTGTGATTTTTTTTCCAGCCTTTTCACCTGGTGTAACATTGTTCATTTTTCTTGTTTAATAAATGTTTTATTCTTTGTATTAAAAGTGCATCAGCAGATTCCTGTGAATTTGCTCAGTAACTTTCCTCCACGGTTTCTAAGAAAAGTTAGGATCTATAAAGCCAGGCTCCACTCTGAGATCTGACTTTTCCAGTGTTAAAATCAGCTGGGATCGTGACAATACTGCTATTGGGGAGGGTTGATAATAACTTGGTGGACATGTGAGAAGCTGGAGGTAATATTAGAGAGGAAAACCAAGGTGTACAGAGCATTAGGAGAGACACAAACAGTATTAGAGTAGCGGGCTATTAGTTGGGATCAGAGTAAGAGAAAATGTAATAAGGTCTAAGTTAGCATTAGTGTGCATGTATCGAATATGTGGAGCTTGTTAATAAGGCTGGTGAGATGCAGGTGGCCCATGTGGAAATGAGGGGATAATGGTGACCTGACTCAAAAAAGGGCTGGACTGAGTACTACATCTTCCCAGATACAATGTATTAAGGAGAGATAGGGAAGGAAAGAAAGGAGGAGGGTTGGCAGAATTGACTAAGGAGAATGTTATGGTCCTGGAGAGAGAGGATGTCCCAAGGGGTGTAGTCTACTGGTCATCGGGAAAGATACAGAGGAGCAAGTTTGCAAAGAGATTACAAAAAAGTGCAGGAATTATAGGGTAATTATAATGAGGGACTTTAATTATCTCAATACGCGGGAATGATAACAGTATAAAGGGCAGGGAAGAGCAAGAATTTCTGAAACGTGTTCAGGAGAATTTTCCAGATCAGTTTGTTTCTGGCACAAGGAGGAAGGAGGCATTGCTGGATCTGGTTCTGAGGAATGAGGTGGGCCAAGTGGATCAAGTGTCAGTGGGGAGCATTTAGGGAATAGTGATCATAGTATCATAAGTTTTAGATTCGCTATGGAAAATGACAAGGAGCGATCCAGGGTTAAAGATAAGGAATAGGGGGAGTAGGCCATTCAATCCCTCAAGCCTGCTCTGCTACTAAACAAGACTGATCTGACTGGCTTAACTCCACTCTCCTGCCTACCCCTCAAAACTTAATTCATTTGTAGATCAAAAATCTGTCCAACTCAGCTCCCAATATATTCAATGACCGACCTCCGCTGTTCCCTTAATTAGGGGAGGGGACAACTTTAATAGGGTGAGAACAACTCTGGCCCAGATAAATTGGAGTGACAGGCAAAGATGTAACAGAACCCGTTTAAGAGTAGAAAGCTCGGGTAGAGTCAAGGACATTCCCAACAGGGGGAAAGGTAGGACAAACAAATCCAGAATTCCCTGGATGACAACAGAGATAGAAATTAAGACTTTTTTTTATTCATTCATGCAATGTGAGCTTCTCTGGCTGGCCCAGCATTTATTGTCCATCCCTAGTTGCCCTTGAGAAGGTGGGGGTGAGCTGCCTTCTTGAACCGCTGCAGTCCATGTGGTGTAGGTACACCCACAGTGCTGTTAGGGAGGGAGTTCCAGGATCTTGAGCCTGTGACAATGAAGGAACGACAATATTTTTCCTAGTCAGGATGGTGAGTGACTTGGAGGGGAACTTCCAGGTGGTGGTGTTCCCATCTATCTGCTGCCCTTGTCCTTCTAGATGATAGTAGTTGTGGGTTTGGAAGGTGCTGTCTAAGAAGTGGTCTTGCTGAATTCCTGCAGTGCATCTGGTAGATGGTACACACTGCTGCTACTGTGAGTCGGTGGTAGAGGGAGTGATTGTTTGTGGATGTGGTGTCAATCAAGTGGGCTGCTTTGTCCTGGATGGTGTCAAGCTTCTTGAGTGTTGTGGGAGCTGCACTCATCCAGGCAAGTGGGGAGTATTCCATCACACTCCTGACTTGTGCCTTGTAGATGGTGGACAGGCTTTGGGGAGTCAGGAGGTGAGTTACTCGCCTCAGGATTCCTAGCCTCTGACCTGCTCTTGTAGCCACCGTCACCACCCTCTGGGTAAAAAAAGTATTTCCTCACATCCCCCCTAAACCTCCTGCCCCTCACCTTGAATTTATGCCCCCTCGTGACTGACCCTTCAACTAAGGGGAACAGCTGCTCCCTATCCACCCTGTCCATGCCCCTCATAATCTTGTACACCTCGATCAGGTCGCCCCTCAGTCTTCTCTGCTCCAACGAAAACAACCCAAGTCTATCCAACTATAATATAATTTAGAACCAGGTTGAAAATAAAAGGTTCAGGGGGGATTTTTTAAAAATAAGATAAGTAAAGGGAGAGTATGAAAAGAGACTGGCAGCTAACATAAAAGGGAATCCAAAAGTCTTCTATTGGCATATAAATAGTAAACTGTGCTAAAAGGAGGAGTGGGGCCGATTAAGGACCAAAATGAGGGTTTACATATGGAGGCAGGGGGCATGATTAAGTAAGCACTTGGCATCTATCTTTACCAAGGAAGAAGGCGCTGTCCAGGTTATAGTGAAAGGGGAGGTAGTTAAGACAGTGGACATTTGATAGGCTGGTTGTACTTAAGGTTGAGGAGTTATCTGAACTGGATGAGGGAACTCTCTCTGACGGAAGTAAGGGTGGGAATTGCAGAGTCACTGGCCATAATCTCCCAATCCTCCTTAGATACAGGGGTGGTGCCAAAGGCTTGGAGAATTTCAAATGTTACACCCGTGTTGAAGAAAGGGTGTCAGGATAAACCCAGCAAATACAAACCAGTCCCCTGGGTGGGCGGGGGGGAGCTTTGATCAATTATCATTTGGGGACAAATTTAACAGTCACTTGGGCAAAGGTGGATTAATTAAAGAAAGGCAGCATGGATTTATTAAGGGAAAATCATGTTCAACTAACTTGCTTGAGGGTTGATGAGGTCAACGTGGTTGATGTGGTTTAGATGGATTTCAAAAAGGTTTGTGAACAATGTTAGAGCCCACGGAGTTAAAGGGACAGGAGCAACATGGACACAAAATTGGCTGGGTGACGGGAAACAGGGTAGTGGCTAATGGATAATTTTTGGACAGGAGGAAGGTTTGTAATGGAGTTGCCCAGGAGTCAGTGTTGGGACCCTTTGTTTTTCCTGATGTATATTAGTGACCTGGACTGGTAGGGGATGGGGCGGGGTACAGGGCACAGTTTGTGAACGGAGTGGAGGATAGTGACAGACTTCAGGAGGATGTAGGCATGTTGGTGTAATCGGCAGACATGTGACAGGAGAAATTTAATGCAGAGAAGCATGAAGTGATTCACTTTGATAGGAAGAACATGGAGAGAAGATATAAAATAAAGGCTACAGTTCTAAAGGGGGTGCAGGAGCAGAGGGAGCTGGGGGTATATGTGCATTAATCATTGAAGGTGGCAGGACAGGCTGAGAGAGTGGTTAATAGAGCATACAGTATCCTGGGCTTTATTAATAGGAGCACAGAGTACAAGAGCAAGGAGGTTATTAAGCCTGTATCAAATCCAGTTTCACGAGGCCAGAATTAGAGGCCACACAGAGATCTCAGAGGGTTGTGAGGCTGGAGGGGATTACAGATATCTCAGAGGGTTGTGAGGCTGGAGGGGATTACAGATATCGGGAGGGGTGAGGTCATGGAGGGATTTGAGAACAAGGAGACAGGTTCTAAAATGCTTGACTGGGAGTCAGTGTACCTCAGCGAGCACAGGGGTGATCGGGGAATGGGACTTGATGTGAGTTGGGGTCCTGTCAGGCAGCTATTGGATGAACTGAAGTTAGTGGAAGGTGGAATATGGGTGCCAGTCGCAGAGAGTGTTGCAATAGTTGAGTCTCCAGGTAAAGGTTTGGAACAGGGTTGTGTGCAGCTTAAACACCAGGATAGAGCTGCTCAGGTCAATGGCCTGTTCCAGTGCTGTGCACTCAATATGTAGGGAATCGATGTAACTGCCCTATGAGTGGAATAAACACCCTATTCCATTCGGCTAATGGACAAGGAGAGGTGCTCTCTCTAAGATCAGCGTCTGGCTGCTATTAAGTCATTTAGGCTTATTTTCTAACATCTTTCAGGAGACAAAAATAACCATTATTATTTTCACTGGCTCCCTTTACACGTCACACAAATTATAGATTTGAAATAAAGATAGTGATACAATGAGAATGATGGAACTCTCTAGATCTCCCCATCTTGAGAGTGTTTGATGGAGACAGTGTAGAGGGAGCTTTACTCTATATCTAACCCCGTGCTGTACCTGTCCTGGGAGTGTTTGATGGGGACAGTGTAGAGGGAGCTTTACTCTGTACCTAACCCCGTGCTGTACCTGCCCTGGGAGTGTTTGATGGGGACAGTGTAGAGGGAGCTTTACTCTGTATCTAACCCCATGCTATACCTGCCTTGGGAGTGGTTAATGGGGACAGTGTAGAGGGAGCTTTACTCTATATCTAACCCCGTGCTGTACCTGTCCTGGCAGTGTTTGATGGGGACAGTGTAGAGGGAGCTTTACTCTGTATCTAACCCTGTGCTGTACCTGTCCTGGCAGTGTTTGATGGGGACAGTGTAGAGGGAGCTTTACTGTGCATCTAACTGCGTGCTGTACCTGTCCTGGGAGTGTTTGATGGGGACGGTGTAGAGGGAGCTTTACTGTGCATCTAACTGCGTGCTGTACCTGTCCTGGGAGTGTTTGATGGGGACAGTGTAGAGGGAGCTTTACTCTGTATCTAACCCTGTGCTGTACCTGTCCTGGCAGTGTTTGATGGGGACAGTATAGAGGGAGCTTTACTCTGTATCTAACCCCGTGCTGTTCCTGTCCTGGGAGTGTTTGATGGGGACAGTGTAGAGGGAGCTTTACTCTGTATCTAACCCCATGCTGTACCTGTCCTGGGAGTGTTTGATGGGGATAGTGTAGAGGGAGCTTTACTCTGCATCTAACACCGTGCTGTACCTGTCTTGGGAGTGTTTGATGGGGACAGTGTAGAAGGAGCTTTACTCTGTATCTAACCCCGTGCTGTACCTGTCCTGGGAGTGTTTGATGGGGATAGTGTAGAGGGAGCTTTACTCTGTATCTAACCCCGTGCTGTACCTGTCCTGGGAGTGTTTGATGGGGACAGTGTAGAGGGAGCTTTACTCTGTATCTAACCCTGTGCTGTACCTGCCCTGGGAGTGTTTGATGGGGATAGTGTAGAGGGAGCTTTACTCTGTATCTAACCCCGTGCTGTACCTGTCCTGGGAGTGTTTGATGGGGACGGTGTAGAGGGAGCTTTACTGTGTATCTAACTGCGTGCTGTACCTGTCCTGTGAGTGTTTGATGGGGACAGTGTAGAGGGAGCTTTACTCTGTATCTAACCCTGTGCTGTACCTGTCCTGGGAGTGTTTGATGGGGACAGTATAGAGGGAGCTTTACTCTGTATCTAACCCCGTGCTGTTCCTGTCCTGGGAGTGTTTGATGGGGACGGTGTAGAGGGAGCTTTACTCTGTATCTAACCCCATGCTGTACCTGTCCTGGGAGTGTTTGATGGGGACAGTGTAGAGGGAGCTTTACTCTGTATCTAACCCCGTGCTGTCCCTGTCCTGGGAGTGTTTGATGGGGACAGTGTAGAGGGAGATTTACTCTGTATCTAACCCCGTGCTGTCCCTGTCCTGGGAATGTTTGATGGGGACAGTGTAGACGGAGCTTTACTCTGTATCTAACCCCTTGCTGTACCTGTCCTGGGAGTGTTTGATGGGGACAGTGTAGAGGGAGCTTTACTCTGTATCTAACCCCGTGCTGTCCCTGTCCTGGGAGTGTTTGATGGGGACAGTGTAGAGGGAGCTTTACTCTGTACCTAACCCCGTGCTGTACCTGTCCTGGGAGTGTTTGATGGGGACAGTGTAGAGGGAGCTTTACTCTGTATCTAACCCTGTGCTGTACCTGTCCTGGGAGTGTTTGATTGGGACAGTGTAGAGGGGGCTTTCTTTTACAATTGTGTCATTGACACCTTTCCCCCATGTTCCCGCTGCCAATCCTGATTTCAGGGGCAGCTTATACCTTATCCACCATTGCTCCGAGTTTGGGCTACCCATGGGAATCCACGTCAGGACCCAGAATTCCCATGGCAGAAGCCCAGCTCTCCGAGTGTCGGATCCCAGGAGCAGCAGGGATCAGGTCCAATGTCGCTGATTCTTATGCAACATCTCAGCTTTACATCTGAGGACATGAATTAGTGTGATTAGGGTTTAAAAAGCGCAGGCATGTCAAACAGGAGACTGGAAAGCTAGCTACTTCCTGCCGGAGGTTTTTGAGGATGTAACTAGCAGAATAGATAAGGGGGAACTGGTAAATGTGGTGTACTTGGATTTTCAGAAAGCTTTTGATAAAGTCCCACATGGGAGGTTAGTAAACAAAATTAGTGCAAATGGGATTGGGGGGAATAGACTGCTATATATTGAGAATTAGTAAATGGACAGAAAACAGAGAGTGGGAATGAACAGGTCATTCTCAGGTTGATGGTCTGTGACTAGTGGGGTACTGCAAGGATCAGTGCTGGGGCCACAGCTATTTACAATCTACATGAACGACTAGAATGTGGGGATTAATTGCAATATTTCCAAGTTTGCAGATGATACAAAACTAGGTGGAAGTGTGAGTTGTGAGGAGGATACAAAGAAGTCATTCAGACTCAAAATGTTAACTCTGTTTATCTCTCACAGATGCTGTTAGACCTGCTGAGTTTAACTTCAGTGGTGGCAAAGTCCAAAACCAATTATTCGGGATAGAATTAGTTGTCACATGGAAAAACATGGATCGATTAGGATCAACCAGCATGGATTTCTAAAGGGGAAATTGTGTTTTACTAACTTATTGAAGTATTTTGAAGAGGTAACAGAAAAGGTCGATGAGGGTAATGCTGTTGATGTGGTGCACATGGACTTTCAAAAGACATTTGACACAGTGCCACACAACAGACTTGTGAGAAAAGTTATTGCTCATGGAATAAAAGGGACAGTAGCAACGTGGATACAAAATTGGCTGAAAAATAGGAAACAGAGAGTAATGGCCAATGGATATTTTTCGGGCTGGAGGAAGGTTTGTAGTGGAGTTCCCTAGGGGTCAGTATTGGGACCCTTGCTTTTCCTGATATATATTAATGATCTAGATCTTGGTGTGGAGGGGACAATTTCAAAGTTTGCAGATGATACGAAGCTTGGGAGTGTTGTGAACTGTCAGGAGGACGGTGTGGAACTTCAAGAAGACATGGACAAGTTGGTGGAGTGGGCAGATAGTTGGCAGATGAAGTTCAATGCGGAGAAGTGTGAGGTGATGCATTTTGGTAGAAAGAACATGGACTGACAATATAAAATAAGGGGTGGAATTTTGAAGGGGGTGCAGGAGCAGAAAGACCTGGGTGTATATGTGCATAGATCATTGAAGGTGGCAGGACAGGTGGAGAGAGCAGTTAATAAAGCATATAGTATCCTGGGCTTTATTAATAGGGGCAGAGAGTACAAGGGCAGGGAGGTTATGCTGAATTTATATAAGACACTCGTTAAACCTCAGCTGGAATATTGTGTACAGTTCTGGGCACCATATTATAGGAAGGATATGAACACATTGGAGTAAGTGCAGAAGAGGTTTACAAGAATGGTTCCAGGGATGAGAAACTTCAGCTATGAGGATAGATTGGAGAGGTTGGGACTGTTCTCCTTGGAGAGAAGGCAGCTGAGAGGAGATTTGATAGAGATGTTCAGAATCATGAGGGGCCTGGACAGAGTAGATAGTGAGAAGCTGTTCCTGCTCATAAAAGGATCCAGAACAAGAGGGCACAGATTTAAAGTGATTTGCAAAAGAAGCAAATGTGACGTGAGAAAAAACATTTTCACACAGCGAGTGGTTTGGGTCTGGAATGCACGGCCTGGAAGTGTGGTGGAGGCAGGTTCAATCGAGGCATTCAAGAGGACATTAGATGATTATTTGAATAGAAACAAGTTGCAGGGGTACAGGGAAAAGGCAGGGCAATGGCACTAGGTCATAATGCTCATTTGGAGAGCTGGTTCAGACATGATGGGCTGAATGGTCTCCTCCTGTGCCATTAAAATTCTGTGATTCTGTGATTCTGGGGAGATCCCAGCCATGGCACTGGTCGCTCCCTCCCAGGCAGGGCCAGCACTGGCTCCACTGGCCAGAGGACGATCAACAAGGTCATCAAGGCCAACAGGACAGCAGAGCCAGCAGCTGCCTCCAATGCCAGTGCCAGCGAGGGGGCAGGTACCAAGACGCAACACTTGTAAACGTATGTTTAAGGCACCGTGAGCACAAGAGGGACTGGTCACGGGTGATCTTCTGTTCTGCCGTGTTTTGTTTATATGTTTACTGGTGTGACCATTAATATTATTAAGTTCATTTGTTTTGAGTGTCAGAATGATATAAATTTTGCTTTTGTCTTCATGGCCTGACTATGCTTCACATGTTTTATCTGGTGCAGGGTACACCAGTGTGTAATACTGGATGTGAGAGGCTCTAAGCTTTATTGCACAGGCACTGAGCGTACTCTGGGTTTAAATGAAAGGGTCATTTCAGGCACCTGGGATGGAGACAGCAGCCCTGGCCTGAGGTCACAGCAGATCTTTGGCAGCCTAGCTGAAGGAGCGTTGGATCAGGACATCCCTGGTGTCCCTGCCTCCCCGGAGGTTACCGAGATCTGCCTCCATGCCCTCAGCATTCCCCTCACCGTGCTCCTCTTCACACTCACTACTAGATCCATCCTCTGTGGCCTGTGGAGCTGCATCAAGACCCTCTTCCTCCAGTAGGTCTCCCCTTGTCAGTGTCAGATTGTGGAGAGTGCAGCATGCAAACTACTATCAGTGACACCCGCTCTGGGGAGTATTGTAGTGCATCCCCTGAATGGTCCAGGCATCAGAAGCGTGTCTTCAGAAGACCTATGGTTCTCTCTGTCACCGCCCTCGTGGAGGCGTGGCCCCTATTATAACGCTGTTCTGTCTCTGTTCTTGGATGGCGGAGAGGCGTCATGAGCCACCTTTACAATGGATAGCCCTTATCACCCAACAGCCATCCAACCAGTCGGGCTGGAGCACTGAATAGCCTCAGCACCTGGGAATGTCTCAGGATGTAAGCGTCATGGGAGCTGCCTGGGTACCTTGCACAGACTTGCAGAATCTGGTCACTGATGATCAGGATGTTCATCGAGTGGAAGCCCTTAAAAGACCATAGACCATAAGACATAGGAGTAGAAGTAGGCCATTCGGCCCATCAAGTCTGCTCCACCATTTAATGAGATCATGGCTGATCTGATAATCCTTAGCTCCACTATCCTGCCTTTTCCCCATTGTTATGACAATGCAGTTGGTAAAGTGGAGTAATTTAAAATTCCCAGAGGGAAACTTTAAACAACTGTCATAACCTATAATTTTTAGTGTTATGTTTGAGATGTGACTCTAAATTCAGGAATCAGAACACCAGTTTTCGAGGTTTTACATTAAACTAAATGAAACATTTTATTAATTTACACAGGTTAAAATACATACACATGGCTACAAATTACTGCTATCATAACTTTTAACAAATTCCCAAACTAATCTCCATTAAGGCAGCAGCTACCCATAGACTTAACCAAACACCAGGCAAAGCATTTTCACCTTACAGATTCAAAATGAGGTTCCTTTCACTGTGGAGCCAGTTGGAGGTTTACAGCTGCCTTTTGATCTTACATTGCCTCTGCTCTGCACACCCGAAAACTACTGAAGTTATACCCACCACCACTGATTGAATTCAAATTCTCATTGTCTCACCAGCCTCTTTGAACTTCACCTTTTAACAATGAAAACCCCTTTTGTATTAGTAATATTAACATATGGCTTGGTAGCTAGAAAAATATTTTTTTTTTGCCTTTGTTTCTTCAATATTAATGTTTCTTCAAAAAAAAGTTTTCAATTGTTTAAAAGAATTATATATTCAGATTCCAGTGCCGCTGGGATAGTTGAAGCTTTGACACAAGCTTTAAAGGCATCAAGTTTTCACCCCACTTCTTGAATGCTCTATTCAAAAAATGCAAATGCAGCCAACTCTCTTACATCTCAAAACCAGTACATATCAAAACACCCAGAACTAGCTGGCTTTAATCCAATTAAGACACACCCACAGACTAAACCTCTATTTTAAAAGAAAAATATTTTCCAAAATATTATATACATTAATATCTTCATGACACACATAATCCTTGATTGTCTTACTGATTAGAGAAGAAATTCCTCCTCATCTCTGCCTTAAATAGGTGACCCCTTACTCTGAGATTATGCCCTCTGGTCCTAGACTCTCCCACAAGGGGAAACAACCTCTCAGCATCTACCTTGTCAAGCCCCCTAAGAATCTTATATGTTTCAATAAGGTCACCTCTCATTCTTCTAAACTCCAATGAGTACAGGCCCAACCTACTCAACTTCACCTCATAAGAAAATCCCTCCATCCCCGGGGCCAACCTAGTGAACCTTCTCTGGACTGCCTCCAATGCCAGTATATCTTTCCTTAGATAAGGGGACCAAAACTGTTCACAGTATTCTAGGTGTGGTCTAACTAGTGCCTTGTATAGTTTTAGCAAGACTTCTCTATTTTTATACTCCATTCCCTTTGAAATAAAGGCCAACATTTAATTTGCCTTCCCTACTACCTGCTGAACTTGTATGTTAGCCCCTTCAACAGCCCTTGACAAAGGCACCCAGCTGACCCATTGGCACCTGATGACCACATGTGTGCAGTCGATAGCACCCTGCACGCGGGGGAACCCAGCAATCACTGCAAGGTCCTCTGGCTCGCTCAGCCTGGCCGGCCTCATCCCTACAGAAAAGAATAAAGGTCAATACCTGTCTGAACAGAGCTTCTGTCACCTGCTTGACTCAACTGTGGACAGCTGATTGGGAGACTCCACAAAGATCCCCCACTGACCCCTGGAAAGAGCTGGAGGCATAGACATTGAGGGCCACTGAGACCTTCAGAGCCACTGGCATGGGGTGTCCACCCACATAGTCGGAGCTGATCTCAGGCCCGATCCTCTGACAAATGGAGGTCACTGTCTCCCTGGAGAGGGGGAGCCTCCTTTGGCATTGCACCTCAGACATATTGAGGTAGCTGCATCGCTGCCTGTAAACCCTGGCAGCAGGATAGTGGCATCTTCTGCAGCCCCTTCCACCCTGGGCTACCTGCTGGCCCTGCCCCCCTTGTGCCTGCGCCTCTCCTCCCACAGGACCCTCCTCTGGAAGCTGCACTGGGACACCCGGCCTCCTCTCCCTTCTGCCCCTCTCTCCCTCCTCAGAGGAGATGCCTCCAGCAGAGACCACAATCCCCATTCCCAGGGTGAGGGAGGGCTGTCTGATACCTGGAAGGATCCACACGGTCTGAATTCTCCGGGGGCCTTGGAGACACCAATGATTCCTGGAATGAAACCTGGAAATGCTGAGACTGAAGCTCAGAACAGAGATGAAGCTGTTAAGTTCCAATAAGCAACCAGCAGCAAACTATCTCCTAAACTCCTCACTACTCCACTGGCAATGCTGCTGACCCTTTATATCCTGCCCGTGGATGAGGTTTTGTTAAAAGTGGGCTGCCCACCTGCCCGTTTTGCCCGTGTGGTGAGCACGAAATCACACGGGCAACGGAAAATCAGGATCATTTGCTTTTTCAATGGCTTTGAGTGGCCTCTTAATTGATGGCGGGCACAGCTCCAACACCCACATGCACCCACCGACCTGGAGATTGCATGTGTGCGAGATGACATCAGGGCGCCAGTCTGACACCATCTTGCGCTTTTTCACATCCATTCAGGTCGGGCCCTCAGTGTTGAGAGATGATTACTGTAAACTAATGAATAAATTTGCAAGGAAATTACAGAGAAGTGGGGGGGACTTTAATTACCTGCGTATAGACTGGGATAGTATTGTGTAAAGTGCAGAGAAGAGCAAGGGTTCCAGAACATTTTCTTCAGCAGTATGTTTCCAGTTCAATGAGAAAGGAGGCACTGCGAGACCTGGTTCTTGGAAATGAGGTGGGCCCAAGTAGATCAAGTGTCAGTAGGAGAACATTTCAAGGACAGTGATCATTGTATCATAAGGTTTAGGTTGACAATGGAAAAGGGCAAAAAACAATCCAGAGGGAATATAGGACTTAGGAGTGAAATAGACTATTCGGTCCCTCGAGCCTGCTCTGTCATTCAATAAGATCGTGGCTGATCTGGTTGTGGTCTCAACTCTACTTCCCTGTCTGTTCCCCCCACAATTCTTGACTCCCTTGTCTATAAAAAATTTGTCTAACTCAGCCTTAAATAAATTCAGTAACCCAGGCTCCACTGACTCATAGACTCATAAACGTCTACAGCAGAGAAGGAGGCCATTCGGCCCATTGTGTCTGTGCCAGTCAACAAAGATCTGACTACACTAATCCCATTTTCCAGTGCTTAGCCCATAGGCTAAGGCAATGCAACTGAATATCTAAATACTTCTTAAATGTTACGAGAGTTTCTGAATCAATCACCCTTTCAGGCAGTGAGTTCCAGACTCCCACCACCCTCTGGGTGAAAAAAATTCTCCTCAACTCCCCTCTTAACCTTCCACCTCTTACCTTAAATCTATGTCCCCTGGTAATTGCCCCCTCTACTAATGGAACAAGTGCCTTCCTATCCACCCTATCTATGCCCCTCATAATCTTATACACTCTATCAGGTCCCCTCTCAACCTTCGCTGCTCCAAGGAAAACAACCCCAGCCTATCCAATCTTTCCTCATAGCTCAGACCCTCCAGCCCAGGCAGCATCCTGGTAAATCTCCTCTGCACCCTCTCCAGTGCCATCACATCCTTCCTATAATGTGGTGGCCAAAACTGCATGCAATACTCCAGCTGTGGCCTAACCAGCGTTTTATACAGTTCCAGCATAACCTCCCTGCTCTTGTATTCAATGCCTCGGCTAATAAAGGCAAGTATCCCATATCCTCCTTAACCACCTTATCTACCTGCCTTACTACCATCAGGGGTCTGTGGATGTGCACAGTGCTGATCTTCAATACTTTCCACGGTCCTACCATTCATAGTGTAATTCTTTGCCTTGTTAGCCGTCCCCAAGTGCATTCATTACCTCACACTTTTCCGGGTTGAATTTCATTTGCCACTGCTCTGCCCACCTGACCAGTCCATTGATATCCTCCTCACTGTTTAATTCTTGATCATACCCCCTACAATTAAGTCCATATCATTTATGTACATCACAAACAGCAAGGGCCCCAGCACCCAGCCCTGTGGAACCCCACTGGAAACAGACTCCCAGTCACAGAAACATCCCTCTACCATCACCCTCTGCTTCCTACCTCTCAGCCAATTTTGGATCCAATGTGCCACTTTGCCTTGGATCCCATGGGCTCTTAATTTCTTGACCAGTCTGCCATGAGGGACCTTGTCAAAAGCCTTGCTAAAGTCCATGTAGACCACATCAAATGCATTACCCTCATCAACACTCCTGGTTATCTCCTCAAACAATTCAATCAAATTTGTCACACACAACCTTCCCTTAACAAATCCATGCTGACTATCCCTGATTATTCCGTGTCTCTCCAAATATATTCTGTCCCTCAGAATTCTTTCTAGTAACTTCCCCACCATCGAGGTTAGACTGACTGGCCTGTAATTTCCTGGTCTATCCCTTCCTCCCTTTTTTAATGATGGGACAACGTTAGCAGTCCTCCAGTCCTCTGGCACCTCACTTGTGGCCAGAAACGATTTGAAAATTAATGCCAGGGCCCCTGATATCTCTTCCTTTGCCTCCCTCTGGGGAAGAGAATTCCACAGACTAATGACATTCTAAAAAGAAAAAAATTCTCCTCATCTCTGTCTTAAAAGACAGGCCTCTTATTCTGAAACTGTGTCCCTGGTTCTAGTCTCCCTCACAAACAGAAACATCCTCCGGTATCTACTCTGTCAAGTTCCCACAAGATCTTATATGTTTCAATAAGATCACCTCTCATTCTGTTAAACGCCAACGGTTATAGGCCCAACCCATTCAACATTTCTTCACAAGGTAAGCACTTCATGCCAGGAGTCCAGTGAACCTTCTCTGAACTGCTTCTAATGTAATTATATCTTTTTTCAAATAAGACCAAACTGTACACACTACTCCAGATGTGGTCTCACCAAGGCCCTGCACAGCTGTAATAAAACATCCCTACTTTTATATTCCATTCTCCTTGCAATAAACAACTTTCCATTTGCCTTCCTAATCACTTGCTGTACCTGCATACTAACTTTCTGTGATTCATGTACCAGGACACCCAGATCCCTCTGTACCTCAGAGTTCTACAATCTCTCTCCATTTTAAATAATTTGCTGCTTTTCTATTCTTCCTGCCAAAATGGACAAGTTCATATTTTCCACATTATACTCCATCTGCCAAAGTTTTGCCCACCCATTATACCTGTCTATATCCTTTTACAGACTCTCTACCTCCTCTTGACCAATTATTTTCCTGCCCACCTTGGTGTCGTTGGCAAATTTAGCCACCATATGTTCGGTCTCTTCACCCAAGTCATTGATGCACGTTGTAAACAGTTAAGGCCTGACCACTGACCCCTTGCCTGTCTTGAGCCACTGGAAGCCGTGTCATGTAGGCACACCCACAGTGCAGTTAGGGAGGGAAATAGATTTTAGATGGCCAG
Source organism: Cetorhinus maximus (assembly GCF_964194155.1). Classification (NCBI taxonomy): domain Eukaryota; kingdom Metazoa; phylum Chordata; class Chondrichthyes; order Lamniformes; family Cetorhinidae; genus Cetorhinus; species Cetorhinus maximus. The sequence continues at coordinate 2,663,454 of NC_135885.1, forward strand.
AAGTGTGCTGAGTCCTCCTGGTGTACTCTAACCAAGGTTCCTTAAAGGTTTAACAGAATTTTTCTACTTTTTAATCCCATCCTTCCAGAAATAAACCCTAGGGCTTGGTTTGATATTTTTTAAATGGCCTTACTAACCTGTGCTAATACTTTTATTGATGAGTGAGTCTGTACCCCTCTGCTCCTCTACCAAATTTAGACACTTACTTTCCAAGGAGTATTTGGCTTCCTTATTGTTCTGACCAAAATATACCACCTCACATTTACCTATATTGAAGGTTATTTGCCAATTACACGTCCATTCTGCAAGTTTAATTAACGTCTTCCTGTATTTTGTTGCAGCTCTCCTCAGTATTAACTACATCATTTTGGCGTCAGCCACAAATTTTGAAATTGTATTTCCAGGTTCTGGGTCCAAATTGTTTCTGTAAATGATGAATGTCGGTGATCCCAGCATCAATCCATGTGGCGCATCACTTCCAGGCTGAGGAGTTGTCTTTAACTCCTCTCTATTTTATTGGCAGCTTGTTATCCATTCTCCTGCTTATTCCCTGACTCCACACACTCTGACCTGAGTTCTTAAGGCTCTTTGAAAATCCAAATATATTATATCTACTACCTTGCCTTTGTCTACTCCTTCTTCATAGAACTCACTAGCTTGGTCAGGCATATCTTTCCCTGTTGGAAAACGCGCTAACTGCTCCGTTATATTTTCATGCTCTGGTTGTTTTTCTACGCCAAAGAATTCCAATATCAGATCAGCTACGAGCTTATTGACTTGGCGGAACAGGCTCGAGGGGCTGAATGGCCACTCCTACTTCTTATGTTCTTATCTTTCCCACCAAGGACATTAAGCTAATGAGGCTACAGTTCTCAGGCTTGTTCTATCTCCTTTTCTTAATATAAGAATCACACGAACTGTTTTCCAGTCGTCTGGTAACGTTCCACTTTTGAACGAATTTTTGTGTGTGTCAAATATTGTCTCTGCCGTCTCTTTACCAACTTCTTTTCATGTGCGCAATCCTTCTGGATCAGGGTTTGATCCTCCAAGATTGGTGAATCAATTACATCTTTTTTGATCTCTTTCTCTAATTGCACATCCTCGATGTTAGACTCCTTGGTTATCAACTAGGCAAAGCCATATATTATTTCCTTCCATTTTGCTTTATTACCTGTGAGTTTGGCCCAGAGAGAGATGGGCTTTATTTTCCAGTCCTGCTTCAGGACCGGAAATACACTCGGGCTGGAACTGTCAGAGGGTCAGTACTGAGGGAGTGCTGCACTGTCAGAGGGTCAGTACTGAGGGAGTGCTGCACTGTCAGAGGGTCAGTACTGAGGGAGTGCTGCACTGTCAGAGGGTCAGTACTGAGGGAGTGCTGCACTGTCAGAGGGTCAGTACTGAGGGAGTGCTGCACTGTCGGAGGGTCAGTACTGAGGGAGTGCTGCATTGTCAGAGGGTCAGTATTGAGGGAGCGCTGCGCTGTCAGGGGGTCAGTGCTGAGGGAGTGCTGCACTGTCGGAGGGTCAGTGCTGAGGGAGTGCTGCACTGTCAGAGGGTCAATACTGAGGGAGTGCTGCACTGTCGGAGGGTCAATACTGAGGGAGTGCTGCATTGTCAGAGGGTCAGTATTGAGGGAGCGCTGCACTGTCAGGGGGTCAGTACTGAGGGAGTGCTGCACTGTCAGAGGGTCAGTACTGAGGGAGTGCTGCACAGTCAGGAGGTCAGTACTAAGGGAGCGCTGCACTGTCAGAGGGTCAGTACTGAGGGAGTGCTGCACTGTCAGGGGGTCAGTACTAAGGGAGCGCTGCACTGTCAGGGGGTCAGTACTAAGGGAGCGCTGCACTGTCAGAGGGTCAGTACTGAGAGAGTGCTGCACTGTCGGAGGGTCAGTACTAAGGGAGTGCTGCACTGTCAGAAGTGCCATATTTTCGCTGAGATTGATGTCCCATCTTCCCTCTCACATGTATATAAAAGATCCCACAGCTGCCATTTGAAAGAAGAGCAGGGGAGTGTTCTCCAGTGTCCTGGCCAATTTATCCCTTAAACATGACAAAAAGAGATGATCTGATCATCTGGCAGTTCATGGGATCTGGTGTGTAAATTGGCTGATGTATTTCTTTTGTTACAATAGTGACTTCACCTTCAAAAATACTTAATTACCAGCAAAGCCCGTAGGCCATAAATGAAAATTAGGATTAACAGGGGAAGAGGTGCAGCTGGAGGGATTGATATTAAATTGGTCGTTGGGAGTTCATTCTTAGGTCTTTTATCGGCTTGTTTGATGTTCCTGAAAGTGAAGTGGACTCAGCCAGGGACCCTGTGTGTCACCGAACCTCTGCTCTACTCAAACGGAGATGAAAGGGACCAGTGATTTTCAAAGTTAAGCCCCTTCACATCTTCATAAAACCATTGCTGTTCTTCACGCGTTCTCGGTGTCCATCAGACTCATTACCTCCTACAGTGCCCTCCTATTCCTCCCACACCTCTCTCTGCCGCCACACAGTCCAGGTGAGTTGCTCCCATCATCGTTCCATTGCTCATCAGGCAATATCCGAGATTTAGCCCAAAGGTGTGCAAAAATTAGAAGTGAATGTTTCTAAGGCATTAATCCATAAGATCATAATGGGGACAGGAGGAGGCCATACGAGCATACGAAATAGGAACAGGAGTAGTCCATTCGGCCCCTCGAGCCTGCTTCACCATGCAACAAGATTATGGCTGATCTGTTTATGTTTCAATTCCCACATTCCCATCTACCCCTGATAACCTTTGATTCCCTTGCCTAACAAGAATCTATCTACCTCTGCCTTAAAAATATTCAATGACCCCACCTCCACCACCTTCTGAGGCAGAGAATTCCAAAGTTGCACAACCCTCTGAGAGAAAAAAATTTAAAATTTTAAAACAGTGCCCCCCTAGTCCTGGACTCACCCACAAGAGGAAACATCCTTTCCACGTCCAACTTGTCAAGACATTCAGGATCTTATATACTTTAATCATTTCTCTCCTCACTCTTCTAAACTCCAGTGGAAACAAGCCCAGTCTGTCCAACCTTTCCTCATAAGACAACCCACTCATTCCAGGTATCAATCTAGTAAACCTCCTCTGAACCCCCTCCAATGCATTTACATCCTTCCATAAATAAGGAGACCAAAACTGCACACAGTATTCGAGGTGCAGTCTCACCAATGCCCTGTACAACTGAAGCATAACACCTTTACTTTTATGTTAATCCCTCTCGTAATAAAGGATAACATTCCATTAGCCTTCTTAATTACTTGCTGTACCTGCACACTAACTTTTTGTGACCCATGTACTAGAACACCTAGATCCCTCTGCACATCAGAATAATGCAGCCGTTCTCCATTTAAGTAATACTCTGCTATTTATTCTTGCCAAAGTGAACAACTTCACATTTTCCCACTTTAAACTCCATTTGCCAGATCTTTGCCATTCACTCAACCTATCTATATCCATCTGTAGCCTTATGTCCTCTTCACAACATACTTTCCTACCTATCTTTGTGTCATCTGCAAGTTTAACTACCATGTCTTCACTCCCCTCATCTAAGTCATTGACATAAATTGTAAAAAGTTGAGGCCCCAGTACAGACCCCTGTGGGATTCCACTTGTTACATCCTGCCAATCGGAAAAAGGCCCATTTATGCATACTCTCTGCTTTCTGCCAGCCAGCCAATCTTCTATCCATGCTAATATGTTACCCACTATACCATGCACTTTAAACTTCTGTAATAACCTTTGATGTGGCACCTTATCAAATGCCTTCTGGAAATCCAAGTACAGCACGTCTACAGAGTCCCCTTAATCCACTGCGCATGTTACTCTTTCAAAAAACTCCAATAAATTGTTTAAACATGATTTTCCTTTCACAAAACCATGCTGACTCTTCCCGATTACCTTGATTTTCTCTAAGTGCCCAGCTATAACCTCCTTAATGATCAATTCTAGCACCTTCCCCACGACAGACATCAAGCTAACTGGCCTATAGTTTCCTGTTTTCTGACTCCCTCCCTTCTTGAATAGAGGGGTTATATTTGCTACTTTCCAATCTGATGGAACCTTTCCAGAACCTAGTGAATTTTGGAAAATTAACACCAGTGCATCGACTACCTCATTAGCCACCTCTGTTAAGACCCTAGGGTGTAGTCCATTAGGACCCGGAGACTTGCCAGCCCGCAGCTCCATCAGTTTGCTCAGTATCATTTCCCTAGTGATTTCAATTTCACCAAGTTCCTTTCTCCCATTCACCTCCTGATTTACAGCTCTTACTGGAATATTTTTGTATCCTCTATAGTGAACACAGAAGCAAAATATTTGTTCATTTCTTCCACTATTTCCTTATTATCTACTATTAGCTCCCCACTGCCACTCACTCTCTAGAGGACCAACACTCACTTTAATTACTTTTTTCCTTTTTAAATACCTGTAGAAACTCTTGCTATCTGTTTTTACATTTCTAGCTAGCTTCCTCTCATACTCTAATTTCTTTCTCCTGATTAACCTTTTAGTCATTCTCTGCCGTTCTTTATATTCTGCCCAATCAATTGTCCTGCCACTCATCTTTGCAGAGTTGTATGCTTTTTCCTCAAGTTTGATGCTTTCCTTAACATCTCTAGTTAACCACAGATGGTGGGTCCTCCCCTTAGAATTTTTCTTTATAGTGCGAATGTACTTATGCTGAATACTCTGAAATATCCCCTTAAATGTCAGCCACTGCTTCTCTATTGATCTATCCTCTAGCCTAGTTTCCCAGTTCACTTCAGCTAGCTCAGCTTTCATCCCCACATGGTTGCCCTTATTTAAGTTTAAAATACTAGCCTTAGACCCACTCTACAGCCTTTCAAACTGGATGTAAAATTTAATCACATTGTGGTTGCTGCTACCTAGCAGTGCCTTCACTCTGAGGATTAATTAATCCTGTCACATTACACAATACCAAGTCTAATATAACCTGCTCTCTGGTTGGTTCCAGAACATGCTGCTCTAAGAAACTATCTCAAAAGTATTCTATGAACTCTTCATCCAGGCTACCACTGCCAATCTGATTTTTCCAGTTTATATGTATATTAGAGTCACCCATAATTATTGTTGCCCCTTTATCACAAGCACACAATATTTCTTCTTGTATACTTTCTCCTACATCATGGTTACTGTTAGGGGTCCTGTAGACCACTCCCACTAGTGCCTTCTTTCCCCTACTATTATTATTATTATTACTACTACTATTCCTCATTGCTACTCAAACCGATTCTACATCCTGATCTTCTGTCATGAAGCTATTAATGTATCTATTATTGGAAAATATTTTTCTTTTAAAATAGAGGTTTAGTCTGAGAGTGTGTCTTAATTGGATTAAAGCCAGCTAGTCTCGGTGCTCTGATGTGTACTAGTTTAGATATGTAAGAGAGATAGAGTGCATTTGCATTTTTTGAACAGAGCATTCAAGAAGTGGGGTGAATTCTGGCACCTAGCTAGCAGAGACCAAGCAATATGTCTATATTGCTAATAAAATTGGTACTATGAAAGGGGTTTTATTGTTAAAAGAGGTTGGTAATACAATGAGAATTCATATTCAATGAGCTGTGCTAGGTACAACTTCAGTAGTTTTGTGCATGTAGATCAGAGGCAATGTAAGATCAAAGCAGCTGTAAGCCTCCAACGGTCTCCACAGGAACAAAGTGAAAAGAACCTCATTTTGAATTTGTAAGGTGAAAATGCTTTGCCTGGTGTCTGGTTACGTCTATAGGTTGCTGTTGTCTTAATGGAGATTAGTTTGGGAATTTGTTAAAAGTTATGATAGTAATTTGTAGCCATGTGTATATATTTAACTTGAGTAAATTAATAAAATGTTTCATTTAGCCTAATATAAAACCTCTCGAGAACTGGTGGTGTGATTCCTGAACTTAGAGTTGCATCTCAAACATAACACTTAAAAGTATAGGTTATGACAGTTGTTAAAAGTTTCTCTCTGGGATTTGTTTAAATAACTCTGCTTTACCAACTGCTTGGTCATAACACTGAACCATGGTCATCTCTAACGATTGCACCAATGCCATCCTTGATTAGCAGTGCTACCCCTCCACCTTTACCTCACTTCCTATTCTTTTTGAATGTCATATACGCCTCAATATTCAGGACCCAATCTTTGTCATCCCACAGCCATCTCTGTGTAATGGCTATCAGATCATACTTATTTACTTCAATGTGTGCTATCAATTCATTACTTTGTTATGAATGCTCCATACATTCAGATACAGAACCTTAACTTTAGTCTTTTTGTTATCATTGTGACATCTAGTCTTGATTTTTTGTGCATTCTAAGGTTTTTCTCTCTGTCCCTTCCTACCATTCTCCGACCCTCGTTTCCCATATTGCTATTTTTCTCTCCTGCCTTGACTCTACCCCTTGATTTTCTACAACTACCCCAGCTTGATCCCTCATCCCCTTAGTTAGTTTAAAGCCCTCTCTACTTGCCTAGTTATGCACCTCACTAGAACCCTCATCCCAGCACGGTTCAGGTGTAAACCACCCCAACAGTACAGCCCCCACTTTCCCCAGTACTGATGCCAGTGCCCCTCAAACTGGAACCCACTTCTCCCACACCAGTCTTTGAGATCCTGAGTCATCACTGCCATTCAATAAGACCCTGGATTAAATCCACTTTCATGTCTGCCCCCATAACCCTCAACTCCCTTCAAGATCAAAAATCTAACTAATCTGAAGAAACTCAAAACAGAACAATCCCATCTAATCCCTTCGCAGATCCCTGAGGGACTGCTAGCAAAGGGTTAGCATTGAGGGAGTGCCACACTGTCCAAGGGTCAGTACTGAGGGAGTACCGCACTGTTGGAGGGTCAGTACTGAGGGAATGCCACACTGGTGGAGGGTCAGTACTGAGGGACCTTGCACGGTCAGAGTGTCAGTACTGAGGGAGTGCCGCACTGTCGGAGGGTCAGTACTGAGGTAGTGCTGCACTGTCAGAGAGTCAGTACTGAGGCAGTTTTTTAAAAATTCATTCCTGGGTTGTGGACTTCACTGGCTGGGCCAGCATTTAATGCCCATCCCTAGTTGCCCTGGAGAAGGTGGTGATGAACTGCCTTCTTGAACCACTGCAGTCCATGTAGTGTAGGTACACCCACAGGGCTGTTAGGGAGTTCTAGGGTTTTGACTCAGTGACAGTGAAGGAACGGCGATATATTTCCAAGTCAGGATAGTGTGTGACTTCCAGGTGGTGGTGTTCCCTTATCTGCTGCCCTTGTCCTTCTAGATGGTAGTGGTCGTGGATTTGGAAGGTGCTGTCTAAGGAGCCTTGGTGAATTCCTGCAGTGCGTCTTGTAGATGGTACACACATTGCTGCTACTGTGCGTCGGTGTTGGAGGGAGTGAATGTTTGTGGATGTGTTGCCAGTCAAGCGGGCTGCTTTGTCCTGGATGGTGTCAAGCTTCTTGAGTGTTGTGGGAGCTGCACTCATCCAGGCAAGTGGGGAGTATTCCATCACACTCCTGACTTGTGCTTTGTAGGTGGTGGACAAGCTTTGGGGGGTCAGGAGGTGAGTTACACACTGCAGGATTCCTAGCCTCTGACCTGCTCTTGTAGCCACAGTATTTACATGGCTGGTCCAGTTCAGTTTCTGGTCAATGGTAACCCCCATGATGTTGATAGTGGGGGATTCAGCGATGGTAATGCAATTGAATGTCAAGGGGCGATAGTTAGATTCTCTCTTGTTGGAGATGGCCACTGCCTGACACTTGTGTGGTGCGAATGTTACTTGCCACTTGTCAGCCCAAGCCTGGATATTGTCCAGGTCTTGCTGCATTTAGACATGGACTGCTTCAATGTCTGAGGAGTCATGAGTGGTGCTGAACATTGTGCAATCATCAGCGAACATCCCCACTTCTGACCTTATGATGGAAGGAAGTTCAGTGATGAAGCAGCTGAAGATGGTTGGGCCGAGGATACTACCCTGAGGAACTCCTGCAGTGATAGACTCAGATGTATACAGCACAGGAGGCCATTCAGCCCATTGTGTCTGTGCCGGTCAACAAAGATCTGACTACACTAATCCCATTTTCCAGCACTTAGCCCATAGTCCTGGGAGGCTATGGCAACACAAGTGAATACCTAAATACTTCTTAAATGTTACAAGAGTTTCTGACTCAACCACCCTTTCAGGCAGTGAGTTCCAGGCTCCCAACACCCTCTGTGTGAAAAAAATTCTCCTCGACTCCCCTCTTAGGCTTCTACCTTTTACCTGAAATCTAGGCACTTTTTCCATTAGTAGAGGAGTCAATAAACAGGGGACATAGGTTTAAGGTAAGTCCCAAGACCTTCCCCCTTAACAAACCCATGCTGACTATCCCTGATTAAACCATGTCTCTCCAAGTGCAGGTATATTCTGTCCCTCAGAATTCTTTCTAGTATATTCCCCACCATCAAGGTTAAGCTGACCAAGCAATTTTCTGGTCTATCGCTTTCCCCCTTTTTTAACAATGGGACGTTAGCAGTCCTCCAGTCCTCTGCGCCTCACCTGTGGCCAGAGAGGATTAGAAAATTACTGCCAGGGCCCCTGATATCTCCCAATTACTCCAGTTCTGCTAGGGCTCCTTGATACCACATTCGGTAAAATGCTGCCTTGATGTCAAGGGCAGTCACTCTCACCTTGGGATTCAGCTCTTTTGTCCATGTTTGAGCCAAGGCTGTAATGAGGTCAGGAGCTGAGTGGCCCTGGCGGAACCCAAACTGAGCATCAGTGAGCAGGTTACTAAGCAAGTGTTGCTTGATAGCACTGTTGATGACTCCTTCCATTACTTTACTGATGATCGAGAGTAGACTGATGGGGAGGTAACTGGCCTGGTTGGATTTGTCCTGCTTCTTGTGTACAGGACATACCTGGGCAATTTTCCACATAGCCGGGTAGTTGCCAGTGTTGTAGCTGTACTGGAACAGCTTGGCTAGGGGTGTGGCAAGTTCTGGAGCACAAGTCTTCAATACTGTTGCTGGAATATTGTCAGGGCCCATAGCCTTTGCAGTATCCAGTGCCTTCAGCTGTTTCTTGATATCACGTGGAGTGAATCGAATTGGCTGAAGACTGGCACCTGTGATGCTGGGGATGTCTGGGGGAAGCAGAGATGGATCATCCACTCAGCACTTCTGGGAATCGGGGGAAAACTCTCCACTGGTTGGAGTCATGCCTGGCACAAAGGAAGATGGTTGTGGTTGTTGGAGGTCAATCATCACAGTTCCAGAGGCGAGAGAGAGAGCATGAGTTCACTCTGAGAGTCGTCAAGAACAGCGGGGCTAACCTCTAACAAGGTTCCGCATTTGTGGAGCCTCCTCCTCCTGAGAGTTGTTTAAATGTGATGCCAAATATTGTTTACAGGTTAAGAAACAGATTCAAAACAGCTGAAGACAAGTATCAGATTGTGAGAGAGTTCTTCTGCAGAGTGAAGGATCAATCCGTGGAATCATTTCAACAATGTTAGGGAGGGAGTTAAATCCACAGATGTACTGGAGGATTTTACTCACCTTAATAAGTGGCTGCAGAAGCAGAGAGTTGCCACAAGGTGCCATCCTCACCCTGTCTGGTGTATGAATACAGAGGTTCCTGGCACTGGATGTTGAAGGAAGAGACTGAGAGAAATCGAAGTGCAGAGGGACACTGGGGTCACTCTGACCTGTGTGACAGTGTAAGGGGGGTGATAGTGAGGGACACTGGGGTCACTCTGACCTGTGTGACAGTGTAAGAGGGACACTAGTGAGGGACACTGGGGTCACTCTGACCTGTATGACAGTGTAAGAGGGATGATAGTGAGGGACACTGGGGTCACTCTGACCTGTATGACAGTGTAAGAGGGATGATAGCGAGGGACATGTGGGGTCACTCTGACCTGTGTGATAGTGTAAGGGGGGTGATAGTGAGGGACACTGGGGTCACTCTGACCTATGTGACAGTGTAAGAGGGATGATAGTGAGGGACACTGGGGTCACTCTGACCTGTGTGACAGTGTAAGAGGGATGATATCGAGGGACACTGGGGTCACTCTGACCTGTGTGACAGTGTAAGAGGGATGATAGTGAGGGACACTGGGATCACTCTGACCTGTGAGACAGTGTAAGAGGGATGATAGTGAGGGACACTGGGGTCACTCTGACCTGTGTGACAGTGTAAGAGGGATGATAGTGAGGGACACTGGGGTCACTCTGACCTGTGTGACAGTGTAAGAGGGATGATAGTGAGGGACACTGGGGTCACTCTGACCTGTGTGACAGTGTAAGAGGGATGATATCGAGGGACACTGGGGTCACTCTGACCTGTGTGACAGTGTAAGATGGATGAGAGTGAGGGACACTGGGGTGACTCTGACCTGTGTGACAGTGTAAGAGGGATGATAGCGAGGACACTGGGGTGACTCTGACCTGTGTGACAGTGTATGAGGGATGATAGCGAGGACACTGGGGTCACTCTGACCTGTGTGACAGTGTAAGAGGGATGATAGTGAGGGACACTGGGGTCACTCTGACCTGTGTGACAGTGTAAGAGGGATGATAGTGAGGGACACTGGGGTCACTCTGACCTGTGTGACAGTGTAAGAGGGATGATAGTGAGGGACACTGGGGTCACTCTGACCTGTGTGACAGTGTAAGAGGGATGATAGCGAGGACACTGGGATCACTCTGACCTGTGTGACAGTGTAAGAGGGATGATAGTGAGGGACACTGGGGTCACTCTGACCTGTGTGACAGTGTAAGAGGGATGATAGCGAGGGACACTGGGGTCACTCTGACCTGTGTGACAGTGTATGAGGGATGATAGCGAGGGACACTGGGGTCACTCTGACCTGTGTGACAGTGTAAGAGGGATGATAGAGAAACTGGAAGCTTGTTTGACAATGGTGAATCAACAGCCAGAGGGGACAAAACACTGGGACACAGTAGGAGCAGCTTCACATCTTGATCAGTTTATTGCTTCCATGCATTGCTGCCATAAAAGTGAAAGATTTCGTACAGTAGTTTCTGAACTTTACAGTATATTTTTATTCCATTTTACAAAGACTTTCTTTTCTCTTCATAACAAACAGCACGGGAAATTAAACACAGATATGAAGACCTCACGTTAGGCGCTGATGCAGCAAAAGCTGATGTTGAACGAGTAGGGCTGTGAAAACATCGGCTCAAGGTAGCAGTCCCCAAATTCACACCCGCAGGCTTTGGGTTAACAATGAGTCCACTTTGTATCCTTGCAAACTGGTTCCCCCCCCTCCCTCCTACCCCTAACCAGGGGTACAATCCCCCTCAGCCCAATTTCAGAAGCAAATGCACTGACAAGGCGCCAGCGCTTGTAAACCAGAAAGCTCGTTGAAATGAAAAGGCCAAGAACTACCCCAAGGAAAGCAGGGCTGTGACTTTCCACTGATAATTCACAGCTTCCTCGACAGCCCTCGTACATGAGGAATCGCCTTTGTGGGAACTCCACAATAGTGGTTTATAAATTCCTAATTCAAATCTCGCAAACTCATTAGAGATCAACTGCCCTTTGCTAGCTTACATGGCCTTCCAAATCAGGATAATTTACCCCTAAGAGCAACGGCCAGCCCAGTGAGCCAAGCTGAAACTTGCAGACAGCAGTGGAGAGAGAACAGCCTTAATATGCTGAGATTGTTGAGCTCCCCAGACATGCAATATACAGGGCAGCAAACGGACTGGTACTGAGGGAGTTAGGGATATTAACAGATCTTCTTGATTCTGAGAACCAATTGGATCTTTAGTACATACTGGCTTTACTTACCCTGAGCAGGTTAAGAGACAGAGCAGAGTGATCGTGTTAGGATGGCTCTGGTGCTCAGGAACGTGGAAGGTTCTGAGACGAATAATCTTATTTTGTGAGACAAAGCAAGATAACTTACAAATCTCTGGAAACTCCGACCTGTCCAATAGAGAGGTTTGTGAGTGTGTGTGTGTGTGTGTGTGCATGCGAGAGAGAGTGTAGAGTATAAGTGCCAGTGTGTGTGCGCGCATGAGTGTATGTATGTGTGTGCGCACGCATGAGTGTAGGTATGTATGTATGTATGTATATGTATGTGTGTGTGTGTGTGTGTGTGTGTGTGTGTGAGAGAGAGAGAGAGAGAGAGTGTGGCGTATGAGTATGTGCAAGCAAGTGTGCGTGCATATGAGTGTATGTGCTTGAGTGTGCATGTGTGTGTGTGTATGTGCGTGCATGCATGAAAGTGTGTGCATGTGTGGGGTATGAGTATGTGAGTGTGTGTGTGTGCATGTGAGTGAGAGTGTGTAGAGTATGTGAGAGTGTGTGTATGGTGTGTGTGTGTGAGAGAGTGTGTGTGTGTGTGAGAGAGTGTGTGTGTGTCTGTGTATGTGAGGGTGTGCATGTGAGTGTCTGTGTGAGTATGCGTGCAAAACTGTAGTGTGTGTGTGTATGCAGAGTATGAGAGTGAGAGATTGTGTATGTGAGAGAGTGAGAGTGTATGTTCGCTCTACACCCTAGAGTCAGCATCAAACGCTCCCAGGACAGGTACAGCACGGAGTTAGATACAGAGTAAAGCTCCCTCTATACTGTCCCCATCAAACACTCCCAGGGCAGGTACAGCACGGGGTTAGATACAGAGTAAAGCTCCCTCTACACTGTCCCCATCAAACACTCCCAGGACAGGTCATAGGGACAGAATCTGAACTGAAAATACATACAGATCAGGACAGTTGTGGTGGGTTTCAGGTGGCTTCGGTGTGCACCGGGAGTTACTGCCTGTGTGTTGTAAAAGGCAGCTAACAGTGACACACTGAAATAGGTCAGCCCATTTTAACCAAATGCATGCTAACCGCACACACCCTCCTTTACCCAATACTGAATCCAGGTCAAAATTCAGCATTATCTACAAAAGAAAACACTTTCGCTTTATAAAAAAATAAAAAGGACCAGTTCATGAGAAGATGATTGGTTCGATCAGTTAGACACAGCATCATTCCGTTGAAAGTAAGGCCCCTCAGGACACAGGCATGCCACACATTGAACACAAACACAAGAGCTACCAATGGTCAGTGCACAGCAGTTAGAGAATCCACACACAAATCATGGTCATCAGCACCTTGCACAAACGGCATTTACAAGCTGGCTTCAAACTTCACCAGGGGGGAGGGAGTCAGGAAAAAACAAACAAACAACCCAGAATGGTCTCCAAATATATTCCAGCACAGATCAGCCAGCAATGGGCAGAGGCAGCAGCATGGGGGTGGGGAGAGGTGGGGTGCTGTGGGACAGAGGGTGGAGTGGAGAATGGCAAAGAAGAGGGATGGATGGAGAGGGGGGCAGATGGCGGGGAGGGGCAGGCAGGAGGGGGACAGAGGGCAGGGGAGGGGACACGGCAGGAGGGAGAAAGGCGGAGGGGGGAGGCGGGGGGGGAGACAGCAGATGACAGGGGATATTGCAGGAGACAGAGTGGGGCGATGGGGGGTGGAGGAAGGGCAGGAGGGCGATGGAGAGGCGGGGGGGGGGTGGATGATGGGGCGGAAAACGGTGCAGGGGAGAGAGAGTGGGCGACGGAGAAGGCAGGGCAAAGATCGTCAGTGCCCTTAAGACTATTCATTTTATAAGCACTGAGCAAAAAGAATGCCTTCAGGCTGGTTACAGCGTGGCTGGAGCCAGATAAACTCAGCAGCTGGTCACGCATTCCACTGCGATTAAATTCCAACCCGCCCCAGCCCAGCCCCAGTGGGAATCGACAGGAATGCTGGGCCTGGGCAGAGCAGACTGGGAGACTATAAAAGCACTAATTGGATAATGAGTAGAGCAGTTATATGAAGGCTGCCCCTCTCCATGCAGTCACCATTGCAGCATGCAATGATACAAAGCTAACAGCCACTGGTGGATTCTCCCCACACCTCGCTTGTGAATGAACTGTGAGAACCAGGACTATGCCTGACACTTGCGCACAGCAGCCTCTATAATCACAGGCCACAAGGGCTAATGTGTTTTGGCAATGCTCCACCATCCCATTACAGAGCAAGTCATTCAACACTGAACAGTAACAGCGCTTTGGCACATGGATAAAATACTGATAGCGTTTCTGGTCACTGTCTGCCCGGAGACCAGTAGCTGGATGACAGCATTTCCCAGATGTGACCACTGCATGGGCACCAGCCTGAGCTAGTCACTGGATTAAAATTTTCCAGGGAACATGCTTGACAAACACCCAACATTACAAATATCTGAATACTAAAGGTGTATTATATTTTCAACGTGTCTGTGTTCAGAGCTGATTGCAGTCCCACTCCCAGCTTCTCTCATCCCACAGTACAGTGATTCAGTCTGTCTCACTCTTTATCGAGCCAAACCATCCATCAGGCACAAATTAAACTCAAACTCTTTATACATGATTCAGAAGTACAGGGTTTAAGTCAGAGTTGACCTCAAACCAATCTCCTGTGAATCTATCTGAGCATCAGAGTTGGTTTTTCAACTCATTGATGATCAAAAGGTTGAGATTCCAAAGAATCAACACCACAATGCCCAAACACAGCCCAGGTCAGACTGCACACACCCATTACAGAAGCACTGCATACCCTGGTGACACCGTGCATCTGGTGCAGTCCTCGTAGTGCAACACATACAGATACACACACACACACACACCAGGGCCAACACTGTCAGGCCAACTCTACTAAGCACAAGCTCGTGGTTATATATTTGGGTAGGAACCCCAAAGATTTTAATGGGCTGATGAGACGAACCCTGGCATGATCACAGGCAACCCCTTTGGTATTGGGATCTCTGCAATGACCAGGCTCCCTTGGTTTACTGCTGAGCTCAGGATATCAATGTTCACATGCTGAATGGAGTTTGGTCACAGCAGAATACTTTTAAATAAATTAGCATGGCCATGTGAAGGGAAAGTAATTCCAAGGAATAAATTGGAACATTGGGAAACAATGTGTTAGGGATTAAAAATGTTCAAGGATTTAGTAGCTACCAGGGCAGACGGGTGAAGCTAATGCTTGTGAGGGGTTAACTCTGACATTTCCACAATCTTTATACTGTCAGTGAGGAGTTAGGAGAGTGTATACACTGTCTGCCCAGTGATGGATTCTAAAAGAGGATTTCAAGGAGCTGATCAGCTAATATCTTTAAACAAAGGAACTGGATTAACAACACAGGGAGAGTGAGGGTTAGAGAGATTAACAGGACAGAGTGAGGGTGAGAGAGATTAACAGGACAGAGTGTGAGAGTTAGAGAGATTAACAGGATTGAGAGAATGAGGGTTAGAGAGAGTAACAGGACAGAGTGAGGGTGAGAGAGATTAACAGGACAGAGTGAGGGTTAGAGAGATTAACAGGATTGAGAGAATGAGGGTTAGAGAGATTAACAGGACAGAGTGAGGGGGGGATGGAGAGATTAACTGCACAGGGAGAGAGGGGTTAGAGAGATTAATTGCACAGGGAGAGAGAGTAGAGAGATTAATTGCACAGGGAGAGAGAGTAGAGAGATTAATTGCACAGGGAGAGAGAGGTTACAGATATTAACTGCACAGGGGGAAAGAGGTTAGAGAGAATAACTGCACAGGGGGAAAGAGGTTAGAGAGAATAACTGCACAGGGAGAGAGAGGTTAGAGAGATTAGCTGCACAGGGAGAGAAATTAGAGAGATTAACTGCACAGGGAGGGTAAGGGTTAGAGAGATTAATTGCACAGGGAGAGAGAGGTTACAGAGATTAACTGCACAGGGGGAAAGAGGTTAGAGAGATTAACTGCACAGGGAGGGAGCGGTTAGAGAGATTAACTGCACAGGGAGAGAGAGGTTAGAGAGATTAACTGCACAGGGAGAGAAATTAGAGAGATTAACTGCACAGGGAGGGTAAGGGTTAGAGAGATTAATGGCCCTGCTTGTTTTGTTTTCAGAATAGGAGCCTATTCGGCCCGCCCGCCGCTGCGATAATCCAGTCCCACCGAAAGTCAATGGACTTTTGTCTGACCCGCTGCATCCCCCATGGCGGGTCCCAAATCCCAGCCCTAATGTTTTGCAAAGTAGGGAATCAATGTGGTGGTTGGGTGATGGGCAGGGGTATATGGTGGAGACATGTCCACGTTGGAGTAATCATGTGAGCACTCTTGACGGAGCAAGCTAGATCAGCTGAATCCTTCTGGGTTTTGCTTGGGCAGGTTAGTCTGTTTACAAGTACAATGCATATTCAATAATCAGCCCCAGTGCAAGCTACTGAGCACATTCTCTTTTAATCAGACGGCCAGCTATTCAACCAAGTGTGACTGCACAGAGCCACGTTGTGTACTGGCCACAAACTGAAAACCCAACAGTAGAAAATGGACAGAAAGGAAATATCCACCCTCCAATGATGAGCGCGACTCTCGTCCCAGGTCATTTACTAAAGGTGCAGATAAACCGACACATTTTTACAAGCTTTTGTAATTCTGGAGATGTGTTAAACATCTCGACATCTTAAAACCTTAATTAGACCTACCAGAGGAACTTTTTTTTAAAACTTTAATTTTTTTTTTGCAGAAGCGTTGCGTGTGCATGCTGCCCTGATACAGCTCAGGCACTGGAAGAGAAGACATGCAGCGGGATAGGAAGAGAGGGGCCAGGAAGCAAAGGATCCTCGCACCGTTTCCCCCTCATTAACTCAGGGGAAGCTTAGAAATAAGGAACACCAGTCTGTAAAATAAATAAGATTAAATAAAATCCACTCCCTGGGGACAAAGAGCTCTAATAAAAAGCTTGACCAAAGGATAAACAGAGTCCCTGAAGTGTTGGGTCTCTACTTCCCTCTCACTTAGTTCTGTTCTAGGCAGATCTCCTGTTTGGAAAGCCTGTCTCCCCAATCGATTGGATTTACTTGATCTTTTTCTTGAACAGCTTAAATCCTGGTTTCTTTTTGCCAGGGTTCGGCTCTGTCTCCTCACCTGTTGATGTGCTGTCTTCCTCCACCGGGGACTTTTTGGAGGCCAGTTGAGGGATCTTGGTGCCCTTGATGCCATTTTTCCCTTCGGTTACTGTGGACTCGGGATCGGTGGACGTGGGGCTGAGGGATCGCGAGGACTCGGAGGGGCTGAGGGCTGAGCCCTCCGTGCCCCGGTGGATCTCCCCCAGGCTAGCCGACTTCTCCAGGCCCCGGTTCAGGTGGGCTTTCCTGCCCGCTAGGGGACTGTCCGAGATGTTCTCGGAGCACATGCTGCTCAGCGAGTCGGCTTGCTTGCTGCTGCTGCTGCCGTTCGGGGTGGGGGCATTGGAGTCCGAGGCCACACTCTGGGTCGGAGTGATTTCTTCTGTCAGTTTAAGGAGGGAGGTAGGCTTGGATGGGATGGACCTTAATCCAGAACTGTGTAGGAGGGCGCTGGGAGATCCTGAGGAGTTGGGAAGGCGCTGCTGATCACTGGATTGAGAACTGGAGGATTCGGAATCGGAGCGATTTAACTCCCTGTGGGAAGAGAGAGGAATGTGCATCAACCATAGAAATGTTATGGCACAGAAAGAGGCCATTTAGCATATCATGTCTGCGCTGGCTGAAAAATAAAATACTAGCTGTCCATTCTAATCCCACCTCCCAGCACATGGCCCATAGCCTTGCAGGTTACAGCACTTCAGGTGCAGATCCAGGTACCTTTTAAATGAGTTGAGGGTTTCAGCCTCCACCACCAAGCAGGCAGCGAATTCCAGACACCCACCACCCACTGGGTGAAGAAGTTTTTCCTCATGTCCCCTCTAACCCTTCAGCCAACCATCTTAAATCGGTGTCCCCTGGTAACTGGCCTCTCCACAGGGGGGAAACTGGTGCTTCCTGTCTACTCTATCTAGGCACCTCAATTTTGTAATAAGGTCACCCCTCAGCCTCTGTTCTAAGGAAAACAACCCTAGCCTATCCAATCTCTCCTCATAGCTGCAATTTTCAAGCTCTTGGCAACATTTTTGTAAATCTCCTCTGTACTCTCTCCAGACCAATTATGTCCTTCCTGTAATGTGGTGACCAGAACTATACATAAAATTCCAGCTGTGGCCTAACCAGCATTTTATGCAGTTCCATCATTACATCCTTGCTTTTGTATTCTAAACCTCATCCAATAAAGCATTCCATATGGTCTCTTGACCACCTTATCCACCTGTCTTGCCACCTTCAGGGACCTGTGGAAATGCACTCCAAGGTCTCTCACTTCCTCTACCCCTCTCAATATCCTCCCATTTATTCTGTATTTCCTCACTTTGTTTGCCCTCCCCAAATGCATTACCTCACATCTCTCTGGATTGAATACCATTTGCCACTTTTCCACTCAATCGTTGATATCATTCTGGAGTCGATAGCTATCCTCTTCACATTCAACTACATGGCTAATTTTTGTGTCATCTGCAAATTTCCTAAACATGCCCCTGACATTTACGTCCAAATACTTAGTATATACAAATAGCAAGGGAACCAACACTGAGCCCTGTGGAACGCAACTTGAAACCGCTTTCCATTCACAAAATCATCCATCAACCATTACCCTTTGTTTCCTGTCGCTGAGCCAATATGGATCCAACTCGCCACCTTCCCCTGTATCTCATGGGATCTCACTTTCCTGACTAGTCTGCCATGTGGGACCTCGTCAAATGCCTTACTAAAATCCGTGTAGACAACATCCACTGCATTCCCCTTATCAATGCTCCTTGTCACATCCTCAAAAAATTCGATTAAATTAGAAAGACACGACCTTCCCCTAACAAAAACCATGCTGACTAGTCCCTTGATTAATCCGTTCCATTCTAAGTGACAGTTTATCCTGGCTCTCAGAGTTGATTCTGATAATTTGCCTATCATCCAAGTTGGCCTATCCCTCGCACCCTTTTAAAATAATGGTACAATGCTCGCAGACCTCCAATCCTCTGGTATCTTGCCTGTACCTAGTGAAGATTGGAAAATGATCCTCGGGGCATCCGCTATTTCCTCCCTGGCTTCTTTTAACAGTCTGGGATTCAATCCATCTGATCCTGGTGACTTATCCATCTTCAAAGATGACAGTCCCTCCAGTACTTCCTCTCTCATTATGCTTACTGTATCTAATACTTCACAAATCCTCCTCTTTAACTAGAATGTCTGCATCATCTCTTCCCTTAGTGAAGGCAGAGACAAAATGCTCATTAGAAACCCTGCCCACATCTTCAGCATCCACGCACAGGTTACCTTGTACATCTGATTGGCCATACTCTTTCCTTAGTTATCCTCTTGCTCTTAATGTACTGATAAAACATCTTTGGGTTTTCCTTGATCTCACCTGCCAATATTATTTCATAGCCTCTCTTTGCTTTCCTATTTTCTTTTTTAATTTAACCCCTGTACCACACTTCAGCCACACTTAATGACACTAAAGACCTAAGACAAAGCTGAGGACAGGACAACTGATCTGAATTAACCATAAAAGATGCTCAACACTTAAGCACTGACAAGTTTTGGACATCTTACCACTGATTTGGAAGACTGAAGCTAATGGAGTGCTGCAAGGATCAGTGCTGGCGCCTCAGCTATTTACAATCTATATTAATGACTTAGACAAAGAGACCGAGAGTAATGTATTCAGGCTTGCTGATAATACAAAGCTAGGTGGAAATGCAAGCTGTGAGGAGGACATAAAGAGGCTGCAAAGAGATGTAGGCAGCTTAAGTGAGTGGGCAACAAAGGGACAAATGGAGTATAAGGTAGGGAAGTGTGAGATTATTCACTTCGATGGGAAGAATAGAGAAGCAGAACTTTTTAAAGGGTGTGAAACTTGTAAATGTGGATCATAGAATCATAGAATGGTTACAGCACAGAAGGAAGCCATTCGGTCAGACCTCACCATAGTGGTCATGTTCAGAAAGACTTGGGTGTACTCATATAACGAACACACAAAACATGCAGATACAGCAAACCATTAGGAAGGCAAATGGCATGTTGGCCTTTACTACGAGGGGACTGGAGTACAAGAACATAGAGGTTTTGCTAAAATTGTACAGGACTTAGGAGGGACCATGCCTGGAGTACTGTGTGCAGTCTTAATCTCCAAATTTAAGGAGATACCTGTATTGGAGGCAGTACAGCGAAGGTTTATGAGATTGGTCCCTGGGATGAGAGGGTTTGCCTATGGTGAGAGGCTGAATAAATTGGGCTTATACTCTGCAGTTTGGAAGAATGAGAGGTGATCTCATTGAAACATTTTTTTTTTATTCGTTCTTGGGGTGTGGGCATTGCTGGCTGGGCCAGCATTCATTGTCCATCCCTAGTTTCCCTTGAGAAGGTGGTGGTGAGCTGCCTTCTTGAACCACTGCAGTCCATATGGTGTTGGTACACCTACAGTGCTGTTAGGGAGGGAGTTCCAGGATTTTGACCCAGCGACAGCGAACATACAAGTGAAACATACAACATTCTCCTTGACAAGGTAGACACTGAAAGGACATTTCCCCTGGCTGGGAAATATAGAACACGGGGGCACAGTCTCAGAATAATGGACCAGTCATTTAGGACTGAGATGAAAGAAATTTCTTCACTCAGTTGTGAATCTTTGAATTCTCTGCCCTGGAAAATTGTGGATGCTCCATTGTTGAATATATTTAAGGCTGGGATAGACAGATGTTTGATCTTTCAGGGAATCGAGGGATATTGGGAGTGCGAAGCAAAGTGGAGTTGAGGCAGATGATCAGCCATGATCACACTGAATGACAGAGCAGGCTCAATGGCTGAATGGTCCACTCCTGCTCCTATTTCTTATGCTCTTATTCAGGGGTTATATCTCACATAACTAACTTGTTATAAGAAATATTTTCAAATCAAATTAATCATTTTTAATTCAAGAAAACAGAAGTATCTGGTGACCTTAGGACAATGTGAGTAGAGTTCATCGCTTCCACAAAAATACCCAAAGCAAAAACAATGTTTAATGGAAAGCTTCAAATAGATCACTGTATTTGGCCCAATATCGGTAGGTCAAAAACTGACCTTTCATCTTCTAGGTCCTGGGGTCAAATCCAGCCTTAGACAAAGGGGTGAAGGTTTCACCTCCCAGCATAGGCATCAATGACTCCGCCTGCAACAGTTAGTTATTTGTCTTTACTCCAGAACACTATTCACACACTCAAGATTTCCTTCAAACAAATGATTCCCGCTTTGGGAGACTGCAGGAACGTCACTCTCAGTATCACAGCAAACTCGTCATTACCCTCCCCAAAAATTTACAAGGAATTTTGGTCAAAGACGTTTCTGTAGAATCAGAAGTGGATGCGGGATAGAACGAGACTTACTGTGTGCTCCCCCGGTTGATGTTGTTCACTATGTAAAGCAATCGGTCTGCTACACTGAAAATCAAACTGCTGCTAACTTTCTCCTTTCCTCCTCTGACAGTTCCACAGAGAGGAGCGGCGGGGGAGAGAGGAATCTCCAGTCCCACAGAGAGGAGGTGGGGCAGGAGAGGAGTCTCCAACACATTGCACAACTGAACCCAGTCTTCCTACCTGAAATCCAGCAACATGTCTGGGCTGGATGAACCTATTACATTCAGAAACTGGGTAAACAATTCCAGGAGTGGGCAATGAGGGATATGAGCAGTCAGTGAAATTTGCAAAAAAATCTCTTCACTTGGCTGGGGAAATTGGAAGGCACAGCCAGCGCTGGAAGCAGAGCTTCACACAAAGGCTTGTGAGAATGTGATTCACAGCCCCAACAGGCACTGGACACAAAACCAAGTGAAGTGTTCAAAATGAGAATAAATAAACTCTTTGGAAAGAGTTTATGAAGGAATTATGAAAAGAGGGAAAGCAACTACATACATAAAGCTGTGAGGAATGACTAAATTGAGAGAGCGGTGGAATGTGCAAGAGAAAGACAGACAATGGAGCAAGAAAGAGAAAAAGAAATTTACAGAAAGAGAGACAAAGAGAGAAAGTGGAACAAGAGAGAGGGAGGGAGCAGGCATGTCACAGAAAGCATCATATCCTAATGGGACAGAAGGCCATTCAGCCCACTGAGTCCATGGTGGCTCTCTGCGGAGCAATCCAATCAGTTCCATCCACCATAACCCTGCAAGTTTATTTCCCTCAAGTGTCCAGCCAATTTCCTTTTGAAATTATTGACTGTCTCCACTTCTACCGCTCTTTTAGGCAGAGTTTTCCAGGTCGTTACCATTCGCTGCATTAAAAAAAAGTTCTTCCTCATATGCCCCTGTGTCTCTTGCTCAAAACATTCAATCTGTGTCCCCTGGTCCTTTTACCATCAGTTACTCTGCCTCTTACTTCCTGCTTACTATTTACATGCTGGTAGTAAATTTTTGGGTTCCCTTTTATGTTTACTGCCATTCTATTCTCATATTGTCTCTTTGTCAGTTTTATTTTCTTTTTCACTTCCCCTCTCAATTTAATGTATTTGGCCTGGCTCTCACTTGATGAATCCACCGGACATGCATTATATACTCTTTTTCTTGTTTCATCATATTCTCTGTCACCCTCATCAGACTCACAATGAGTCACAGAGGAACAAGAGGGAGAGAGAGAGAGAGAAAAAGACAGAGATGCTGAGAAATTGACAGATCGATTGACTGAGTCTGTGACTGTGGAAGAGAAGGGGCAAAGGCGAATGGGTCTGCAAGTGTAAGCACTTCATCAGGAACTTAAATTCTGCGGAAAAGTCACTTCTGGGTAGTAAAACGATGAGGAGGTGGCAGTATTGAAGGTAGGGGTCACCCATCCCAGGATGTCACTGAGTTATGAGTATTGAGAGCTGTGTTGTACATGTGCTCCACCTACACCATCAGATAATGTAAAATCAGACACAGAAAATCAACCCACTCAATGTTTCAACTAAAAAGCAGGAATACAAGACCAGCCACTCAGTAATAACAGGGTGAGGTTGAACAGTAATAGTTACAGCAAAGTGTACACTCATGCAGAGAGGGGGAAACCTGGCAGATGCCAGATCTCTTCACCCAAACCCCATAGATTCAGCCCTGCCCAGGATCATATGTCTCATTCCTATCTATCTGTCTCTGGGATTCCAGACTTGTTCTATCACTGAATCTGCAGGATTATAACTGAAAAGCTCTTGCTTCCACTGCAGTGATTCGATAGAGCTATGCTGCTCAATGTCACCCCTTTCTCCCCTGAAGCGCGGAGTGTTGTTAAGAGTCCAGTTTCCCTGCCCAACCCAAGGTGGCTAGTCTCCATGTGAGCAAACACCAACAACATTCAACTTTGGGAGCACCACAGCAGCACATAAGCCTTTCCCCACCCGACAGACACAATTCACACTGCCCAGCTCGGCTTACCAACCCCTCCAGTCCAGGATTGCCTTGGAGTCTCCAGGAATTAAAGATTCATCTCTTAGACACTACTGTGAGCAACTCCCAGGAGAATAAAAAATCATAAGGCCATCAGGTAAGATTTGATTTTTCTAATTATAAAATTATTGAGAAGGCTAGGTGGGGGCGGGGTGGTGATCAATCATCAGCAGTTATGTGTAACCAGGATTATCAATGCTACTTCCAGGAAGCTTCAATAGATTGCGATCAGGTCAGTGGGAACCCAAGACAATTCCCTCACCACTCTGTAGTCCAAAGGTACGAAGGTCAATTGTGACATCCCTCCTTCAGTTTAGCCAACCCAGCACAGTATGGAATAGCACCAGGGACCCTCTGTTCCATTTGGCTCAGCCACTACCATTAACATAGCCTAGACAGGGAACAGCCACCTGACACTGCCTGAATTATAGGTTGACATCTAACAGCAGGGCGGGGGGGGCTGAGGCTCTGCCAGCACTGAATAAGGATGGCTGTTGCACTGGCTCCTCCTGCTACACTGCCACCCACTGGCACTCAAAGCCAAAAGTTTTGATTCAACTTAGCTCAGGAATTTTAAGTCTGACTGAGAGTTGCCACCTCTGACGGGTTTAGTTCTGAGGGTTTCGTCACGTGCCATCCCACCCCTGCACAATTTTGGTCACCCGACATGCCCATCCTCGCAGAGCTCCACCTTCCCACACTCGGAATGCAAGCAGACTCATTACTCAACTCAATAATTCTTCAGCCTTCTTTCTCCGACCAATAAAGTGTTCAATGACATTTTTTTTGGCTAAAATCAGTTTATTTTCAAGGCCCCTCTGATTTTCCTCCTGAATTACTGGCAACAGTCCCAGGGAACATAGAGCCATCCTGGAGTCATTTACAATGGCCTTATTCCGAATGGAGCTGGAGTGATGTTGCCTGAAAGGATGGAGTCTTCTAACCGAAAGTAGAGTCTACCCTCAACTGTGAGTGAGTGGAGGAACACCTTTACCCGGAGTCAAGGAGAACAAGTCATGAAATGAAAGCAGAACAGCGGAATAAAAAGGTAGCAGCGAGGATTTCAATGAAGATAGAGACAAGAGGAAACTGAAGGATAGGCACACTGCAAAACAAATCCACACACCAGCCAATGTGCGCACACACCCGAGTAAGATTTCTAACTGCAAAGTGATTGCATATTTGGTAACAAGGGCACACAAAGGCAGGCACACAGTCAGCTACAGGCAAACTAGGAGACACAATCATCATAGAAAATTACAGCAAGGAGGAGGCCATTTGGCCCATTATGGCTGTGCCGGACAAAAGAGCTATCAAGCTTAATCCCATTTTCCAGCTCTTGGTCCACAGGCCTGTACGCTACAGCGCTTCAAGTTCACATTTAAAAAATACTTCAACGCGATGAAGATTTCTGCCTCTCCCACTCTTTCAGGCAGAGAGTTCTAGCCCTCACCATCCTCTGGGTGAAAACAATTACTCTGTTAAGGGAAACAGGTCTTTCCTGTCTGCCCTATTGTGGCCCCTCATAATTTTACACACCTCAATTAAATCTCCCTCAGCCTCCGCTGGTACAAAGAAATCAACCCCAGCCTACCCAATCTTTCCTCATGGCTAAAATTCTCCACGCCTGGCAACATCCCGATAAATCTCTGCTGCAATCTCTCTAAAACAACCATATGCTTCCTGCAATGCATTGATCTGAACTGTATACAGTACTCTAGCTGTGCCCTAACTAGTGTTTTATACAGTTATAATATAACCTCGTTGCTCTTATATTCTATGCTTTGGCTAAACAACTTATATCTCTATAGTGGCTTTAATGTAATAAAATGTCCCAAGGTGCTTCACAGAAGCATTATAAAACAAAGTGTCACTGATCCAACCTGAGGAGAAATTAGGTCATATGACCAAGAGTTCAGTCAAATATGCAAGTTTTAAGGAGTGTCTTAAAGGAGGAAAGCAAGGTCGAGAGGCGGACAGGTTTATGGAGGGACTTCCAAAGATTAGGGCTAAGGCAGCTGAAGGTGTGGACACCAATGGTGGAGTGATGGAAATCGGGGGATGCTCATGAAGCCGGAATTGGCTGAGTGCAGAGATCTTGGAGGGTTGTGGGGTTGGAGGACATTACTAAAGTAGGGAGGGACGAGCCCAGGGGTGACAGGTGAATGAGGTTTCCTGTGAGGTAAGAGTAGGCAGCAGAGTTTTGGATGGCCTCAAGTTTATGGAGGGTAGAATATGGGAGGCCAACCTGGGATGCACTGGAATAGTCAAATCTACAGGTAACAAAGGCATGAACGAGGATCTCAACAACAAATGAGAGAGAGATGAAGTCGGCCCTGAGGGAATCTAGTTTGGAGCAGCACCAAAAATGATGGCTTTGATCTTCCTAATATTTAATTGGAGAAAATCTCTGCTCATCCTGTGCTGGATGCTGGATAAGCAGTCTGATAATTTAGCAACAGCGGAGGAGTCGAGAGAGCTGGTGGTGAAGTCAAGCTGGGTGTACATGTCAAGACTAACAGTCTGATTTTGGATGATGTCATTGAGGGGCAGCATGTAGATGAGAAATAGGAGGGGGCCAAGAATAGATCCTTGGGGAATCCAGAGGTAGGTACGGGAGCAGGAAGATAAGCCATTGCAATCAATACTATGGCTACAATCAGATAGATAAGAATGGGGCAAGTGAGAGCAATCCCACCCAGCTGGATGACAGTGGAGAGGCGGAGGAGAGTGATGTGGTCAACCACATCAAAGGCTGCACACAGATCGAGTAGCTGGAGGAGGGAAAGTTTACCTTTGTCACTGTCACAATGGATGTAATATATGACTTTGGTAAGAGCCGTTTGGGTAATGTGGCAGGGGCGAAACCTCATTGGAGGAATTCAAACATGGAGTCCCAGGGAAGATGGGAAATGATTTAGTAAGTGACAACACATTCAAAGGAATGTGGGGAGGCAATGGCACAGCGGTATTGCTGCTGGACCAGTAACCCAGAGACCCAGGGTAATGCTCTGGGGACCCGGGTTCGAATCCTGCCATGGCAGATGGTGGAATTTGAATTCAATTAAAAAAAATCTGGAATTAAAGTCTAATGATGACCATGAAATCATTGTCGATTGTTGTAAAAAACCCATCTGGTTCACTAATGTCCTTTAGGGAAGGAAATTCTTACCTGGTCCGGCCTACTCTTAAGTGCCCTCTGAACAAGGGCAATAAATAATTCCCACGACTGAATTTTTAAAAAAAAGGACTTTGGCGAGGAAAGGAAGGTTGGTGGTGGGGTTTTTTTGCGGAGATTTAAAGAGAGGGACAACACTAATAGGGCTAGAACAGAGGTTCTGCTGAGAGAATCTGAACAGTTAGGAGCTAAATTAAAAAGCAGAACCTCCAAGGTAATAATTTCGGGATTATTACCTGAGCCACGGGAAAACTGGCATTGGGTAAATAAAGTCAAGGAGTGGCTCAAAGAGAGGAATGTGGTTCAGTTCATGGGGCACTGGCACCAGTACTGGGGTAGAAGGGAGCTGTTCCAGTGGGACGGGCTTCACTTGAACCGTGCTGGGACCAGTATCCTGGCAAATCGGATAACTAGGGCTGTAGAGAGGGCTTTAAACTAAATAGTAGGGGGGCCGGTTCTGGAGAAGGGATACGTAGGCTTACAAAGCAAAAAGATATGGCAGCATTGCAGGGCAGCTATTTAGGTAATGATACCCAGAGTGTGACAAGGAGGGACAGCGGGTACAAAGGGTATTCGGAACAAAATAAATGAATTAACGGCACAAATAGAGTTTAAAGATTATGACCTTATAGCCATTACGGAGACATGGTTACAAGGAGATCAAAGCTGGGAACTAAATATTCAGGGATATGTGACTTTTCAAAAGGACAGGCAGGAAGGAAAGGATGGTGGGATAGCTTGGTTATTATGAGATGGAATAAGTACAATAGCAAGAAATGATCTTGGGTCAGAAGGTGTAGAATCCATATGGGTGGAGGGAAGAAATAAAAAGGGGAAGATGACACTGGTGGGAGTAGTCTACAGGCCCCCTAACAGTAGCTATACTGTAGGACAGAGAATAAATCAGGAGATACTGAGAGCATGTAAAAAGAGGCAGTACATTAATCATAGGTGACTTTAATCTCCGTGTAGATTGGGAAAATCAAACTGGCAGAGGTAACCATGAGCAAGAATTCATAGCACGTATTCGGGACAGATTCTTAGAACAATATGTTGTGGATCCAACCAGGTATCAGGCTACTTTGGATCTGGTAATATGTAATGAGGCAGGTTTAATAAATGATCTCAGAGTAAAAGATCCCCTAGGAAACAGTGACCATAACATGGTAGAACTCAGCATTCAGTTTGAGAGTGAGAAACTTGGGTTGGAAACAACTGTGCTAAACTTAAATAAGGGTAATTACAAAGGAATGAGGGCGGAGCTGGCTGGAGTGGACTGGGAAAGGCGTTTCACAGAAAAGACAGTGGATGAACAATGGCAGACATTTGAGAAAAAAGTTCATGACTCACAACAAAGATATATCCCAGTGAGGAAGAAGGATTCTAGGAAGGGGATAAAACTTCCTTGGTCAACCATGGTTGGGAAGGATAGTATCAAATTGAAAGGAATTTCAATGTGGCAAAGATTAGTGGTAAGCCAGAGGATTGGAAAAGTTTAAAAACCAACAAAAGATGACCAAAAAGATAATAAAGAGGGAGAGAATAAAATTTGAGGGTAAACTAGAGAGTAAGATAAAAACAGACAGTAAGAGCTTCTTTAAATACATAAAAAGGAAGAGAGAGGCCAAAGTGAACATAGACCCCTTAGAGAATAGGGCTGGGGAAATAATAATGGAGAACCGGGATATGGCAGAGGAGTTGATAAATACTTTGCATCAGTCTTCACAGTAGAAGACACTAATAGCATTCCAAAAATACTAAATAATCATGGGGCAAAAGGGCAGCGGGGGAGAAAATAAATACAATAACTATCACTGAAGAAAAAGTACTAGGGAAGCTAATG
The DNA here is from genome assembly GCF_964194155.1 of Cetorhinus maximus. NCBI lineage: Eukaryota > Metazoa > Chordata > Chondrichthyes > Lamniformes > Cetorhinidae > Cetorhinus > Cetorhinus maximus. Next base: position 2,691,787 of record NC_135885.1, read on the forward strand.
GGGCTAAAGGCTGTTAAGTCCCCTGGACCTGATGGGTTGCAGCCTAGGATATTAAAGGAAGTAGCTACACAAATAGTGGATGCCACTGGTAGTAGTAATCTTCCAAGAATCCTTAGATTCTGGAAAAGTCCCAGAAGATTGGAAAACTACCAATGTAATGCTCTTATTAAAAAGGGGAGGGAGACAAAAAACAGGTAACTATAGGCTAGTTAGCTTAATATCCATCATTGGGAAAATGTTAGAGTCTATTATAAAGGATGTAATAGCAGACCATTTGGAAATGCATAATATAATCCAGCAGAGTCTGCATGGCTTCATGAAAGGGAATCATGCTTGACAAATTTATTAGAAGTCTTTGAGGAAGTAACAAGCGAGACAGATAAAGGGGAACCAGTAGATGTAGAGCCATAGAGATCTGCAGCACAGAAAAAGGCCCTTCAGCCTATCGAGTCTGCGCCGGTCAAACAAGTACCTAACTATTCTAATCCCATTTTCCAGCACTAGGCCCATAGCCTTGTATGCCATGGCATCGCAAGTGCACATCCAAATACTCCTTAAACGTTATGAGGGTTTCTGCCTCTACCACCCTTTCAGGCAGTGAGTTCCAGATTCCCACCACCCTCTGGGTGAAAACATTCTTCCTCACATCCCCTCTAAACCTCCTGCCCCTTACCTTAAATCTATGCCTCCTGGTTATTGATCCCCCCACCAAGGGGAAAAGTTCCTTCCTGCCTACCCTATCTATGCTCCTCATAATTTTATACACCTCAATCATGTCCCCCCTCAACCTCCTCTGCTCCAAGGAAAATAGCCCCAGTCTATCCAATCTCTCCACATAACTAAAACTCTCCAGCCCAGGCAACATCCTGATAAATCTCCTTTGCACTCTCTCTAGTGCAATCACATCCTTCCTATAATGCGGATTCCAGAACTGCACGCAATACTCTAGCTGTGGCCTAACCAGCATTTTATACAATTCCAGCATAACCTCCCTGCTCTTATATTCTATGCCTCGGCTAATAAAGGCAAGTATCCCATATGCCTTCTTAACCACCTTATCTACCTGTCCCACTACCTTAAGGGACGCGTGGACATGCACACCAAGGTCCATCTGATCCCCGGTACTTCCCAGGGTCCCACCATTCATCATGTATTCCCGTTCCTTTTTGTCCTGCCCAAGTTCATCGCCTCACACTTATTCAGATTAAATTCCATTTGCCACTGATCAGCCCATCTGACCAGGCCGTCTATATCCTCCTGTAATCTAAGGCTATCCTCCTCACCATTTACCACCCCACCAATTTTCGTGTCATCCGCGAACTTACTGATCAACCCTCCTACATTGAAGTCCACATCGTTTACATATACCACAAACAGCACGGGACCCAACACCGATCCCTGTGGAACCCCACTGGACACAGGCATCCAGTCATAAAAACACCCCTCGACTATCACCCTCTGCTTCCTGCCACTCAGCCAATTCTGGATCCAATTTGCCAAATTGCCTTGTATCCCATGGGCTCTTACCTTCGTTATCAGTCTCCCATGCGGGACCTTATCAAAAGCCCTGCTGAAGTCTAAGTCCAAGTCAAATGCATTGTCCTCATCTACACACCTGGTCACATCTTCGAAAAATTCAATCAAATTGGTCAGACATGACCTCCCCTTAACAAAACCATGCTGACTGTCTTTGATTAATCCCTGCCTCTCCAAGTGTAGATTAATTCTGTCCCTCAGAATTGCTTCCAATAGTTTCCCCACCACTGAGGTTAGACTGACTGGCCTGTAGTTCCCTGGTTTATCCCTTCCTCCCTTCTTGAATAACAGTACCACATTGGCTGTCCTCCAGTCCTCTGGCACCTCTCCTGTGGCCAGAGAGGTATTGGAAATTATTGCCAGCGCCCCTGCTATCTCCTCCCATGCCTCACTCAACAGCCTGGGGTACATTTCATCCGGGCCTGGGGATTTATCTACTTTTAAGACTGCCAGGCCACTTGGAACCTTCTCCCTTTCTATGCTTATTTCTTCAATTATATCACAGTTCTTCTGCCTGATTTCCATACCCACGTCGTCCCTCTCACTTGTGAACACCGACACAAAGTATTCATTTAGAACCCTACCTACGTCTTCCAGCTCCACACACAAATTACCACTATGGTCCTTAATGGGCCCTACTCTTTCCCTAGTTATCCTCTTACTCTTAATGTACTTGTAAAATAACTTTGGATTTTCCTTTATTTTACCTGCCAATGTACTTTCATGCCTCCTTTTTGCCTTCCTAATTTCCTTTTTAAGTTCCCCCCTACACATTCTATTCTCCGCTAGGGCCTCCGTTGTGTTGCGCCCTCAGTATCTGACATAAGCCTCCCTTTTTCTCTTTATCCAATCCTGTATATCCCTCAACATCCAATGTTCCCTGGATTTGTTGGTCCCACCCTTTGTCTTTACTGGAATTCTTGAATGAGTCCCACTGCTCTGATGCAGATTTACTTAAAGGTAGCTGCTCCCAGGTCACTCTGGCCAAATCATATCTGATCTTATTAAAATCGGCCTTCCCCCAATTTAGAACTCTGATTTCTGGCCCATCCCTGTCCTTTTCCATAGCAACCTTGTATGTAACAGAGTTATGATCACTATCTGGAAAATGCTCCCCCGCTGATATCTCTACCACTTGCCCGGCTTCGTTCCCTAAAATTAAGTCCAGGACCACCCCATCTCTTGTAGGGCCTTCTACGTACTGGCTTAAAAAGCTTTCCTGGATGCATTTTAAGAATTCCGCTCCCTCTAAATCTATCACACTATGACTAACCCAGTTAATGTTGGGGAAGTTGAAATCCCCCACTATTACTACCCTATTATTTCTATGTAATATATTTGGATTTCCAAAAGGTGTTCCATAAGGTACCGCACATAAGGCTACTTAATAAAAGCCCATGGTCGGGGGTAGGATATTAGCATGGTTAGAGGATTGGCTAACTAATAGAAGACAGAGAGTTGGGGTAAGGGGGGCATTTTCAGGATGGCAACCTGTGACTTGTGGAGTGCCACAGGGATCAGTGCTGGGGCCACAATTATTTACAACATATATTAATGACTTAGATGAGGGAAGTGAATGTACTATCATCAAGTTTACAGATGACACAAAAATAGGTGGGAAGGCAAGTGGTGAGAATGACACAAAGTGTCTACAGAGGGATATAGATAGGTTAAGTGAGTGGGCAAAAACTTGGCAGGTGGAATATGATGTGGGAAAATGTGAAGTTATGTACTTTCGCAAGATGGATAGGGGAGCTGAATATTATTTAAATGGAGAAAGACTGCAGAAAATGGAGTAAGACTACAGCACAGAGGGATCTGGGAGTCCTCATGCATGAATCCTCAAAAAACTAACATACAAGTTCAGCAAGTAATAGGTAAGGCAAATAGAATGTTGGCCTTTATTTCAAAGGGAATGGAGTATAAAAATAGGGAAGTCTTGCTGAAACTACACAAGGCACTAGTTAGACCACACCTAGAACTGCTGCGAACAGTTTTGGTCCCCTTATCTAAGGAAAGATATACTAGCATTGGAGGCAGTCCAGAGAAGGTTCACTGGGTTGATCCCAGGTATGGAGGGATTTTCTTATGAGGAGAGGTTGAGTAGGCTGGGCCTGTACTCATTGGAGTTTAGAAGAATGAGAGGTGACCTTATTGAAACATATAAGATTCTTAGGGGGCTTGACAGGGTAGATGCTGAGAGGTTGTTTCCCCTTGTGGGAGAGTCTAGGACCAGAAGGCATAATCTCAGAGTAAGGGGTCACCCATTTAAGGCAGAGATGAGGAGAAATTTCTTCTCTCAGAGGGTAGGGCTGTAGAGGCTGGGTTGTTAAGTATATTCAAGGCTGAGATAGACAGATTTTTAATCAGTAAGGGAATCAAGGGTTATGGGGAAAAGGCAGGAAAGTGGTGTTAGGGATTATCAGACCAGCCATGATCTCATTGATCGGTGGAGCAGACTTGATGGGCCGAATGGCCTACTCCTACTCCTATGTCTTATAACACCTGAAGAGAGAGAACTGCTAACAACATTGGCGAACATGGGGCCAGGAGGGGAAGTTGGACAGTCAGTAGTTTGGTGGGAATACGGTCGAGGGAGCAGGAACTGTGTCCCATAGGCAAGGTGAGCTCAGAAAGAATATAAGGGAGATGAAAGAGAAATGATAAAATTATCCACAGCGGCTGGTAGAATTTAAATTCAATGAATAATAAAATCATCCACAGCTGCTGGTAGAATCTGTGCTAGTGTATTACCCCCAATCCCATGTGCTTTAATTTTGCCCACTAGCCTCTTATGTGGGACCTTATCAAAAACCTTCTTGAAATCCAAATACACCACATCCACTGGTTCTCCCTTATCTGTTCTACTATTTACATCCTCAAAAGACTCTAGTAGATTAGTTAGGCATGATTTCATAAACCCTTGCTGACTTTGTCTAATCCCGTTATTGTTTTCCAAGTGTTCTGTTACCACGGCTTTCATAATAGACTCTAGCATTTTCCCCACAACTGATGTTAGGCTAATTGGTCTGTAATTCTCTGTTTTTTCTCTCCCTCCTTTTTTCAATAGTGGGGCTACATTTATCACCTTCTAATCTGTAGAGTCTATAGAATTTTAGAAGATGACCACCAATACATCCAATATTTCCAAGGGCACTTCCTTTAGTACTCTGGGATTACATTATCAGGTTGAGTTTGAGTTCTGTTGAAGGGTCATGAGGACTCGAAACGTCAACTCTTTTCTTCTCCGCCGATGCTACCAGACCTGCTGAGTTTTTCCAGGTAATTCTGTTTTTGTTTTACATTATCAGGCCCTGGGGATTTTTCAGCCTTTAACCCCATTAATTTCTACAGCACCATATTTTTACTAATACTGATTTTCTTCAATTCCTCCTTTTCACTAGACCCTTGGTTCCCTAACATTTCTGAGAAATTATCCGTGTCCTCTTTTGTGAACTGGGAACCAAAATATTTGTTCAATTCTTCTGCCATTTCTTTGTTCCCCCATTATAATTTCCCCATTTGACTGTAAGGGACCTACATATGTCTTTGCTAATCTTTTTCTCCTCACATATTTATAGAAATTTTGAGTCAGTTTTTATGTTCCCTGCAAGTTTACTCTCATACTCCATTTTCCCCTTCTTGATCAATCTTTTGGTCACTTTTGCTGAATCCTAAACTGCTCCCAATTCTCAGGCTTTTTCTGGCAATTTTATCTGCCTCCTCTTTGGATAAATACTATCCCTAATTTCTTTTGTAAGCCATGGTTGATCCACTTTTCCTGTTTTATTTTTGCTCCAAACAGAAATGAATAATTGTTGTAATTCATGCATACATTCCTTAAATATTAGCCATTGCCTATCCACTATCAACCCTTTCATAGTAAGGTTCCCCAATCCACCATTGCTAACTCGAGCCTTATACCCTCATGGTTCCCTTTATTTAGATTCAGGACTCTAGTTTCGGATTCAACTTCTTCACTCTCCATCTTAATAAACAATTCTATCATTTTATGGTCACTCTTCCCTAAGGGACCCCACACAACAAGATTGTTAATTAATCCTTCCTCATTGCACACTACCCAGTCTAGGATAGCCTGCTCTCTAGTCGGTTCCTCAACATACTGATCTAAAAAACCATCACGTACACACTCCAGGAAATCCTCCTCCACAGTGTTATTGCTAGTTTGGTTTGTCCAATCTATATATAGATGAAAGTCACCCATGATTACAGTTGTACCCCTATTGCATGCATCTCTAATTTCCTGTTTGATGCCTTCTCTCACACACATCTCCATTACTGTTTGGGGGCCTATAGACAACCCCCACCAATGTTTTCTGCCCCTTGATGTTTCTTATCTCCACCCAAACAGATTCCACATCATGATTTTCTAAGCCAATATCTTTCCTCACGATTGTATTGATTTCCTCCTTTACTAACAATGCTACCCCACCTCCTTTCCCTATTTGTCTATCCTTCCTAAATATTGAATACCCCTGGATGTTCAGTTCCCATCCTTAGTCACCTTGCAGCCATGTCTCCGTAATTGCAACTATATCATAATCGTTTATATCTATTTGCGCTGTTAATTCAGCTACCTTCTTGCATTAAAATACGATGCCTTTTAGACTTATCTTTTTAACCTTGTTAGTCATCTTAGCTTTATTTTGCACGATGACCCCATTTGTTTCTCGCCCTTGTTTTTTCTGTCTTCCACTTTTGCGTCTTACTTTTCTGTCTTTCGTTTCTATCCTTGTTTCCTCCTCCTCTGTCTCCCTGCTTAGGTTCCCATCCCCCTGCCATTCCAATTTAAACTACCATTACCACCAAGCTGGGGGATCAACCCTGGTTCAAGGAAAAATGCAGGTGGGCATGCCAGGAGCAGCACCAGGCATACCTAAAATGAGGTGCCAACCTAGTGAAGCTACAACTTACATGCCAGCGTAAGCAGCATGCGATAGACAGCTAAGTGACTCCACAACGGATCAGGTCTAATCTCTGCAGTCCTGCCACATCCAGTTGTGAATGGCGGTGGACAATTAAATAACTCACTCAAGGAGGCAGCTCCACAAATAAACGCATTCTCAATAATGGGGGAGCCCAGCACAGGTGTGCAAAAGACAAAGCTGAAGCATTTACAATCATCTTTATCCAGAAATACTGAGTGGATGATCCATCTTGGCCTCCTCTGGAGGCTGGGAATTCTGCAGTGAGTAACTCACCACCTGACTCCCCAAAGCCTGTCCACCATAAACAAGGCACAAGTCAGGAGTGTGATGGAATACCCTCCACTTGCCTGGATGTGTGCAGCTCCAGCAACATGTGAGAAAGTGACAAAGCAGCCTGCTTGACTGGCACCCCATTCACCATCTTCAACATTCACTCCCTCCACCACCGATGCAGTGGCAGCAGTGCATCTACAAGATGCACTGCAGAAACTCACCAAGGCTCCTTCGACAGCACCTTCCAAACCCACGTCCTCTACCACCTAGAAGGACAAGGGCACAGATGCATGGGAACACCACCACCTGGAAGTTCCCCTCCAAGCTACACACCATTTGACTTAGACTAGATTGCCATTCCTTCACTGTCGCTGGGTCAAATTCCTGGAACTCCCTTCCTAACAGCTCTGTGGGTGTACCTACACCACATGGACTTCAGCGGTTCAACAAAGCGAGTCACCACCACCTTCTCAAGGGCAATAACTGCTGGCCTAGCCTGTGATGTTCGCATCAAAGAATTTAAAAAATATCTGTAGGCTTCTTAACCACCTTATCTATCTGTCCTGCCAACTCCAGGAATCTGTGGACATACACTCCAAGGTCCCTTAGTTTCTTTATGTGTCTCAGTATCCTACCATTTGTTGTGTATTCCCTTGCCTTGTGTCCTCCACATAATGCATTCCCTCATACTTCTCTGGATTGAATTCCATTTGCCACTATTTTACCCAACTCACCAGCCCATTGATATCTTGCTGCAGTCTACAGTTTTCTCCCTCATTATCAACTGCATGGCCAATTTTTGCATCATTGGCAAACTTCTCAATCATGCCCCTACATTTAAGTCTAAATCATTGATATACACCACAAAAAGCAAGAGGCCTAGTACTGAACCCTGTGGCAAGAGCCTTCCAGTCACAAAAGCAACCATCAACCATAACCCTTTGCTTCCTGCCTTTGAGCCAGTTTTGGATCCAACCTGCCATTTCCCTTGGATCCGATGAGCTTTTACTTTACTGACCAGTCTACCTTGTGGGAACTTGTCAAAGGTCTTGCTAAAATCTTGTAGACTACATCAAACACTCTACCCTCACTGACGCGCCTTTCTACCTCCTTAAAAATTCAATCCAATTTATCAGACATGAACTTCTCTTTACAAATCCATGCTGACCGGTCTTGGTTAGTTTGTATGTTTCTAAATGATGATCAACTACTCCTCAGAATTCCTTCCAAACATTTACCCACTGAGATTAGGTTGACTGGCCTATAATTGCACAGGCTATCCCCTTCCTCCTTTGTTAAACAGTGGCACAACACCAGCTGCCCTTCAGTCCTCCAGCACCATGCCTATAGCCAGAGAGGATTGGAAAATGATGGTCAGAACCTCTACTCTTTCTTCCCCTGCTTCTATTAACAGCCTGGATACAGTTCATCCGGGCCTAGGAATTTACTGACTTTCAAAGGTATGAAGTCCCATAAGATTTCCTCTCTCACTATGTTTATCCCATCCAATATTCCACACTCCTCAACTACAATGTCAGTATCATTGTTCTGTTTTGTGAAGGCAGACGCAAAGTGTTCATTAAGAACCATTCACACACAAGTTATCTTTCTGGTCTCTAATTGGCCCTATTCCTTCCTTTATTATCATATTGCTTTTTATGTATTTATAAACTTTGGGTATTCCTTGCTTTTATTTGCCGATACCTTTTCGCGCCCTCAATTTGCTTTCCTTTTTTAAACCACCCTGGTGTTTTCTATTCTCTGGGTTTTGTGAGATATATGAGCTCTCCGTATCTGACATAACCTCCCCATCTTTGTTTAATCCTATTCAGTATACATTTACATTTGGGGTCTAGATTTGGGAGTCCCAACCTCCTCTTTGTGGGAACATATTTGTCTCTGTCACTATCTCCACCTTGAATGCATCTCACTGCTCCAACACTGATCTTATTTTATTCATTCATGGAATGTGGGCTACGCTGGCTGGGCCAGCATCTATTGTCCATCCCTAATTGCCCTTGAGAAGGTGGTGGTGAGCTGCCTTCTTGAACCGCTGCAGTCCATGTAGTGTAGGTACACCCACAGTGTTGTTAGGGAGGGGGTTCCAGGATTTTGACCCAGCGACAGTAAAGGAACGGCGGTATATTTCCAAGTCAGGATGGTGTGTAGCGTGGAGGGAAATTTGCAAGTGCTGGTGTTCCCATGCGTCTGCTGCCCTTGTCCTTCTAGATGATAGTGGTCTTGGGTTTGGAAGGTGCCGTCTAAGTGAGTTCCTGCAGTGTGCCGTGTAGGTGGTACACACTGTTGCTACTGTGCGTCGGTGGTAAGTGCAGTGAATGTTTGTGGGTGTGGGGCCATTCAAGCGGGCTGCTTTGTCCTGGATGGTGTCAGGCTTCTTCAGTGTTGAACTCACCCAGGCAAGTGGGGAGTATTCCATCACACTCCTGTCTTGCGCCTTGTAGATGGTGGGCAGGCTTTGGGGAGTCAGGAGGTGAGTTACTCGCCACAGGATTCCTAGCCTCTGACCTGCTCTTGTAGCCACAGTATTTATATGGCTTGTCCAGTTCAGTTTCTGGTAAATGGTAACCCCCAGGATATTTATCGTGGGGGGTTTCAGCTTCAGGTAGCTGATTCCAGTCCACTTTTGCCTCATCGCCTCTCAGTTGAGTAAAATTGCCCTTTCCCCAATTGAGAACTTTTACTCTTGGTCTATCTTTGTCCTTTTATGCTATGTTACAATTGTGAGGTTTATAAAATTATTATATTTTTGGACTGTAGCTTTAAATTTAGGGTAAATGAAGGGAGTCATGTCACTTGTTCTGAAGTTGACCTAACAGCAAGACTGGGTAGTTTGCCTGTTAGAGATCAAAGGAAGGCTTAGATTGATCTACTGACAAGAAGGTGCAAGGTATTTACTCTTGGAGACATTGGCAGCAGTCTCTGAGTTTACAATGAGTAGACTTCGAGTCTCCCAAGTCTCAGAAAGGTGTTGAAAGTACCATGGTGTAAAGAGTTGTGCTGTAAACTGTCCCTTTACTTTTAAGGTAAGTGAGTTAGAGTTAGGGATAGCTAATTACCATTTCTACCAGGATGCAAGGTTGAAGTGTTCCACATTGCCCTGGGGAAAAGGACAGAGGAAGCCATTTTCGAGATCAGGTTACAGGCTCCCCTACAAATCAATGAACATCGCAGACAGAGAGAGACAGAGGTTCTTGTGTGGTCAGCAGAGAAAAGAGGCTGCTTGGCTTTGCAAGCCATCACAGCTGGATGCGGGAGGGAGATGGTCTTAGTCAAAGAGATGCATCCTGCAGCTATCTAAGAATTCTGGAAGATTCATCCTGGTATGGATTGGGGGTGGTGGAGGCAGGGGGGTGAGGGTTGGTGGAAGAAGAATCATTGGAACAAGCTTCATTGCTAGTGGTGAAGAAACTCCGAAAATTGAGGAAAGTACCTGAAGTTACTACTTGGCAAAATGGGAATACAGGAACCCATCGAAAGTGGAGAGTAACTGTGGACTGTCTGCTAAAAGGACTGTAATTCCATGGAAAGTGCAATGTGTAGTAAGTATAAAAGGGGAATCTAGTTTAAGGTCTAAGTTGCCTACAAAAAGAAAATAGTGTTTAGTCAATAGTGCATTTAGTCAGTTATTACAGTAAAAGTTTTAAAACATGAAATCTTGTTGTGACATCCTTTTCAGTTATTAACTGGAAGTTTGAATTTCTTTTTAAATATTATCGGTCTCCACAGGGATTGTAACAGCTAAATCTAACTGAATTAAAACGATCACTACACATGGGTTTGTAGACTCATTCACAGATGCAGAAACCCACACTCACAGGAGTGCAAGTGCTGCATTCTGCGCAAGTTAGAGACTGGCATGTACACACACAGAACTGTGCGTACCACCCCAAGCACAAGCCTGGGATAAGACGCAAACACACGCGCAAGATTGCTCACAACATACCATGCAACTGTGTATCGGGATTTGGCGTAATTGCACACACACCTGGTTTGCACCTTCATGAGCCAGACAATTGCACGCTCACACATGCGCGCACACAGACACGCACACAGTCAGAAATCTTAGACAGGAGCTGAAAGTCGGAGCAAGCCATTCAGTCAGGCAGGAACAAAAGGAAAAGAGCAGTACCCATGACTTCTAGTCTGCATACCGATCCCAGCGGTGACGTCAAGGACATCAGGAGGGGGAAGGTCAGGAATGGTTTCCAGCGTATGATGGTGGGAGGGGTGAAAGATGCAGTGAGAGTGAGTGCAGGAGGAGGACAAGGTAGGTCCAGACACATCAGAACAGGAACACACATAGGAAAGGCTTTGCATACGGCGGAGAGATGCCCTGTTGCTCCACGAATGAGATTCACTCTGTCCAGGGATAAAACCTTCTACCAACCTCTGTGAGCCAGCAGCATGCTGGGAGTCAACCTGACGCTGACGAAGAGTTGGGTGCGAGCTGAGGGAGGCTGCGAGGAGAGAAGAGGACAGTTAGAACACAGGAAACAAAACTCTTTACTAAATGCAGTCCTGAGTGCCCCCAATTCCCCCATCCCCCCATGTCTCGAGTGTCACTCCCAACCTGTCAGACCCAGTGCCTACTGCCTAGCCCAGTGCCACCTGACCATCCACAGTGCACCCCCAGTCAAACTGTGTCCGTCCATCCCCACAGGGCCCAGCACCAGTGCGACCTGATACAGGACTGCCACTTCACAGTGGGCACTGTGTCTCCTACTAGCTGTGCCGTGTATCAGCAGCAGCTTAAACCAAATGGCAGCTGATTTAGGCAACTGAGGCTACACCGCTTCTGCTCTTGTGTCTTCACAGTTGTGCAGCATGCACGTGGGCCAGGCTGAAGGCCTGCCTCCTCAGCCACCTCCACCCCTGCCATTTACATTGAGCAAGTCCCAGCTGCTGTTGACACCATAGTGAGGTCAGGAGCACACCGGGTGTCACTCGGAACCACAGGCTGGTGAAGGGGAAACTCAATCTGGAGCCCATTCAGCACCTCCCTCCCGTCATTACTGAGACACCATAAGCAAACAGTGACTGGAGCAGAGATCACGTGTTATCAGAAGTGCTTTATTGTGCAAAAGCTACCACACACAGGAGAGGTGCTGACCAAGCTGTGGAACAACAGCAATTAGCAAAAGGAAAAGAGCTGTTAAATCAGCTTAATTCTGAGCTGGCAAAAGGGACACTTTTAACCTCACTTCAGGGAGGGGATTCCTGTATTTGCCACTTGAGGTGAGAGACAGAGGCGTCAGGGGAGAGTCGGTGGGGTAGGGAGAGAGTCGGGGGAGGGGGAGGGAGAGAGTCGGGGGAGGGAGGGAGAGAGTCGGGGGAGGGAGAGAGTCGGGGGGAGGGAGGGAGAGAGTCGGGGGGAGGGAGGGAGAGAGTCGGGGGGAGGGAGGGAGAGAGTCGGGGGGGAGGGAGGGAGAGAGTCGGGGGGGAGGGAGGGAGAGAGTCGGGGGGGGGGGAGGGAGAGAGTCGGGGGGGGGGGAGGGAGAGAGTCGGGGGGGAGGGAGAGAGTCGGGGGGGAGGGAGAGAGTCGGGGGGGAGGGAGAGAGTCGGGGGGGGAGGGAGAGAGTCGGGGGGGGAGGGAGAGAGTCGGGGGGGAGGGAGAGAGTCGGGGGGGGAGGGAGAGAGTCGGGGGGGAGGGAGAGAGTCGGGGGGGGAGGGAGAGAGTCGGTGGGGTAGGGAGAGAGTCGGGGGAGGGGGAGGGAGAGAGTCGGGGGGGAGGGAGAGTGTCGGGGGAGGGGGAGAGTCGGAGGAGGGGGAGGGAGAGAGTCGGGGGAGGGGGAGGGAGAGAGTCGGCGGGGGGGAGGGAGAGAGTCGGCGGGGGGGGAGGGAGAGAGTCGGCGGGGGGGAGGGAGAGAGTCGGCGGGGGGGAGGGAGAGAGTCGGCGGGGGGGAGGGAGAGAGTCGGAGGGGGGGGAGGGAGAGAGTCGGCGGGGGGTAGGGAGAGAGTCGGGGGAGGGGGAGGGAGAGAGTCGGGGGGGAGGGAGAGTGTCGGGGGAGGGGGAGAGTCGGAGGAGGGGGAGGGAGAGAGTCGGGGGAGGGGGAGGGAGAGAGTCGGGGGAGGGGGAGGGAGAGAGTCGGCGGGGGGGAGGGAGAGAGTCGGCGGGGGGGAGGGAGAGAGTCGGCGGGGGGGAGGGAGAGAGTCGGCGGGGGGGAGGGAGAGAGTCGGCGGGGGGGAGGGAGAGAGTCGGCGGGGGGGGAGGGAGAGAGTCGGCGGGGGGGGAGAGAGTCGGCGGGGGGGAGGGAGAGAGTCGGCGGGGGGGAGGGAGAGAGTCGGCGGGGGGGAGGGAGAGAGATGGCGGGGGGGGAGGGAGAGAGTTGGCGGGGGGGAGGGAGAGAGTCGGCGGGGGGGAGGGAGAGAGTCGGCGGGGGAGGGAGAGAGTTGGCGGGGGGGAGGGAGAGACTTGGCGGGGGGGAGGGAGAGAGTCGGCGGGGGGGAGGGAGAGAGATGGCGGGGGGGGAGGGAGAGAGTTGGCGGGGGGGAGGGAGAGAGTTGGCGGGGGGGAGGGAGAGAGTTGGCGTGGGGGAGGGAGAGAGTTGGCGGGGGTGAGGGAGAGAGATGGCGGGGGGGAGGGAGAGAGTTGGCGGGGGGGAGGGAGAGAGTTGGCGGGGGAAGGGAGAGAGTTGGCGGGGGGGGGAGGGAGAGAGTTGGCGGGGGGGAGGGAGAGAGTTGGCGGGAGGGAGGGAGAGAGTTGGCGGGGGGGAGGGAGAGAGTTGGCGGGGGGGAGGGAGAGAGTTGGCGGGGGGGAGGGAGAGAGTTGGCGGGGGGGAGGGAGAGAGTTGGCGGGGGGGAGGGAGAGAGTTGGCGGGGGGGAGGGAGAGAGTTGGCGGGGGGGAGGGAGAGAGTTGGCGGGGGGGAGGGAGAGAGTTGGCGGGGGGGAGGGAGAGAGTTGGCGGGGGGGAGGGAGAGAGTTGGCGGGGTGGGTGTCTGGAGTGGTGAGAGCCGTCCATCCTAACCCAAAATGGAAGGATGACTGGTGGGGAGGAGTTTCACTGCCTACATCCTCTTTCAATAGAGAGACTTAGCTTTCTAAAAACACAGCTACAGTAAACAGTATACTATAGAGCAGGGGTACAAACACTGCCCTCGGCAATGTCACCCCCTTCCCCCATTCTCATGAGCATGATTTGTTTATCCTCCACCTCAGTGCTGTAACTAACATCCCCTCAGAGAGGGGGCCGAGTGTGCAGTGCATCTGGGAACTGGGTTACCCTGAAAGGGGGTTTAACGTGTCCATGATGCAGAGGTTAGTCCGAATCTTGTGCTGCAGAATCTTGGGTTGGCTGTGGATGCTGCGATATCACGACACACATGGGATATAGCGGAAGAATCAGAGTCACGCAGAGGAACAGTGCTCTTAACAGACTGGAGGTAGTGACAGAGCTTCAATTTAACAGGAGTAACTGATCATCCACTACACCGCCAGTCACCAAAAACAGCTACAATTTTCCCATTGCTGAACACCCCATAAGATCTACTTCTGGCACTTGACATAAAGAAAAAAATTGTCTTTAAATAAATGCTTTCCGGACATCCCTAAGCAATTTACAGATAATAAAATACCATTGTCACTATTGTAATGTAGGAAACATCAAGCCAATTTGGTACAGCAAAATCTCACACACAAAACGTCAAACACTCCCAGGACAGGTACAGCACGGGGTTAGATACAGAGTAAAGCTCCCTCTACACTGTCCCCATCAAACACTCCCAGGACAGGTACAGCACGGGGTTAGATACAGAGTAAAGCTCCCTCTACACTGTCCCCATCAAACACTCCCAGGGCAGGTACAGCACGGGGTTAGATACAGAGTAAAGCTCCCTCTACACCGTCCCCATCAAACACTCCCAGGACAGGCACAGCACAGGGTTAGATACAGAGTAAAGCTCCCTCTGCACTGTCCCCATCAAACACTCCCAGGACAGGTACAGCATGGGGTTAGATACAGAGTAAAGCTCCCTCTACACTGTCCCCATCAAACACTCACAGGGCAGGTACAACACGGGGTTAGATACAGAGTAAAGCTCCCTCTACACTGTCCCCATCAAACACTCCCAGGGCAGGTACAGCACAGGGTTAGGTACAGAGTAAAGCTCCCTCTACACCGTCCCCATCAAACTCTCCCAGGACAGGTACAGCACGGGGTTAGATACAGAGTAAAGCTCCCTCTACACTGTCCCCATCAAACACTCACAGGGCAGGTACAGCACGGGGTTAGATACAGAGTAAAGCTCCCTCTACACTGTCCCCATCAAACACTCCCAGGGCAGGTACAGAACGGGGTTATATACAGAGTAAAGCTCCCTCTACACAGTCCCCATCAAACATTCCCAGGACAGGTACAGCACGGGGTTAGATACAGAGTAAAGCTCCCTCTACACTGTCCCCATCAAACACTCCCAGGACAGGTACAGCACGGGGTTAGATACAGAGTAAAGCTCCCTCTACACTGTCCCCATCAAACACTCCCAGGACAGGCACAGCACAGGGTTAGATACAGACTAAAGCTCCCTCTACACTGTCCCCATCAAACACTCCCAGAACAGGCACAGCACGGGGTTAGATACAGAGTAAAGCTCCCTCTACACTGTCGCCATCAAACACTCCCAGGACAGGTACAGCACGGGGTTAGATACAGAGTAAAGCTCCCTCTACACTGTCCTCATCAAACACTCCTAGAGCAGGTACAGCACGGGGATAGATACAGAGTAAAGCTCCCTCTACACTGTCCCCATCAAACACTCCCAGGACAGGTACAGCACAGGGTTAGATACAGACTAAAGCTCCCACTACACTGTCCCCATCAAACACTCACAGGACAGGTAGAGCATGGGGTTAGACACAGGGTAAAGTTCCCTCTACACTGTCCCATCAAACACTCCCAGGACAGGTACAGCACAGGGTTAGATACAGAGTAAAGCTCCCTCTACACTGTCCCCATCAAACACTCCCAGGACAGGTACAGCACAGGGTTAGATACAGAGTAAGGCTCCCTCTACAATGACCCATGGGAAGTGAGTGTTGCTGGCTCAGCCAGCATTTGCTGCCTTTCCCTAATTTATCTTGAGAAGGTGGTGGTGAGCTGCCTTCTTCAACCACTGCAGTCCATGTGGTGTAGGTACACCCACAGTGCTGTTGGGGAGCAAGTTCCAGGATTTTGACTGACCCAGCGACAGTGAAGAAATGGCAATATAGTTCCAAATCAGGATGGTGAGTGTCCTGGAGGTGGCAGTTCTCATGCAACTGCTACCCTTGTCGGTCTAGGCGGCGGGTTTGGAAGGTGCTGTCAAAGGAGCCTTGGTGAGTTGCTGCAGTGCATCTTGTCGATGGTACACACTGCTGCTACTGTGCATCAGTGGTGGAGGGAGTGAATGCTTGTGGATGTGGTGCCAATCAAGTGGAGTGCTTTGTCCTGGATGGTGTCGAGCTTCTTGAGTGTTGTGAGAGCTGCACTCATCCAGGCAAGTGGGGAGTATTCCATCACACTCCTGACTTGTGCCTTGTAGATGGTGGACAGGCTTTGGGGAGTCAGGAGGTGAGTTACTCTCCGCAGAATTCCCAACCTCTGACCTGCTCTTGTAGCCACAGTATTTATATGGCTAGGCTAGCTCAGTTTCTGGTCAATGGTAACCCCCTGAATGTTGATAGTGGGGGATTCAGTGATGGTAATGCCATTGAATGTCATGCGGTGACAGTTAGATTCTCCCTTGTTGAAGATGGTCTTGCCTGGCACTTGTGTGGCGTGAATGTTGCTCGCCACTTATCAACCCCAGCCTGAACTTTGTCCAGGTCTTGCTGCATTTAGACTACTTCAGTATCTGAGCAGTTGCAAATGGCACTGAATATTGTGAAATCATCAGCAAACATACCTTGTGATGGAAGGAAGGTCATTGATGAAGCAGCTGAAGATAGCTGGGCCTAGGACACTACCCTGAGGAACTCTTGCAGTGAAGTCCTGGAATTGAGATGATTGACCAACAACCACAACCATCTTCCTTTATGCTAGGTATGACTTCAAACAGCGGAGAGTTTTCCCCTGACACCAGTTTTGCTAGGGCTCCTTGATGCCACACTTGATGAAATGCTGCCTTGATGTCAAGGGCAATCACTCTCACCTCACCTCTGGAATTCAAATTTTTTTTGTCCATGTTTGAACAAAGGCTGTATTAAGGTCAGGAGTTGAGTGGCCCTGGTGGAACACAGACTGAGTCAGTGAGAAGGTTATTGCTGCATAAGTGCCATTTGATAGCACTGTCAACAACACCTTCACTACTTTGCTGATGGTCCAGAGTAGATTGATTGGGTGGTAGTTGCTCGAGTGAGAATTTCCTCCTTTTTGTGTACTAGGCAATTTTCCACATTGTCGGGTGGATGCCAGTGTTGTAGCTGTACTAGAACAGCTTGGCTAGGGGCGCGGCAAATTCTGGAGCACAACTCTTCAGTACTATTGCTATAATGCTGTCAGGGCCCATAGCCTTTACAGTGTCCAGTGCCTTCAGCCGTTTCTTGATACTTACTGAGCAATAATCTGCTCACTGACCCCCAGTTTGGGTTCCGCCAGGGCCATTCAGCTCCTGACCTCATTACAGCCTTGGTCCAAACATGGACAAAAGAGATGAAATCAAGAGGTGAGGTGAGAGTGACTGCCCTTAACATCAAGGCAGCATTTGATGGAGTGTGACATCAAGGAATGCTAGCAAACCTGAAGTCAATAGGAATCAAGAGGAAAACTAACAGAAACATTACCAGCCATATAAATACTGCGGCTACAAGAGGAGGTCAGAGGCTGGGAATTCTGCAGGGAGTAACTCACCTTCTGACTCCCCAGAGCCTGTCCAAGACACAAGTCAGGAGTGTGATGGAATACTCCCCACTTGCCTGGGTGAGTGCAGCTCCAACAACACTTAAGCTCAACACAGAATCGATACAGCACAGAAAGAGGCCATTGGCCTATTGTGTCGGCATTGGCTCTCCAAATGAGCATTTCACCTAGTGCCTTTCTCCTGCCTTCTCCCCGTAACCCTGCAGTTTCTTTCCAAATAATCATCCAATTCCTTCTTGAATACCTCGAATGAATCTGCCTCCACCACAGTCTCAGGTGGTGCATTCCAGGCCTTAACCACTCACTGTGTAGAAGCTTTTTCTCATGTCAATTTTTGCTTCTTTTGCCAATTACTTAAAATCTGTGCCCTCTCATTATTGATCCTTTCACGAGTGGGAACAATTTTGCCCTATCCACTCCGTCCAGACACCTCATGGTTTTATCCTGGACAGTATCCAGGAGAAAGCAGCCCACACACCGGCAGCAGTGTACACCATGCACAAGATGTACCCTCAACAACTGACCAAAGCTCGACAGCACCTTCCAAAGCCACAACCTCTACCATCCAGAAGGGACAAGGGCAGCAGACGCATGAGAACACCACCACCTGGAAGTTCCCCTCTAAGCCACTCACCATCCTGGCTTGGAAATATATCGCCGTTCCTTCACTGTCGCTGGGTCAAAATCCTGGAACTCCCTCCCTAACAGCACTGTGGATGTACCTACACCACATGGGCTGCAGCAGTTCAAGAAGGCAGCTCACCGCCACCTTCTCAAGGGCAACTAGGGATGGGCAATAAATGGCTCACATCCCATGAAGGAATAGGAAAACAACACGAGCATTGCTGGGAAGGCTGGTAATTATTGTCAATCCCTAATCTTGAGAAGTTGGTACAGTTTTTGGTACAGCTGCCTTGCTAGGCCACATCAGAGGGTAGTTACAATCGGTCAACCACTTTTGTGTGGGACTGGAGTCATAGATAGAACCAGAACAATTAAGAATGGCCAGCTTCATTTGCTGAACGCCATTAGTGAACTAATTGGGATTTTACAACAATCTGCCATTCCTTTTACTGCGACCAGCTTTGTATTTCTAGACTTTTCAGGTGGAATTTGATCTCTCACTCCCTGGATTACTGGTTCCAGTAACACAAGCAGTACATTACTGAAGAATGAGATTGAAGAATCATCCCAGAAGGAAAGCTGTCTCATCCTGCTTATTTCTGCGAGGAAAAAAAAAAGCTCAGGAGTCACTACCTGCAGTGTCAGGAAGCACAGCATGCCAATTTGTGAGAAGTGACAATTAAAAAATGAGAGAGAGAAAGAGAGAGGGAGATAGAGAGAGCGGTATATATATATATATATAATCTCAAACCAGTGGAGTTCCATGTTGAAAGATTGTCCAGGGGTATTCTGGAATGCTCAGTGACTCTTTGATCCATTAGCCATGCCATATCTGGTCCCAAGCCAGTCCAAGTAAAAAAAGGAAAATATTCACATATACCACATAACAGTCAGCAACTCAGTCACCCCTTAAATCAGTATGCACTTTCTACTAGCCAAACCCAGTAATAAGATAGCCACAAATGGATACATACAGCAGTGACTGGGTCATTAAATCCATCTTTTGCTGCAAGGAACAAGGCTGAGGAGTCATAGGATTATTTAATGCACAACATTAATGCGTTTCATTAAGAAACATGAGCCAGTATGACTGGTTGCCCTGGTGATGAATAATCCTGTAGACAGAAACACTGTTATTAAATAGGGATTCTGGATTAATTTATTTTGAACAGGGTTTAGGGGTCAGTTTCCGTAATTCCAAATACTTTTCTGTGAAGAGAACAAGTGGAGTGAAGTTGCGCTGTTTAAAATGATCTCTTTGGGCACAATGTTCAGTTTGGAAGGGCAGAACGTATGATGTAGCAATGGGTAATGATCACTGCTCACGTAGACGGTTTTCCACATCCAGTGTTACATGCCGGTGAAAGCATCACAACTACACGGGTGTAGTAAACAGAACACCACAGTGAGTGAACTGGTCGTCAGGCGCAAGCTGAGAGGAGATAGCAAGCTGCATAGGGGTAAATAGAGTGCCAGTTATTTACTGCCACATAACCAGATTGGGGATGAGCTTCAGAGGAGAGAGGATTGAACAGTCTGGTCCCACTAAGTAAATGTTTTGTATGAAAAAAATTTAGTGGTTGCCTTTGACAAGGCAACAAATTTATGTCAAACAATGATTCTATTTTGACATTACTAAGCTCTTTTGATGATTTACACAGTGATGTGGAGGGCAGCACCCAACCCCTCAGTCCATGCCTCTCAGGACCACCACGCACAGAATCACCGAGTCAGGTCAGAGAGAGGGTGCAGACAAATCAGACCCCAAATGCTGCTAACACCCACTTTCATCTCGAGTCTCATGGAATAGGAGGATCAGTGATTAACTTGGATAATAGCATGGTTTGAGGAGAGCAAATTGTGGTAAATTGCTATATTTCAGACTGGAGGATGGTAAACAGTGATGTTCCCCAAGGGTCAGTGCTCGGACTGTTGCTTTTTTGATGTATATAAATGACTTGGATCTTGGAAAACAGAGGAAAATTTCAAAATTTGTCAATGATACCAAACTTGGAAGAATGGCAAATGGTGAGGATGATACCAGAGAAGTGTGAGGTGATGCATTTTGGCAGGAGGGATAGGGACAGGCAATATAGACTAAATGGCACAGTTCTAAAGAGTGACCAGGGACAGAGGCTCATCGATCTTTGGGGGACATACTGAGAGAGCATTTAGTAAAGCATATGGGATCTTGGGCTTCATAGATAGAGGTATTGAGAGCAAAAGCGGGGAAGTTATGCTGAGCCTTTACGAAGCACTGGTTAGGGCACCAACTGAGTACTGTGTCCAGTTTTGGTCACCACACTTTGGGAAGGATGAAGGATGTGAGGGTCATTGTGAGGGTGCAGAGGAGATTCACCAGAATGGTTCCAGGGATAGCTACAAGGTTAGGCTGGAGAAGCTGTGGTTGTTCCCTGCAGAGCAAAGGAGATTGAGGAGAGATTAGCTGATGGTACAAGGACCAGAGGACACAGGTTTAAAGTTTTGGGCAAAAGATGTAAGGGAGATGGGAGGAGAAACTCTTTTACGCAGTGAGTGGTCATGACTTGGAACTCGCTGCCTATGGGGGTGGTGGAAGGGGAGACAGTTAATGATTTCAAAAGGAACTCGAATGGGCAATTGAGGGAAATAAACTTGCAGGGTTACCGGGATCAGGCGAGGGAGTGGGACTGATTGGATTGCTCTACTCCGACCCAGCAGGGACTCAATGGGCCGAATGGCCTCCTTCTGTGCTGTAAATATCTCTTATTTACAGGTCAGGAAATACAAGGAAATGCACATTTACATCAGTTCCAATACTCATCTGATTCCACCCTCTGCTTTCTGAGGATGGAGACTGAGCTAAAGATCAGATGAACACTGCAGTGAAGGGTAAAAGCAGGAGAAGAGGATTGGGTAGCTGGAAATGGGAGGAGAGATAAAAGAGAGGTTGATAAGGTAGGGACTAGCTCTCAAAAATGCAGCAAACAGAGATGACGAAAAAGAAAAGATGAGAAAGAGAGCAGCTGCGACAAGTTGAGAAGAGCAAAAAGGTCACATTCTTTAAATGTCAGTGATATTCCTGTCTGACATATAAAGACAGGCAGTGGTAAGAGGGCAAAAACACAGACCATTAATCTCTGCGTTACCAGCTGTACTGTATGGCTGGCACTGTGGGTGTTGGTGGGGGTGGAGTTAGGTCACAGAGAGTTAACCTCCGCAGGTAGAGATGGGGCATTGCAACACCCTCTGAGAGAGCAAAGCGAAGCAATCGGCAGGTGTCTAAAGCAATGAATTGATTGGGGAGGTGCTGCTGAGACCCGCACAGGGCCCTTTGAGAAGTGATGCTTTCTTGGCACCAGCTACAGCCACCATACAAATTTAAGGTAAATGGCAAAAGAAGCAACGGCAACATGAGGAGAAACTCTTTTATGCAGCTTGTGTTTTTTTGTTTATTCTTTCACGGGATTTAGATGTCACTGGCTAGGCCAGCGTTTATTGCCCATTCCTAACTGAGAAGGTGGTGGTGAGCTGCCTTTGTGAGCTGCTGCAGTCCATGTGGTGCAGGTTAAGGTCTGGAATGCACTGCCTGATAATGTGATGGGGGTTCAATCAAGGCATTCAAAAGGGAATTGGACTATTGAAAAGGAAGAGTGTGCAGGACTACGGGGAAAAGGCAGGCTAGTGGCACCAAGTGCTCCTTCAGAGGGCTAGCACAGACATGACAGGCTGAATGGCCTCTTTCTGCGCTGGAACGTTTCTGTGATTCTGTGAATACACAAGCAAATCCCATGGAGACTGGCCAAATGAGGAAGTTCGGAGTGGGAAGGGAATGCAGGGAGTGGGGTGGCGCAGAGAGGGGTTGAGGTGAAAGGGTGGTGAGAACAGACTACTTGAACCATTGCCACTACAACATAAGCCTTTTCCCAAAAGAAGTGATGCACCTGACACTGCATTTAAAATCATTAGTGACACAGTGAAGTTAGGATACATCTCTCTAGGCAGAGGAATGTTAAATGCATCACCCCAGGTGATGGTTCAGGCAGGGACCACTGAATCTTTTAAGGGATGAATAAATTAACATTTCAAACATAGGGAGGTACATGGGTTACATGGAGAAAGAAGGGAGGTGAGGTTACATTTGGGTTATTCTAGCAAGGAGTTATCACAGACAAGATGGGCCGAATTACCTACTCCTGGGTCGTACATGTCAACTCCACCCCCATTCTTCACCACCCAAACATTGTTCATGCTATAAGAGATTAGAATAATGCATGGTTCATCTGGAAAGATAATAACTTGTATTTTCGCAGCACCTGTAATACAAGGTGCTTTAGGGAAAAAGTATGGAAAACATGGCCCAGGCAGGGCTGGAGGGATTAGATAGGGGAACTGAAGTTTGGTCAAAGTGGTAGGTTTTAAAGAGGATGAAGTGAAGAGGCAGTAGGGTTTAGGGAGATAATTGCACCAAGTAGAACCCAGCATGTGGAGACTTCTGCTGAAAATGCTGGAACAGAGAGAAAGAGGAAAATGGAGAACAGGGCAGATCCAGAATAGAGTCTTCCTTCAATTCAATCCTGTGCCATATTAGAGCCTTTCATCGCAAACCAACAAGTCAACACTTGTTTCGTTAATAGAATTCCACAATAAATTATCAACAAAGATATTGAAACAGACAGAATGAATGTGATTGAGTCACTTAAATGCGTTTCTGGAGCGAAGAGGAGACTGATGGATATTGTGAGGCGGTGGTTTGAGGATTGGGGTATAGGGGTCTGTCCGGTGGGGATGAGAGATATGGTGGGACAGTGAGATTGAGGGGTATGTGAGTGTCGAGGGATACAATAGATGGTGAGATTGAGGGATACAGTGAGGTTTAAAGGTGAGATGGTAGGGTTGAGGGATACGGTGAGGGTTGAGGGATAAGGTTAGAATTGAGGAATATGGTGAGATGGTGAGGGTTGAGGGATACGGTGAGGGTTGAGGGATACGGTGAGGGTTGAGGGATATGGTGAGGGTTGAGGGATACGGTGAGATGATGGGGTTGAAGGATACGGCGAGGGAGTGAGATTGAGCGACATGTTGGGGAAATGACCATTTTCCTGAAGATTCTTGTGGTAAATAAGAAGTATTTATGACTTACATTGGAGAGTGACTGGAGTTACCAATTCCTCCTCCATATCATCCAGATCATCAGTGAGGATGAAATGTGTGGGTGTGGACCGTGCCTGTCCAAGCCAGCTTGGATCCACATTCAGCACCGAGTGCAGAGCACTGATCCCGGGATTATTGACGATTTGAAATTTGCAGAGCATTTCGATCTGCTGCCAGCGGTGGAGCCGTTCACGTAATGCTGCTGTGACCTCACTCAGTGACTGCCTGCAACGAGAAATAGCAGCTTATTGCATGACCAGTACAGATCAGCACAGTCCCACACACCTGGACATATGGACACACAAGACCAACAGCTCCACCCTGCCCACTTATACATACACACTGCCTAGAGGTCACGCCAAGCACCAGATATATCGGCACAGTCCCAGAGAGTTTCAGGTATATCGACTCTTGCAAAGACAAATCCGCTCCCATCCCTCCCCTGGAAAAGCAACACTCCCAGAGGCCCTCACCCTGAAAATATTGGCTCTCACAAAAGACTCTCCCCACACCCCTCGAATACCAAGTCTTCTGGAGACCACACTCCAATGCAAAGACCATCACAGTCCTGCATGTACGGTTACATCCTTGGCTTCACTCTACCCTAGTGTGGGGTAAACCACTTCCAATATTGAAATGTTACTGGGACATTCCCACCTAATTTCCGAAAAGATGATAATGTCATCACATCAGAATTGTATTAAGTATGCAAGAACACAAATAACAAGCTAGTAAATAAAGGCAAGTACACAAATCTGATGCTGTGGAAGCCCAGGTAGGAGTTGCTGAGGTCCAACCTGTTTCATGTTGTTGTCAAACTTTGACCAGGCTTTACTTCTACCATGTCTTCTTTCTTACTATGCCTTGATGAGGCTTGCTTCTTCTATAACAGGCTTCAGGTAGTCGGGTGCAGTTTAACTTGAAACCATTTATAAAAAACTATTTACAAAGACCTCAGGGTAAGCACACGGTATGCAGGACACAGACTATTCTGCGCAGAGCTCTCTTGGAACCTCTTGGTTCTGGGGCGGTGGTAGAGGCGGGTTGTCTCACATCCTTTAAAAAGTACCTGGATGAGCACTTGGCACGTCATAACATTCAAGGCTATGGGTCAAGTGCTGGTAAATGGGATTAGGTAGGTAGGCCAGGTATTTCTCTCGTGTCGGTGCACACTTGATGGGCCGAAGGGCCTCTTCTGCACCGTGTGATTCTGTGATTAATATCATCATGGTCATATTAACATAACCATTAGCCCATTACTCTACACAACCAATAGTCTGGAAACCAACGATGAGCATCAACCAAAACCACACAGAACTGAGTATTAAACCGAACTGTAACTCATTAACTTCTAAAGTAGCCATAGATACACACAACCGCAGGGTCCCCTTTACACCTAACCACCCAATCCCAAGGCTCCCCCCTAACATCTCTAATGTCCTAGAACAGAGTCAGGTTCTAGTATTGTGTCGTGTCTCTCTGAATGCCTCAGGGGTCCCACCCGCAAGGATTGACACTGACCTAATGCCCACTATGTGCTGATGGTTGTTAGATAATTGGCTGGACTAACATATGAATTAGGAGCAGGAGTGGGCCACTCGGCCCTTGGAGCCTGTTCTGTCATTCAATAAGATCATGGGCAGAATTCTTACCTCGATGGGCGGGCGGGCAACCGAACCCCGCCACCGAAACGGAGCCGGCTGCCTTTTTAAGTGGGCGGGCCAATTAAGGCCCGGCCAGCACTATGCACTTCCTGATGGGAATCCCCATCTGTCAAAGTGCGCTCTTTCGCACATGTGCGCACTGCTCTCTGAGGCAAAGTCCTGTCTCAGGGAGATTAGTGAGAGGTAAGTGAACTCTAAAAATAGATAAATATTGAAATTATTAACATGTCCCCTCACGTGACAATGTCACACGAGATGAGACATGTTAGTAATCAACACAAAGTTTATTAAATTTTTAAAAAACGGACATGAAACTTCATCCCGCTGGGGCTCCTGGCCTGCCCACCAGCCTTAAGGTTGGCCGGGCAGGGTCTTTAATAAGGTTAATTAGCCTGTCAATGGCCTTAATTGGCCATTGACAGGTCAGCAGGCGGGCAGCTGATTTCGCTGTCTGTCCACCTTCGTGAGTATTTAAAGGGACCGGGATGACGTTGGGGGTTCCTCCCAATGTCATCCCACGCCATTTTCCCCTCGGCGAGTGGGCCCCGCCCCCAAATCGCCAAGGGGAAAATCCTGGCCCATGGCTGATCTGGTTGTAACTTCAACTCCGCATTCCTGCCTACCCACGATGGCCTTTCACACCCTTATTAATCAAGAAGCTATCTACTGCTATTAGCTTTCCTAATTACTTGCTGTACCTGCATACTAACCTTTTGTGATTCATGCACTAGGACACCCAGATCCCTCTGAATCTCAGAGCTCTGCAATCTCTCACCATTTAGATAATAAGCTTCATTTTTATTCTTCCTGCCAAAATGGACAATTTCACACTTTCCCACATTACACTCCATTTGCCTACTCACTTAACCTATCTATATCCCTTTGTAGCCTCCTTGTGTCCCCTTCACATCTTACTATGCTACCTATCTTTGTGTCAACAGTAAATTTAGCAACCACACCTTCGGTCCCTTCATCCAAGTCATATAAATTGTAAAAAGTTGAGTTCCCGACACTGATCCCTGTGGCACACCACTCGTTACATCTTGTCAACCAGAAAAGTCCATTTATGTCCACCCTCTTTTTCTTGTTAGCTAGCCAATCTTCTATCCATGCCAATATGTTACCCCTACACCATGAGCTTTTATTTTTTGCAATAGCCTTTGATGTGGCACCTTATCAAATGCCGTCTGGAAATCTAAGTACAGCACATCCACAGGCTCCCCTTTTTCCACAGCACATGTTACTTCTTCATAGTACTCCAATAAATTGGTTAAACATGATTTCCCTTTCACAAAATCATGTTGACTCTGCCTGATTGCCCTGAATTTTTTCCAAGTGCCCTGCTATAACATCTTTAATAATAGCTTCTAACATTTTCCCTATGACAGATGTTAAACTAACTGGCCAGTAGTTTCCTGCTTTCTGTCTCTCTCCATTTTTGAATAAAGGAGCTACATTTGCTGTTTTCCAATCTGATGGAACGTTCCCCAATCTAGGGAGTTTTGGAAAGTTAAAACTAGCGCATCAACTATCTCACTAGCCACTTCTTTTAAGACCCTAGGATGCAGTCCATCAGGACCTAGGCACATGTCAGCTTGCAGCTTCAACAATTTTCTCTGGGGATTGTAATTTTCCTGATCTCCTCCTTCCCTTTCATTTCCTCATTTATTGCTATTTTTGGTAGCTACTTGTAACCTCTATAATGAAGACATATGCAAAACACCTGTTCAATTCATCCGCCATCTCCATATTTTCTATTTTTAATTCCCCAGACTCATTTTCTATAGAACTGATGCTCACTTTGTTAACTCTTTCCTTTTTTAAATATCTATAAACTCTTACTCTATCTTTATATTTCTAACTAGATTTCTCTCATTCTCTAATTTTTCCTTCTTTATCAACCTTTTAGTCATTCTTTGCTGTTTTTTATATTCCATCCAACCTTCTGACCAGTCACCCTTCTTTGCACAATTATATGCTTCTTCTTTAAGTTTGATACTATCTTTAATTTTTTAGTTAACTACGGATGGAGGGTCCTCCCCTTGGAATTCTTCTTTCCCGTTGGACTGTATCTATTCTGTGCATTCTGAAATTTCCCCTTAAGTGTCTGCCACATCTCTATTGACCCATCCTTTAACCTAATTTGCCAGTTCGCTTTAGCTAGTTGTACTTTCATGCCTTCATAATTGTCATAAGTTTAAAATACTAGTCTTGGACCCACTCTTCTCTCCCTCAAACTGAATGTAAAATTCAATAATATTATGATCACTGCTACCTAGGGGTACCTTCACTATGAGGTCATTAATTAATTCCATCTCATTTCATAATACTAGGCCCAGTACAGCCTACTCTCTGGCTGGTGCCACAACGTGCTATTCTCTCTGGTTGGTGCCAGAACATACTCTAAGGAACTACCCTGAAAACGTTCCAGGAATTCCTCATCTAGGCTATCTTTGCCCATCTGATTTTCCCAGTCTATATGCAGATTAAAATCCCCCATGATTATTGCCATACCTTTCTGACAATCTCCTATTAATTCTTCCTTTATACCTCGTCCTACTGTATGGTTAGGGGGCCTGTACGCCACTCCCACAAGTGACTTCTTGCCTTTATCATTTCTCATCTCTACTCAAACATTTTCTACATCCTGGTTTCCTGAATTTAAGTCATCCCTCTCTATTGTGCTAATACCATCATTAATTAACAGAGTCACTTCTCCATCTTTTCCTAGCTTCCTGTCCTTCCTAAATGTCATGTATGCTTCAATAGTCAGGTCCCAATCTACGTCACCTGCAGCCATGGCTCCGTAATGGCTATCAGATCGCACTCTTAGTTCATCTGTTTTGTTTCGAATGCTACATGCATTCAGCTACAGAGCCTTTGGTTTTGCCCTTATATTATTTTTGTAACTCTAGCCTTACCTGCTGATTTACTCTTTGACTTGTACTCCCTGTCATGGTGTGTTTATCATTTCCCACATTAATACCTTTTTCTCTCTTGCCTTTTCTCTACTCTTACCACATCTTTCAAAATTTGATCCCTTGCCTCCACTTTTTAGTTTAAAGTCCTGTCTCCTTCCCTAGTTATGTGGCTCGCTAAAACAGTGGTCCCAGCATGGTTCAGGTGTATACTAGACCAACGGTACATCCCCACTTGCCCTAGTGCCTCACAAACCGCAACCCACTACTCCCACATCAGTCTTTGAGCCACATATTCATCTCACTAATTTTATGTACCCAATGCCAATTTGCATGTGGTTTGGGTAATAATCCAGAGATTATTACTTTTGAGGTTCTGTTTTTTTAAACTTAGCGCCTAGCTCCTCATGAAAGCAAAATACTGCGAATGCTAGAAATCTGAAATAAAAACAAAAAATGCTGGAAAAACTCAACAGTTCTGGCAGCATTTGTGGAGAGAACCTAGCTCCTCATACTCTCTACGCAGAATCTCTTTCCTAGTTCTAACTATGTCGTTGATAGCTACCTGGACCACAACAACTGGATCTTCCCACTCCCAGTGCAAGTTTACTTAATCACTTCATGGAGCTGACAGAAAGACTGTTCGATGAAATGTCATGCTCTAGTTGTAATATATCCACCACCATCACTACCTCCTCCCACCTTGGCCCTGCTGCTGCAGTAGGTCCATACTCACTTTGCGGACAGTATTTTATGATCAACATCATCCAGCGAGGAGCTGTGTGCCACGTGAAACGTTCCAAACAATGTGTTTCTCTTCTTCTTTATTTTTTCTGCCTGTGGGGAGGTGGGGAAAGAGAAAAGGGCAGGGGGAGACCAAAGAGAGAGCGAGTCACAGATCAGAAACACACCTGCAGAGGACCAGCTTCAGAAGGCCAGCTTGTTACAGTAATTCGTTGAATGGAGGACAGGTCTGTGTGAAGAACAAGTACTTGAGAGGACCAAGAGCCTCACTTCACCAGCCTGTGTCAGGGGGAATATAGGCCTGAGGCCTGCAGCCACTAATTTTTGCATTTTATTTCTGCTTTGCTCTTGATTTTAAGCCTGTATTGACTACTTGAATATTGAATAGTAATCAGCAATAACATTATTATTTGTAGACGTGTTTCCCCAAGACCTTGTTTTTCATACTGGCCATTCACAGCTGATATTTGGCCTACATCCTTGCTTTCCCTTTTCAAGTTAGACTACTAAAACAAAATTTGTCTTTTGTTTATCAGAAGTGCTTTTTAAACTGCATTCGGTGACCCTTGAACTACAAGCCAGGACAATGAATAGCCTTGCACATGGGGTGGTCAACTATGGTGTCGAATCAGGAGATGGAGCTTGATTGATGGTTATACAACCTGATTGATGGCAGATGGGAGACGCCATCAAAAGATGTGTAAACAACTGGAATTTGACAATACAAAAACAGAATTACCTGGAAAAACTCAGCAGGTCTGGCAGCATCGGCGGAGAAGAAAAGAGTTGACGTTTCAAGTCCTCATGACCTGTTCTGTTGAAGGGTCATGAGGACTCGAAACGTCAACTCTTTTCTTCTCCGCCGATGCTGCCAGACCTGCTGAGTTTTTCCAGGTAATTCTGTTTTTGTTTTGGATTTCCAGCATCCGCAGTAGTTTTTTGTTTTTATCTCTTGGAATTTGACAATGTCTACGAAGCCTTGTACTACCTGTGAGGAGAACTGATAAGGACTCTTGTTTTCCAGACTCTTGTTTTGACAGCGTCTGAGTAAAGCCTCAAAAGACTGTAATGAAGTCAGAAATTTGTCTTAAAGGGACACTGCTTCCAGGATTTGCTGCTGCAGCCAGAGTGGAATGGTTAACCACTCAAGACTACGGGAGGATTGACTCAAGACTATGGAGTGACTGACCAAAATGCCAACCCCGTGTAAGGTTATTCGGAGACTTGGTGATGTATGACCCAAGGGAAATTTTACCATTTTGGGGAGCTGTCAAACAGGCCAATTTGGGGTTAACATTTGTAATACAGTATATATCTGTAATATAGTACATATGTAAAGCTGTCTCTCTCTTCCGTGTTTTTTTCTTCCTTTCTTTTTAATAACATTATCTTCCCTCCATTTTCTTTTAAACATTAATAATTATTTAATAGTTGTCAAATAAAGATTGTTGTTTTCATATGTGGCTTGATATTGAGTTACTCATTCCTGTTCATCCAGGATGCAGCTCCGAACCTAGGTGAGACCCTACGAGGGGCTCTCACCCATTTACAGAAACAGGAGAGTGGGAGACCAGAGCATCATCAACAGGTATGAGACTGAACAAGCAAGAAGCTAAGAGTTCAAATCCCACCAGAACAAGCTAGGAAAATGAATTTGATGAATCTGGTGATTTATGTGCCAAAACGAGGAATTAACAAAAAATAGCAGATTGCCAAAATCCAGCTGGTTCACTGATATACTACCACAGAGGTGACCTGCCATCCTCACCTGGTCCGGCCCACACAAGACCAGGCTACGGGTTGCACAATATGTGTTTTACCCTCATTATCCTCAAGGAGAGGCACCCAGTATTTATGAGCAGTGTACCTGTTTCAAGAACAGATTTGAAAACATACCATCATGTTAAATATTTGAAGCACCCATTAAATGTAACATCAGAAAGTGTAACCACAGGTTGCAAAATTGAATAGATCATGAAGAAACTGGCAATTTGAGAATTTGGAAAGTAGTGGGAATTTGGCATAGGGGGAATGAGGTGCTTTTTTTTGCCTTTAAGGCTTGCAGTGGTTTATATAAGCTTAAGGCAGGAATAGTTTGAATTTTCTTGGTGTTATTAGTGCTTGATGCAAGTTATTGTGTGAGGTAAAAACCATAAAACAGGCTAAAGGTAATTACTTATTAATAATTACCCCTAGTGGTGTAAACAAGAAATTAGATATCCATAACCAATACCTCATTAAATTAATAATTTAAATTAGTTTAAATTAGAATTTAAATTAATTAGTTTAAATCATTAATGAGTTAGGTAATGGCAATGCAAGTAGTGTACCTGTATGTGCATCATGTGGGGTTCATGGAGAGCAACATGATCCCAGGCAACTACATCCGCAGTACGTATGCAACTCAAGGAACTTTGCCTCAGTGTAGCTGAAGTGCAGGGATTGTGATCCACCAGGGAGGGAGAGTGCTATTTGGGCATTTGATCCAGGAGGCAATCACAGCCCTTAGATTGGTAGTGGTTTGGATTTAGTTGATGATTATTAATTGTAGACGTGTTTCCCCAAGACCTTGTTTTTCATACTGGCCATTCACAGCTGATATTTGGCCTACATCCTTGCTTTCCCTTTTCAAGTTAGACTACTACAGGATGATGTGACTGACGCAGTCAGGTAATGGGATCGCAGGTGCAGTGGTGGAAAGGCTCAGCTGCTGCCACTGTCTAACAGGTATGAGATACTTGCAGCAGCATTCCGTCTCATTTTTCTTCTGGACTGCCTGGGTGACCTGTTTAAGTGCACGGTCCTTTTAAATTTTTTGCACAGCTATGCACTCACGGAAGCTTAAAGGGGACAACTTGTGCGTGATCACACAGGCGCTTTCAGGCTGCTACGCTGCTGCCATTGAGAAAACATTGCTTGTTACTGGTGTTGATGAGAGGAAAGGTTGCAAGGAGATTGGGCAAATTCACTATGGAACTATAGCACAGGAGGACATTCATGTGGGGGAAGTGAACAGGAATTTGGTAGCTGTAAGGAATAGTATAGCCAGGGGTATAGATACTGTTCTCTGCAGCCGTGACTAGGAGTCCCAAGAGCTGTGTTTCCTGCCAGGTGCCAGAATTAAGAACAGCTTGGCTGGAGAAGAACTCAGGCCAACAGCTGGAGCATCACATTGTTGTGGTCCACACTGACTAGAAATTTCACTGGACCAGCCACAAAAATATTGTGGTTACAAGGGCAGGTCAGAGGCTGGGAATTCTGCAGAGAGTAACTCATCTCCTGAATCCCCAAAGCCTGTCCACCACAAGACACAAGTCAGAAGCGTGATGGAATACTCCCCACTTGCCTGGATGAGTGCAGCTCCCACAACACTCAAGAAACTTGACACCATCCAGGACAAAGCAGCCCGCTTGATTGGTACTCCATCTACCGCCTTCAACATTCACTCCCTCCACCACCTATGCACAGTAGCAGCAGTGTGCACCATCTACAAGTTGCACTGCAGCAACTCACCAAGGCTCCTTCCACAGCACCTTCCAAACCCGCAACCCCTAGCAACTAGAAGGACAAGGGCAGCAGATAGATGGGCACACCACCACCTGGAAGTTCCCCTCCATGCCACTCGCCATCCTGACTTGGAAATATATCGCTGTTCCTTCACCGTCACTGGGTCAAAATCTCTAACAGCACTGTGGGTGTACCTACACCACACAGACTGCAGCGGTTCAAGGTGGCAGCTCACTATCACCTTCTCGAGGGCAATACATACTTTTAAAATGGCACCATGCCAACTCAAGCTAAAAAAAAATAAAAGGTTGCAACCTATATGCCAAGCCATTCTTTTGTAGTTAATATTTAATAGATACACCCTTTTTCTTGTAACTGCAGGGTCAACCGATGTGGCTCCACTCTAAAGTCATGTAGTCACGTGAGTTCACCACAGCTTAGTTTGAAAGTATTTTGGCCCATTCCGTCTTTTGGTTTATAAATCCAGGCCCATGGATTGTATTTACAGTTGGATTTTAAAATCTGTTAAGCATCAAGTTAGAGGAGCTTCAGCCAAGTTAAAACAAGGTGAATTGGTCCGACTTTGTCACAGCCGGGGTCCACTGATCTTTAGGCTTTCTTTTCCAATCCCTCCATGGTCTCGCCCCTCCCTATCTCAGTAACCTACTCTGAGATCTCTGCCTCCCCCCCAGTACTGGCCTCTTGTGCATCCCCAGTTTTAATCGTTCTGCCAGCGGTGGCTGTGCTTCCATCTGCCTGGGCCCCAAGTTCGGGAATTCCCTCCAGGGCCTCTCCTCTCTCTTACATTAAGACGTTCCTTAAAATTCACCCTTTGATCAAGCTTTTGGTCACCTACTAATATCACCTTGCTCGGTGCAAAATTTTGTTTGGTAATCGCTGGCGTGTTGCACCTTGGGATGATTTGCCATGTTAAGGGGGCTATAAAAAATCCATGTTATTGCTGTATGCCTACAGCTACACTGGGCAACAGGATCTTATAACCAGGAGGCTATTCAGCCCGTCGTGTCTGTGCCAGCTCTTTGAAAGAGCTCTCCATTTAGTCCCATTCACCTACTATTAGTCCATAGCCCTCCAAATTTTTATTTTCAAGTATTTATCCAATTCCCTTTTGAAAATTATTAACCTGCTTCCACCGCCCTTTCAGACAGCACTTTGCAGATTGATGAGTGCAAGACATAAAGCTAAGACGTGTCTCTTTTTTCAATAATGCATTGCAGATTACAATGACTCTGCATTAAAATCTGTTTCTTCACCTGCCACTAGTTTCTCTCGCAATGTTAACAAACAGCACGTACCCCTTCCTTGGCAATGTTCAGCTGCCTCTCGGCACTCTGCTTCTTGATGTTGTAATATTGGACTTCCACCTCATGTGTCAGTTGCAGCCATTTCTGAAGAGTTTCAGGTGGGGACCAGCTCCCGCGTGATTCCAATTCCTTTTCTGCTTTCTTCAGTGCCATGCGTACCTGAGAGAGACAGAGGCATGTGTCATTTTCCATTGTTACCTTCCAGCTGCCGCAGGTGAAACAAGAAGGTCACTGTACACCTTATTCCCCTTAGTGGAGGGGGGTACAGACAAAGTGCAAATCTCTCACCTTCCTGCACCAACTATGTCCCCTCACCATTATATTTTGCAAGACAAATAGTAGCTGAGACTGAACAGCAGGATCCATGAACCTCAGACATACATCCAACAGCTCCAACCCCTTCAGCCCTGGCATGGGCCCCGCCCACACCCTGAACTGTCCCTGCCCTGGCAAGGCCTTTGCCCACAGCCTGCCCAAGCCCTTCCCCGGCCCTGCCCACACCAACCCTGCCCACGCATGGCGCTGACCCCCTCACATCCTGGCACAGTCCCGGCCACCCCCGTGAGCTTCCACCCACAGCTGCCTACACACTGAGCACACACACACACACACACAGACACACAAACACACACACACACACAAACGCACACAAACACAGACACAGACACACACAAACACAGACACACACAAACACAGACACACACAAACACAGACACACACAAACACAGACACACACAAACACAGACACACACAAACACAGACACAGACACACACAAACACAGACACACACAAACACAGACACACACAAACACAGACACACACAAACACAGACACACACACACACACACACACAGACACACGCACAGACACACACACAGACACACACACAGACACACACACACACACACACACCCCCAATGCATCACACTGTACCTGATCCTAGCGAAACGTACAAATCCCACCTGTTCCAATTCCTCCTCTGCATATTTTTGCCGACTCAGCTCATTCTCCGTGCCTTCTCGCAGCTCCCGCAATCTCTGCGCTTCCTGCTTCGCTGCATTGATCTCATCTCGCAGCTTCTGCTCCAGGTTGACTTTCTCCACCTCAACGGATCGATGCTCCTCCTGTGCCTTCTGCAGCCTGCAGGCCAAAAAGTTTAAAACCTCTCAAAACCACAATATTCACGCTACCTCTCTGTACATCCAAACGACCGGGGGGAAAACTTCACATTAGGGGGAAAGAAGTCTCCTGCTTTCATATCCTGCTCTGATTATAACTTTGAGGTGGGTGATAGAAAATTGCCAGAAGGGGCAGAGTGGTCCAGATGGTTTAGCCTGTCAAGTTAGAATTTTTCCTTCAATTTACAGGATAATTTTGCATATTGTTACGTGGCAGTTTGGCTGTTGCCTCACCCTCAGTCTTTCTTTTATTATTCATTCCCAGAACGTGGGCATCACTGGTATTTGTTACCTGTCTCTAGTTTTTTTTTGAGCAAGTTGGGGTTTGCCTTCTTCTTGAACCCTGGGTAATGATTTGAGGCAGTACAGCGACTTGCTAGGCCACTTCAGAGGGCAGTTAAAGAGCCAAGCAGGTTGCTGTAGGACTGGAGTCACATATACGTGCAGACTGGGTAGGGACAGCATATTTCCTTCCCTATAAGGACATTAGTGGACCAGTTGGCGAGTCTCTGCAGCAATGGGTTTCAGCAACTCAATCTCATGCTTTCCAAACTTGCGGGATAAAAGGCTAATCTTAATACTGGTAAGAGAATATAAGAAGAGGAGGCCGTTCAGCCCCTTGAGCCTGATCCACCAGATGGGACAAAGCTTTATCTTAATTCATTCTGAGCATGGGTGACACAAGTGAGCCAGCATTTACTCCCCATCCCTAGTTGCCATGGAGCTTTCAAGAGTGAACCACACAGGGTGGGACTGGAGTCATGTGCAGGCCAGAGCAGGTATGACTAACACTTATCCCTGCGCTACAAGCACGAACTGGTTGGGGGGGGTGGATTTAAGCTTCCAGCCCAACAGATTAATTTTTTTCTAGAGCCAGCTGACAGATTATCAGGTGTATTCATTTTTAAAACTTGCTTTGGTGGAATTCGAATTATCTACCGTCCAGTAAGACAACCACCATGTCCCACAGATTCCACAGCGCAGCCCTGGACTCTTTCCCTTGGCACAGTTATACTAGATATCCATCCATGAACGTTTAGGATATATTCACAGAAGAATTGCAAGTTATGAGGCAACTCTGCAGCATCGTAAAATAATCTGATCTCGTTAAAAATGACCATGAAACTGCCAGATTGTAATATAACTCAACTGGTTCACTAATGTCCGTTAGGGAGGGAGACCTGTCATCCTTACCCAGTCTGGGCCTATATGTAATTCCGGGCCCACAGCAGTGTGGCTGCCTCTTAACTACCCTCTGAAGTGGCCCTGCAAACCAGTTGCATCAAACCCACTAGCAGCAGGCCGAGGTGGCCACTGCCACCATCTTCTCAGGACAACTACAGCTGGGCAATAAATGCAGGCCTTGCCAGTGAAGCCCATGTCCCAAGGATGGATAATAAAAAAAAACCTGGAGCAAAAGGCAGTGCAACCTTGCTTCTAACGGCTTTACTCAGATCAGCCATCTCACTTGGCTAACTAGGCCTTTCTCTTCCCAGGCTTAATACGCATACCAGGTATCTCCAGGTTTTTTTCTATTCATGGGATGTGGGCGTCACTGGCTAGGCCAGCATTCACCGCCCATCCCTAACTGCCCTTGTTTTTAGGGGGACTTTTAAGAGTCAACCACATTGTTGAGAGTCTGGAGTCACACGTAGGCCAGAGCAGGTAAGGGCGACAGGTTTCCTTCCCCAAAGGACATTAGCGAACCAAATGGGTTTTTCCAACAATCAACAGTGGTTTCATGGTCATCATCAGACTTTTAATTCCAGATTTTTTTAGTGAATTCTAATTCCACCATCTGCTATTGTGGGATTTGAACCCAGGTCCTCAGAGCATTACCCTGGGTCTCTGGGTTACCAGTCCAGTGACAATACCACTATGCCTTTAAAGGTGTTTGGGGTTCTGTAATAAAGTTAGGCTTATGGAGTAATCCGTGTCACAGTTTCTTAGCCTGATTACTGAGGCTGGGTTCCCATGCATCCTCACCTTTCCTGCAAATCGTGCAGACTCTGCTCCGCTTTCTGTAGTCCCTCCAGGTCCTTCATCATTTTTTTCATGTGCTCCTTGGAGTAGCGGTTCTGGATGTAAGCAAACCAGCAGCCACCCACACCAATAACTATGGAAACCACCAACATGAAATCCTTCAGGTGGTTGTGGCGAGTCACTGCAAATCCGAGACAAAAGGTAAATATAACACAATCACAGAATGGTTACAGCACAGCAGGCGGCCATTCAGCCCGTCGTGTCTTTGCTGGCTCTCCAAAGGAGCAATTCATTTACTGCCATTCCCGTCTTTTCCCCGTTGCCCTGCATTCTTCCTTTTCAAATAATAATCCAATTCCCTCTTGAAGCCCTTGACTGGCCCTTCCTTTCGCACACTCTCAGGCAGTGCATTCCAGATCCTAACCACTAGCTGTGTGAAAATTTTTCCTCATGTCTCCATTGCTTCTTTTGCCAATTACCTTAAATCTGTGCCCTCTCACTCTCGATGCTTTCACCAATGGGAACAGTTCCTCCCTATCTACTCTGTCCAGACTCCTCATGATTTTGAGTACTTCTATAAAATCTCCTCTAAACCTTCTCTTCTCCAAGGAAAACAGTTTCAACATTTCCAATCTATCTACATAACTGAAGTTCCTCATCCCTGGAACTATTCTTGTGAATCTTTTCTGCATCCTCTCTAACACCTTCACATTCTTCCTAAATTGTGGTGCCCAGAACTGGACACAATACAACATATGAAGGTTGAAATAACACGGAGATACAGAGTAAAGCTCCCTCTACACTGTCCCCATCAAACACTCCCAGGACAGGTACAGCACAGGGTTAGATACAGAGTAAAGCTCCCTCTACACTGTCCCCATCAAACACTCCCAGGGCAGGTACAGCACGGGGATAGATACAGAGTAAAACTCCCTCTACACTGTCCCCATCAAACACTCACAGGAGAGGTACAGCACAGGGTTAGATACAGACTAAAGCTCCTACTACACTGTCCCCATCAAACACTCCCAGGACAGGTACAGCACAGGGTTAGATACAGAGTAAAGCTCCCTCTACACTGTCCCCATCAAACACTCCCAGGACAGGTACAGCACAGGGTTAGATACAGAGTAAAGCTCCCTCTACACTGTGCCCATCAAACACTCCCAGGAGAGGTACAGCACAGGGTTAGATACAGAGTAAAGCTCCCTCTACACTGTCCCCATCAAACACTCCCAGGACAGGTACAGCACAGGGTTAGATACAGAGTAAAGCTCCCTCTACACTGTCCCCATCAAACACTCCCAGGAGAGGTACAGCACAGGGTTAGATACAGAGTAAAGCTCCCACTACACTGTCCCCATCAAACACTCCCAGGACAGGTAAAGCACAGGGTTAGATACAGAGTAAAGCTCCCTCTACACTGTCCTCATCAAACACTCCCAGGGCAGGTACAGCACAGGGATAGATACAGAGTAAAGCTCCCTCTACACTGTCCCCATCAAACACTCCCAGGACAGGTACAGCACAGGGTTAGATACAGACTAAAGCTCCCACTACACTGTCCCCATCAAACACTCCCAG
This sequence comes from Cetorhinus maximus, assembly GCF_964194155.1. NCBI lineage: Eukaryota > Metazoa > Chordata > Chondrichthyes > Lamniformes > Cetorhinidae > Cetorhinus > Cetorhinus maximus. Next base: position 2,730,058 of record NC_135885.1, read on the forward strand.
GACAGGTAGAGCATGGGGTTAGACACAGGGTAAAGTTCCCTCTACACTGTCCCATCAAACACTCCCAGGGAGGGTACAGCACAGGGATAGATACAGAGTAAAGCTCCCTCTACACTGTCCCCATCAAACACTCCCAGGACAGGTACAGCACAGGGATAGATACAGAGTAAAGCTCCCTCTACACTGTCCCCATCAAACACTCCCAGGACAGGTACAGCACAGGGATAGATACACAGTAAAGCTCCCTCTACACTGTCCCCATCAAACACTCCCAGGGCAGGTACAGCACAGGGATAGATACAGAGTAAAGCTCCCTCTACACTGTCCCCATCAAACACTCCCAGGACAGGTAGAGCATGGGGTTAGACACAGGATAAAGTTCCCTCTACACTGTCCCCATCAAACACTCCCAGGACAGGTAAAGCACAGGGTTAGATACAGAGTAAAGCTCCCTCTACACTGTCCCCATCAAACACTCCCAGGGCAGGTACAGCACAGGGATAGATACAGAGTAAAGCTCCCTCTACACTGTCCCCATCAAACACTCCCAGGACAGGTACAGCACAGGGTTAGATACAGAGTAAAGCTCCCTCTACACTGTCCCATCAAACACTCCCAGGAGAGGTACAGCACAGGGTTAGATACAGACTAAAGCTCCCACTACACTGTCCCCATCAAACACTCCCAGGACAGGTAAAGCACAGGGTTAGATACAGAGTAAAGCTCCCTCTACACTGTCCTCATCAAACACTCCCAGGGCAGGTACAGCACAGGGATAGATACAGAGTAAAGCTCCCTCTACACTGTCCCCATCAAACACTCCCAGGACAGGTACAGCACAGGGTTAGATACAGACTAAAGCTCCCACTACACTGTCCCCATCAAACACTCACAGGACAGGTAGAGCATGGGGTTAGACACAGGGTAAAGTTCCCTCTACACTGTCCCATCAAACACTCCCAGGGAGGGTACAGCACAGGGATAGATACAGAGTAAAGCTCCCTCTACACTGTCCCCATCAAACACTCCCAGGACAGGTACAGCACAGGGATAGATACAGAGTAAAGCTCCCTCTACACTGTCCCCATCAAACACTCCCAGGACAGGTACAGCACAGGGATAGATACACAGTAAAGCTCCCTCTACACTGTCCCCATCAAACACTCCCAGGGCAGGTACAGCACAGGGATAGATACAGAGTAAAGCTCCCTCTACACTGTCCCCATCAAACACTCACAGGACAGGTAGAGCATGGGGTTAGACACAGGATAAAGTTCCCTCTACACTGTCCCATTAAACACTCCCAGGGAAGGTACAGCACAGGGATAGATACACAGTAAAGCTCCCTCTACACTGTCCCCATCAAACACTCCCAGGACAGGTACAGCACAGGGTTAGATACAGAGTAAAGCTCCCTCTACACTGTCCCCATCAAACACTCCCAGGACAGGTACAGCACAGGGTTAGATACAGAATTCATCTCCCTGTACACTGTCCCATCAAACACTCCCAGGACAGGTACAGCACAGGGTTAGATACAGAATTCATCTCCCTGTACACTGTCCCATCAAACACTCCCAAAGTAGGTACAACATGGGCTAGGTACAGACTAAAACTCCCTCTGTACAGATGAAGACTCCAAACACCCAACAAAGATACTGCGTTCCTCATATTGGCCATGTCTCAGTAAGACGACGATTTTATAGCTGAACTCATGTAGTTTCATGTCGCAAGTCCACGCGCACTCGGCAATGTGTTAAGCGTCACCAAACACACTTCAGAAGAATACTAAACTGCTTATTTATACTCACTGCAGGGGTGAATGTATGGGGTTCACTAACACCACACTATTAATTACACTGTCTCTCAATACAACCCTGCATGGGGCTCTAAAAATAAGACACCCATTGATAAATCCGAGACAAAATTCAGGAAAAACTTCTTTACCCACAGAGTGGTGAAAATGTGGAACTCATTCCCAGAGGGAGTGGTTAAGGTGGATATTTAAATACAAATTAGATAGGCAGCTGAAGGAGAAAGGAATATAAGACCATGCTGAGATAGAGGAAGTTGGGTGGAGGTTTTAAGGAGCATTGACACCATCAGAGCTGAGCAGGGTGGAGTAGCCTGTTTTTGTAACTCTATGTAATACAATCACATTATCTCTCAGTATGGTCCTCAGTAGCAGCATAGCATTTCATTTGGTTCTCCCCTGTCCCAGAACAATTTAATAGTTTCTGATAGGTTAGAAGGAGTCGTTGTTTTCTAATATTTATGTAACTAAAGTTGTGTTCCCAACTGTGGGAATGAAACAGCTGCCTGCACGTTGGCAGTGATGTGAATTGGGAAGCAATGATGAAGAAGTATGACTGACATCATCTCACCTGCTCTCTGCCCAGCTCCTGCAGGCCATCATACCCCCAGTCAACGAAAACATTAAACAGCTGAAATTAAACTCAGATTATCACTTCCTATTTTTGAAGCAGCAGTGAGATAAGGCATTGTATTTTTAGCGCTCGGGTTGTTATTTGTAGAAAGCTGACGTCTGTGCTTTGAACAGACCTTTCCAACTTGCTTCAAGAATTTATGAAAATGTTCAAACATCCCTCCACCAACAGGCAGTATACAGATCAACTGGGTTCTCACTTGCAATGGCCCTGTTACTGCAGTGTCCAAACCTTCTCTTCTCAGTCTCTCAGACTCTACTATTGTTACTACTCCTGAATATTCATCCTTCGATCCTAAGGTACCAACATCCTGCACTGCTCACTCGGCCTCTTCTCTGTATCCTCGTTGTGCTGAAATTGAGACTCACTACACTTTGCCCGCTCCATTAATGTGGTCTTTCTCGGGACAGTGCAACTCCTTAACCCACCAAGCACCACAATAAGAACTTGCATTTATATGGCACCTTTAATATAGTAACCAAGCCAAGATGCTTCAGAGGAATGTTATCAGGAGTGCAACAAGAGTCATTGCTGGGGCCTCAGCTGTTTACAATCTATATTAATGAATTAGATGAAGAGACAGAGCAATGTATCAAGGCTTTCTGACGATACAAAGCAGGGTGGAAATGCAAGCTGGGGGGAGGTCACCGAGTCTGTAAAGGGATATAGACAGGTTAAATGAGTGGGCATCAAGGTGGCAGAATGAGTAGAATGTTGGAAAGTGTGAGGTTATTCACTTTGGTCAAAAGAATAGAAAAGCAGAACTTTTTTTTTTAAAGGGGTGAAATTTGTAAATGTTGAGGCTTGGGTGTACAGTACTCATACAAGGAACACAAAGTGTTAGCATGCAGGTACAGCAAGCAATTAGGAAGGCAAATGGCATTGTTGGCCTTTGTTGCAAGGGGATTGGAGTACAGGAATAAAGAGGTTTTGCTACAGTTGTACAGGGTTTTGATGAGACCACATCTGGGGTAGTGTGTGTAGTTTTGGTCTCCATATTTAAGGGCGGGTATACTTGCATTGGAGGCTGTACAGCAAAGGTTCAGAAGATTGGTTCCTGGGGAGAGGGGGTTGTCCTATGATGAGAGGCTGAGTAAATTGAGCCAATATTTTCAGGAGTTAAGAAGAATAAGAGGTGATCTCATTGAACCATACAAGATTCTGAAGGGGCTTGACAGGGTAGATGCTGAGAGGTTGTTTCCTGTGGCTGGGGAATCAAGAACACAGAGCAAAATCTCAGGATAAGGGGTTGATCATTACAGATTGAGATGAGGAGAAATTTCTTCACTCAAAGGGTTGAGAGTCATTGACTGAGATGGAGAGGTTTTTGGTGTCTCGGGGAATTAAGGGATATGGGGAACGGGCAGGAAAATTGAGTTGAGGCAGTAGATCAGCCATGATCATATTGAAAGGCGGAGCAAGTTCGAGGGGGCATATGGTCCACTCCTGCTCCTATTTCTTACCTTCTAATGACATAATTAATAGATAATTCATGGTTCACAACAAATCAAGGGAATTTGGGAAAGCTGCCTCCTCCCTGAATCATTTCATTGCAGCTACCTGACACACAAATAGCAATGTCACTCCCTGGTTTGCCTTTACCCTCCCTCCTAAAGGAATAACTGATGTGTGACAGGTTTAAGACTCAAAGGGGGGAAACAGCAGGGAGTTAAACTGGAGAATGTGACATGAAAACTTACATAGGGGTGGTCCAAAGAGTACGGTGTCCAGAGCCTTCAGCTGAAGCTTCTGCCGGTGACTGCGGTCATTCACTTTGAGTAGGGAGCATGCCAGGGTGAGGTTATTCACAGCCAATCTATCAAAACAAAGATGGTAAAGATCAGAGCCAATGAGGGGAACTGGGAAAGAAAGTGAGACTGAAACCCAACATTGCTTAATCCTTAACTTGAAAATTGCTCTTGTTAAACTTTGGTTGTTCATCAATAAGACTTTAAAAAGATGTTAATTCTCAGGCAAGGCTGGTATTTACTGCTCATCGCTCGTTACCCTGAGGTGGTGGCCTGAGTGTCTCACTCGATCACTTCAGAGGGCGATTCAGAATCAATCATGTTGGTGTGGGAAGGGAGCTAAGACAAGTTTGCAACACAGCTTTCTGCACCAAGTACTTATCCCAAGTATCTTTATCTTCTTCATTTGTGGTATGCGGGCGTTGCTGAAGCGGTGATGCTGGTGGTCCGCCTTCATGACCTGCTGGTAGCAATTCTGATGCATTTCAGTGGCCATTTCAGAGGTCAGCTAAGAGTAAACCCCATTGGTATGAGACTGGAGTCAGATATAGGCCCAGACCGGGTAGGACAACAGTTTTTTTCTTGGGATGTGGGCATTGTTGACCAGGCCAGCATTTGTTGCCCATTCCTAAATGCCCCTGAAGGTGGTGGTCAGGTACCTTCTAGAACCGACACATCCCACATCATGTAGCTACACCCACAGCGCTGTTAGAAAGAGTGTTCCTGGATTTTGACCCAGCGACAGTGAAGGAATGCCGATATAATTCCAAGTCAGGATTGTGTGTGGCTTGGAGGGGAACTTCCAGGTGGTGATGTTCCCATGTGTCTGCTGCCCTTGTCCTTCTAAATGGTAGAGGTCAAGGGTTTGGAAGGTGGTGTCTAAGGAGCCTTGGTGAGTTGTTTCAGTGCATCTTGTAGATGGTACACACTGCTGCTACTGTGCATCAGTGTTGGAGGAAATGAATTTTTGTGGATGTGGTGCAAATCAAGCGGGCTGCTTGGTCCTGGATGGTGTCAAGCTTCTTGAGTGTTGTTGGAGCTGCACTCATCCAGGCAAGTGGAGAGTATTCCATCATACTCCTGATTTTTGCCTTGCAGATAGTGGGCAGGCTTTGGGGAGTCAGGTGATGAGTTGCTCTTCGCAGGATTCCAAGCCTCTGACCTGCTCTTTTAGCCACAGTATTTATATGGCGAGTCCAGTTCAGTTTCTGGTTAATGGTAACCCCCAGGATGTTGATAGAGGGGGATTCAGCAATAATGCCATTGAATGACAAGAGGTGATGGTTAGATTCTCCCTTGCTGGAGATGGTCATTACCTGGCACACGTATGGTCCAAATGTTTCTTGTTACTTACCAGTCATAATTATAAGTTATACAGCACAGAAACAGGCCCTTCGGCTCATCATGTCCGTGCTGACCATCAAGCACCTATCTATTCTAATCCCATTTTCCCGCACTTGGCCTGTAGCCCTTATCTGCCATTTTCCTGTTCCCCATTATCAATTCTTGAATCACATCCTCCAAGGATCCCACGCTCACTTTAGCCACTCTTTCTTTTTACACACCCGTAGAAGCTACTTGTTTTTATATTTCTTGCCAATTTACTTTCATAATCAATTTTCTCCCTCGTCATTAGCTTTTTAGTCATCTGCTGCTGGTTCCTAAAAAAATTCCCAATCCTCTGGCCTACCACTAAATTTCGCTGCTCTGCATGCCTTAGCTTTTGACTGGATACTCTCCTTGGCTACCTTTGTTAATCACGGGTGGTTCATCCTTCTCATCGAGTCATGTCAGGTACACTGCTCTAACCAATGCCAAGCAGGAATTACCCTCAAGGGGGAAAATGAAGAATCATCCAAGACAACATCAAAATGGCTATTTTGTGCATCTCTGATGACCAGGCAAGAGTGACACTGGCAGTGACAACAAGGCAAGGCCTCTTGGCTTTCTCCTCATATAAAGCATTTTTAACACAATACTAATCATCACGTGAAACCACATAGCTTCAGGTCCATGCTAGCATCTTCAGTACCCTTTAATCTAGTTCATGCTACTTCTGCTACACTATCATACATTCTGCATAATTAAATTAAGCATAATACACTGTATAGCAATACATTCAAGGTAATATTAAATCCTCTTATTTTGCTAATGTTCATTAATCACCTAAATCTTAATCTTCTGGTTTCTAATGTAAGTATCAATAGATTCAATAGATTACAATGTTCCCTAATGGCTCAGTGGGTAAACACACTGCTATACCATGTAATAAAAGATTGTCAGGTTAATGCAGCCTTGCTTTGATACCTATCCCATACTAAGGAGATCTCAACTTGAGAGGTGAATTTACCTTTAGCCTTAGTTCACTTGGCTAGGATGCAGAGGCGGTGGCAAAAATCCAAGCCCAAATGTTGTCCAGGTTTTGCTGCATTTGGACATGGGCTGCTTCAGTATCTGAGGAGTTGCAAATGGTGCTGGACATTGTGCAATCATCTGCGAACATCCCCACTTCTGACCTTATGATGGAGGGAAGGTCATTGATGAAGCAGCTGAAGATGGTTGGGCCTAGGACCCTACCCTGAGATTATGTCCCTAATGAGTCAATTTAACAGCTTCACCGTCATTTTTACCAATATCAGTGTTTTATTTCCAGTCATTAGTTTGGTGAAATGCAGCCAGTTTTGGGCCTTTAGCACACATTTATGAACTAGACTGAAATGCCAAAAGAGATTTCACTTGGGGCTTTTAACAGTAGACATGGAAACTGCCACCAACAATCAGGGCTGGAGTCAAAGCCAGATCCCAGGGGTGGAAGGATAATGTACTAATCCAGTGTACAAGTCAAGGCCTTATAACCACTTTCCCCTCAGAGAGCATCCATACAGAATGTACACCGAACCATGTTAACTTCAGAGCTCAGAACTAAACAGCAAATCCTACAACTTCTCCCCATCCTATGCACAGAATTCTTACGAGCTTTTCTCGAGTCCTCACACCCTTCCCAAGGCCTGGGGCCAACCCAGGCTTCTCCATTAATGAGAGCCAAGACTGAAATGAAAGCTTTTTAAGGAGTTAGCAAATTGGATAATGAATGGGCTGACATTAACAAGAAAATGCTGGTGATTAATTACAGTGTTAATTGTACTGCTGAAACCACAGCCAGGAACTTGTCATGAACATGCCTCAGAATCACTAGAAGTGAAGCTGCTTTAAGCAGGGTCTGAATATACACACAATGCCTAATTGTGTAGAAAGAGATTACTACACAAAGCTCAGTAAATTACATTTAATCAAAGTGTCACTAAATGCAATAAATAGTCAAGGCAATAAAAGGAGAATCGTGATTCAACAGTGAACAAAGTACATTTATGGGGAACACGAGAAATAAGAAGTTGTTTCCCTGGATCTAACTCTGAAATAAGGACATAAACACAGACAAGCACGGCTCAGTTACAAACAAAAAGCTACTGCGGATGCTGGAAATCCAAAACAAAAACAGGATTACCTGGAAAAACTCAGCAGGTCTGGCAGCATCGGTGGAGAAGAAAAGAGTCGACGTTTCGAGTCCACATGACCCTTCAACAGAACTGAAGTATAGTTAGGAGAGGGGTGAAATATAAGCTGGTTTAAGGTGGGGGGGCGGGGGGAGAGAAGTTGGGGGGGGTGGTGGTTGTAGGGACAAGCAAGCAGTGATAGAGCAGATAATCAAAAGATGTCACAGACAAAAGGATCAAAGAGGTGTTGAAGGTGGTGATATTATCTAAGAAAAGTGCTAATTAAGAATGGATGGCAGGACACTCAAGGTACAGCTCTAGTGGGGGTGGGGTGGAAAGACTGACAAGGTATTAGTTGTAGATTTAAAAATAATGGAAATAGGTGGGAAAAGAAAAATCTATATAAATTATTGAAAAAAAAAAACCTAAAGGGAGGGGGAAGAAACGGGTTTGGGAGGGGGAGTTTAAGATCTAAAGTTGTTGAATTCAATATTCAGCTCGGAAGGCTGTAAAGTGCCTAGTCGGAAGATGAGGTGCTGTTCCTCCAGTTTGCGTTGGGCTTCACTGGAACAATGCAGCAAGCCAAGGACAGACATGTGGGCAAGAGAACAGGGTGGAGTGTTAAAATGGCAAGCGACAGGGAGGTTTGGGTCTTTCTTGCGGACAGACCGCAGGTGTTCTGCAAAGCGGTCGCCCAGTTTGCGTTTGCTCTCTCCAATGTAGAGGAGACCGCATTGGGAGCAACGAATGCAGTAGACTAAGTTAGGGGAAATGCAAGTGAAATGCTGCTTCACTTGAAAGGAGTGTTTGGGCCCTTGGACGGTGAGGAGAGAGGAAGTGAAGGGGCAGGTGTTGCATCTTCTGCGTGGGCATGGGGAGGTGCCATAGGTGGGGGTTGAGGAGTAGGGGGTGATGGAGGAGTGGACCAGGGTGTCCCGGAGGGAACGATCCCTACGGAATGCCGCCGGGGGGGTGAAGGGAAGATATGTTTGGTGGTGGCATCATGCTGGAGTTGGTGGAAATGGCGGAGGATGATCCTTTGAATGTGGAGGCTGGTGGGGTGATAAGTGAGGACAAGGGGGACCCTATCATGTTTCTGGGAGGGAGGAGAAGGCGTGAGGGCGGATGCGCGGGAGATGGGCCGGACACGGTTGAGGGCCCTGTCAACGACCGTGGGTGGAAAACCTCGGTTAAGAAAGAAGGAGGACATGTCAGAGGAACTGCTTTTGAAGGTAGCGTCATCAGAACAGATGCGACAGAGGTGAAGGAACTGAGAGAATGGGATGGAGTCCTTACAGGAAGCAGGGTGTGAGGAGCTGTAGTCGAGGTAGCTGTGGGAGTCGGTAGGCTTGTAATGGATATTGGTGGACAGTCTATCATCAACCCCCACCTATGGCACCACCCCATGCCCACGCAGAAGATGCAACACCTGCCCCTTCACTTCCTCTCTCCTCACCGTCCAAGGGCCCAAACACTCCTTTCAAGTGAAGCAGCATTTCACTTGCATTTCCCCTAACTTAGTCTACTGCATTCGTTGCTCCCAATGCGGTCTCCTCTACATTGGAGAGACCAAACGCAAACTGGGCGACCACTTTGCAGAACACCTGCGGTCTGTCCACAAGAAAGACCCAAACCTCCCTGTCGCTTGCCATTTTAACACTCCACCCTGCTCTCTTGCCCACATGTCTGTCCTTGGCTTGCTGCATTGTTCCAGTGAAGCCCAACGCAAACTGGAGGAACAGCACCTCATCTTCCGACTAGGCACTTTACAGCCTTCCGAGCTGAATATTGAATTCAACAACTTTAGATCTTAAACTCCCCCTCCCCCCATCCCCACCCCTTTTCTTCCCCCTCCCTTTTGGTTTTTTTTTTCAATAATTTATATAGATTTTTCTTTTCCCACCTATTTCCATTATTTTTAAATCTACAACTAATACCTTGTCAGTCTTTCCACCCCACCCCAACTAGAGCTGTACCTTGAGTGTCCTGCCATCCATTCATAATTAGCACTTTTCTTAGATAATATCACCACCTTCAACACCTCTTTGATCCTTTTGTCTGTGACATCTTTTGATTATCTGCTCCTATCACTGCTTGCTTGTCCCTACAACCACCCCACCCTCAACTTCTCTCCCCCCGCCCCCCACCTTAAACCAGCTTATATTTCACCTCTCTCCTAACTATACTTCAGTTCTGTTAAAGGGTCACGTGTACTCAAAACATCGACTCTTTTCTTCTCCACCAATGCTGCCAGACCTGCTGAGATTTTCCAGGTAATTCTGTTTTTGTTATGGCTCAGTTACTATACAGCATTCATTCTTGTATCTCCTGAGCTGACAATACACAGAGGGTATCTACCCTCCATCTTCAGCCCCACCCCTCCACTGTCCAAATGACACAATCCCTTTTGTGGCGACCTGGAAGAGGGTGGTGGGGGGTGTTCTCTCAGACCAGGTGCCACACCTCACAGACTGAGTATACATTGTAAGACACGCATGGACCGCATGATGTCAGGGCTGCTCTCTCAGTATGACTACAGGTTGAGACTTGCCCTCGCCCCGAGCAAGGACTTGAATACTGTCTTGTGTGTTTAGTTCTCACTACTGTTTACAGTGTTGTGCTGTGCACAGGATCACGCTATGTTTATCAATGACCAAAACAATTTGAGCACAGTGGTTTTGAGATGCAAATGCTGTATGGCACTACTTAAGACATCCCAGGACCCGAGTGAGTATTGTGGAATAAGGGGAGAACCCTGCCAGTTGCCTGTGCTCACCTTTCCTCTCCTTTAGAACTCAGTTTACTCTTGGACATTTGGTTTCAACTGAAGCAGTTGCCTGGGTTGTTCTATTTACACAATATGTACTTCAGCCAAGTGATACCTTCCTTTCGATGCAATTGATGCACAAAGGCAAGCAAAGCTGTCAGCATGATGATTCTGAGATAAACGACACACAGTCTCTGGCAGAAACAGATAGATAGCTCTTTCTGTTCAGGAGTTAAACCACACCCAGAGGTTGTCAACACAAATCTAGCAGCACTACCAGAATGAAAGAAGCCTAAAATTTAGCCTATAAGGTTCAAAGGTGGGTAGAGATAGGAGGCTGGTTTAAGAATCCGGATGCTCAAATGGAAAAACAACATGACTAATATTCTCAAGAGGGTAAATGCAAAGCCAATGTCCCAAATAGACTCTGTCATTCATATCCAGCTGGTAATTTGCCCAGCCATCATATCCAAAGTCAGGCAATGAATCCAATAGGCTTGGTGCCCTCAGCCAGGGGCATTTAAAAGATAAAGAATTTTCAGGCATAAAATACCAACCAGTTCTAAACATGGACTTCTGCGGTTCAAGGTGGCAGCTCACTAGCATCTTCTCAAGGAGAGTTAGGCATGGGCAACAAATGCTGGCCCAGTCAGCGATGCCCACATCCCATGAAAGAATTTTTAAAAAATGAGTCCCAGAGGGTCAGTGCTGAGGGAGTGCTGCACTGTCGGAGGGTCAGTACTGAGGGAGTGCTGCCCTGTCAGAGGGTCAGTACTGAGGGAGTGCTGCCCTGTCAGAGGGTCAGTACTGAGGGAGTGCTGCCCTGTCAGAGGGTCAGTACTGAGGGAGTGCTGCACTGTCAGAGGGTCAGTACTGAGGGAGTACTGCACTGTCAGAGGGTCAGTACTGAGGGAGTGCTGCACTGTTGGAAGTCATCCAAAACTCTGCTGCCCCTGTCTTTCCTCACACTCAATCCCATTCACCCATCACTCTTGTGCTCTTGGTAAAGCAAAGCCTTAACTTCAAAATTCTTATTCTTGTTTTCAAATCCCTCCATGGCCTTACCCCGCCCTCTATCTCTGTAACTTCCTCCAGCCTCACAAACATCCCCACCCTGCCGAGATCTCTGCACTCCTCTAATTCTGCCCTGCTGAGCCTCCCTGATTTTTATCACTTCACCAACGGTGGCTGTGCCTTCAGCTACCCGAACCTGAAGCTCTGGAACTCCCTTCCTAAACCTCTCCAACTCTCTATCACCTTCAAGGCACTCCTTAAAATCTACCTCTTTGTCCAAGCTTTTGTCCATCTGCCCTAATATCACCTTATATGTGGCTCAGTGTCTAATTTTGTTTTAAAATGCTTCTGTGAAATGCCTTGGGATGTTGTATTATGTTAAAGCTACTGTATAAACCCAGGTTGTTGTTATTTTTGCTGCACTGTCAGGAGTGCCATCTTCAGATGAAATGTTAAACGACGTCCCCAACTGCCCTCTCAGGTAGTTAAGATCCAATCCTCACTACTTAAAGAAGAGCTGAGGAGTTCCCTCCATTGTCTGGGCCAATACTTATTCCTCAACCAACAGTCACTTAGAAAGATTAACTGGTTGCTATTACAATTGTGCTTGTGGAAGCTTGCCGCATGACAATTGGCTGTCATGTTTCCTATATTACAACAGTGACTACACTTCCAAAGCACTTTACTGGCTGTAAAGCTTTGGGATGTCTTGAGGCAATGACAGGTGCTAAATAAACACACGTTCTTTTAAATATTTTTGACTTTACACAAGTAAACCTGTAATCCAATCTATAGGAGTCATTACAAATTCTCTATTTGGCAGTGTTATAATACTGGTGGGGAGACGGTGACATACTGCATAGTGGTAATGTCACTGGACTAATAATCCAGAGGCTCAGGCTAATGCTCCAGGGGCAAAGGTTCAAATCCCACCATGGTAGTTAGTGGCATTTAAATTCAATTCAATCAATTAGTCTGGAATTGAAAGCTAGTCTCAATAATGATGACTATGAAGCTATGATCGAATGTTGTAAAAGCCCATCTGGTTCATTAATGTTCTTTAGGGAAGGAATTCTGCTGTCCTTACTTGGTCTGGCCTAAACGTGACCCCAGACCCACAGTATGGTTGACTCGTCACTGCTCTCTGAAATGGCCTAGCAACTCAATCAGTTGTGAATGGCTCACCATCACTTTCTCAAGGGCAATTAGGGATGGGCAATAAACACTGGCCTTGCCAGAAATGCCTACATCCCATGAAATAAAAATAGAGATAAAGATTCAAATTTATTAGAACTAGTGAGAAAAACTCCTCTATTCTGCACTTGTGATCTCCCACTTGTGCTCTAGTGGGTGTCGGGTGCCACTATTAATTTAATCTTTCTCTAACCACCGCCCACATCACTGTCAAGGAAGTAATAAAATTAATTTGCTTTAAAAATCATCAGATAGCAACTCCCCCACCTTATTTCAGAAAGTTCTCGAGAACTCTGTATTGAAATAAAAAAAATGCAAACAAAGACTGATTGCGTGATCTGTGCTTCTGTGAAGAAAACAGTAAGTGTCACAAAGATGTGCCAATCCTAATCCTTAACCCTATTTCTCATCTACATTCTACTCCTCAGCAACATGATGCAGAAGCGCAACAGGTTCCACATGTATGCTGTCAACACCCAGTTCCCTCTCAGCACTATCTTTCTCAAGCCCTCTACTGTCTCTAACTTGTCAGATTGCTTGTTGGCACAGCGCTGAATGGGCAAAAATTTCCTCCAACTAAATATCAATAAAACTGAAACCACTGACTTCAGTCCCTGCCACATGTACCCTGTGTTACCGAGCCACCGACTCCATTTCTCTCTGGCCATTGTTGGAGGCTGAACCAGGCTATTCAGAACCTCAATGTCTTATTTAATCCTGAGAGAGGGTTTATGCTGTTCCAATTCTGGCCTTTTGCACATCCCCGATTTTAAATGCTCCACCACTGGTGTCTGTGCCTTCCGCTGCCTGGGCCCAAGCTCTGGAATTCCCTCCCCAAAACTCTCCAACTCTCTTTCCTCCTTGAAGATGCTTCTCAAAACCCATCTCTCTAACCAAGCTTTTGGTGACTAGTCTTAATATCTCACTTGGTTTGGTGTTGAATTTTATTTGGAATCCTATGAAGCACATTTGGACACTTCACTCTGGTAAAGAAGCTACATAAATAATAGTCGTATTTGTGAGGAGTTTCCAGATCCTCCATCACCAAGATAGCCTATTTCCACCTCTGTATCATCACCCAACTCAGCCCCTGCCTCCATCCTTTTGCTGCTCAAACCCTCGTCTGTGCCTTTGTTACCACTAGATGTAACTTTCAAATGTTCTTCTTCTGGTTGGCCTCCAATTTGCCACCCTCCATAAACCTGAGCTTCCCTGTGTCCTTACTTGCATCAAATCCTATTCCCCTATCACCCCTATGCTCATTGACCTATATTGGCACCGAGTTAAGCAATATCTTGACCTTAAAATTTTCATCTTTGTTTTCAATTCCCTTCATGGCCTCAATCCTTCCTATCTCTGCAATCTCTTCCAATCCCACAACTCTCGGAGACCTCCACCTCCAAAATTCTGGAATCCTGCTCATCCCCGATTTTCATCGCTCCACCATTGATAGCCATGCCTTCAGCTGCCGAGACCCCAAACTCTGGAATTCCCTCCTTAAACCTCTGCACACCTCTCTCTTCTTTAAGTCGCTTCTTAAAACCTACATGCTTAATTAAGCTTTTTTACCACCTATCCCAATATCCAATCAACCAGGTCCTTAAAAGCCACAGGTTCCATGAAGCAAAGGGGGCAAATAAACAGGCGCTCCCGATGTGTAGACACTCCTGTCCAGTGCTGATACAACACTCCCTTCAGCCAATAACTGGGATCTGTTGTCAAGGGAATCACACACATTGTTTGAGTGTCCTGCTGTCTCCACAGGATCCCTGCCCCAGAAAATCACTTGCTTAGTTTTTTTTAAATTAATTTATGGGGTGTGGTCAGCATTTATTGCCCATCTCTAATTGTCCTTGAGAGGGTGGTGCTGAGCTGCCTTTTTGAACCACTGCAGTCCATGTGGTGTAGATACACCCACAGTGCTGTTAGGCGGGCGGGGGGGGAGGGGGGGGGAGTTCCGGGATTTTGACCCAGCGACAGTGAAGGAACGGCGATGTATTTCCAAGTCAGCGTGGTGAGTGACTTATAGGGGAAATTTGAGGTGGTGGTGTTCCCATCTATCTGCTGCCCTTGTCCTTCTAGGTGGTAGTGGTCGTGGGTTTGGAAGGTGCTGCCTAAGGAGCCTTGGCAAGTTGCTGCAGTGCATCTTGTAGATGGTACACACTGCTGCTACTGTGCGTCAGTGGTGGAGAGAGTTGTGGAAGGGGTGCCAATCAAGTGGACTGCTTTGTACCGGATGGTGTCAAACTTCTTGAGTGATGTTGGAGCTGCACTCATCCAAACAAGCAGAGAGTATTCCATCAAACTCCTGACTTGTGCCTTGGTGATGGACAGGCTTTGGGGAGTCAGGAGGTGAGTTACTCACCGCAGGGTTCCCTGCCTCTGACCTGCTCTTTGTAGTCACAGTATTTATATGGCTAGTCCAGTTCAGTTTCTGGTCAATGATACCCCCAGGATGTTGATACTGGGGGATTCAGTGATGGTAATACCATTGAATGTCATGGGGCAATGGTTAGATTCTCTCTTGTTGGAGATGGTCATTGCCTAGCACTTGTGTGGCACAGATGTTACATGCCGCTTGTCAGCCCAAGCCTGGATATGGTCCAGGTCTCGCTGCATTTGGACATGGACAATACCTGAGGAGTCGCAAATGGTGTTGAACATTGTGCAATCATCAGCGAACATCCCCACTTCTGACCTTATGATGGAAGGAAGGTCTTTGAAGAAGCAGCTGAAGATGGTTGGGCCTAGGACACTACCCTGAGGAACTCCTGAAGTGAAGTCCTGGAACTGAGTTGATTGACCTCCAACAACCAGAACCATCTTCCTGTTTATAGGTATGACTCCAATTTAGTATGAAAGATCCCACTTCAGATCACAGCACAGTTGCTCCCATGAAGCTTCTGTCCCTCTTTCCCCAGATGCTGACTCTGAAAGTTGTGGGTTCAAGACCCACTCCAGAGACTTGAGCACATAAACCAGGCTGACAATCCCAACAGTACTGAGAAAGTGCTGTACTGTCAGAGGTCCTATCCTTTGAAGATATGTTAAACTGAGGCCTCATCTACTCAGGTGTATGTAAAAGACTCCACTGCACTGTTCAAAGAGAAACAGAATTCTCCCTGCTGTGCTGAGTCCAATATTTATTCCAATATTTAATTTGGAGTCATAACTCGCACAAAGGAAGATGGTTGTGGTTGTTGGAGGTCAGTCATTTCAGCTCCAGGTCATCACTGCAGGAGTTCCTCAGGGTAGTGTCCTAGGCCCAACCATCTTCAGCTGCTTCATCAATGACCTTCCTGCCATCATAAGGTCAGAAGTGGGGATGTTCGCTGATGATTGCACAATGTTCAGCACCATCTGCGACTCCTCAGATACTGAAGCAGCCCATGTCCAAATGCAGCAAGACCTGGACAATATCCAGGCTTGGGCTGACAAGCGGCAAGTAACATTTGCAGCACACAAGTGCCAGGCAATGACCATCTCCAACAAGAGAGAATCCCCCACTATCAACATCCTGGGTTACCATTGACCAGAAACTGTACTGGACTAGCCATATAAATACTGTGACTACAAGAGCAGGTCAGAGGCTAGGAATCCTGCTACAAGTAACTCACTTCCTGACTTCCCAGAGCCTATCCACCATCTACAAGGCACGAGTCAGGAGTTTGATGGAATACTCTCCATTTGCTTGGATGAGTGCAGCTCCCACAATGCTCAAGAAGCTCAACACCATCCAGGATAAAATAGCCTGCTTGATTGGCACCACATCCGCAAACATTCACTCCCACCGACGCACAGTAGCAGCAGTGTGTACCATCTACAAGGCGCATTGCAGGAATTCCCCAAGGCTCCTTTGACAGCACCTTCCAAACCCACAACCACTACTATCTAGAAGTACAAGGGCAGCAGATAGACGGGAACATCACCACCTGCAAGTTCCCCTCCAAGTCACTCACCATCTTGACATGGAAATATATCACCGTAGCCTCACTATCGTTGGGTCAAAATCCTGGAACTCGCATCCTAACAGCACTGTGGGTGTACCTACACCACATGGACTGCAGCGGTTCAAGAAGGGAGCTCACCACCACCTTCTCAAGGGCAACTAGGGATGGGCAATAAATACTGGCCCAGCCAGCGAAGCCCACATCCTGTGAATGAATAAAAAAAATTTGAGGACATGGTAGCATAGTGGTTTGGTCAAAGGATTAGTAATCCAGAGGCCCAGGCTAATGGGCTCAGACCCCTTCAAGGCACCTGGTGGAATTTAAGTAAAATTAATAAATCTAGAATTAAGAGAGAGCACCAGTGATGCAGACCATGAAGCCACTGCAATAAAAAATCCACCTGGTTCACTAAGGTCCTTTAGGAAAGGAAATTTGCCAACATTTTCTGGTCCAGCCAACATGTGACTCCAGATCCACAGCAATGTGGTTGACTCTTAACTGCCCTCTGAAAAAGCCAAGCAAGCCACAAAGTTCAAGGGCAATTAGGAATGCGCAACAAATGCTGGCCATCCCAGTGATGTACACATCACAAAAAAAATCTTAAATAATAAATAAAACTAATTATAATATAAAAACAAAAATGCTGGAAAAACTCAGCAGGTCTGACAGCATCTGTGCAAAGAAAAACAAAATTAAAGTTTCAAGTCCATTCTGACTCCTCTTTGGAAACTAATTGTCAAATCTGGCCATTATGACATGCCTTTAGAGGAAGCTTGCTGTGCTCATACTGTTTGCCACATTTCCTACATTATAACAGTGAGTAAAAGTACTTCACTGGCTGTAAAGGGACATCCTGAGTTTGTGAAAGGGGCAACAGAAATAAATGCAAGCCTTTCTTTCACTAACCCTGCACTTATAGAGCTCCTTATTGTGTGTTTCAAACATCTTAAAGCACTTCACATACAATCCATTACTCTGACATGCCATAAGCAAGTACAGCAGCAGGATCATTTCCTTTTCAGCATCCAAACCAATTTTACTTTAAATGATGTCTTAATCTGAGTATGGTAAAACACTGAACTACTTGCGCTCTCTTCATGTGCATAAACAGTAAGGAGATGAATTAACCACTTGCTGTTTTAAATGTGGCCCACTAAAGAGGACTGCTACCAGGATACTGGGAGAACTCCCTGTTCTTCAGCTAATAATGCCATGGGATCTTCAGTGCAGGACTCCCTCAGCACTGACTCTCCGACGGTGCGGCACTCCCTCAGTACTGACCCTCTGACAGTGCAGCACTCCCTCAGTACTGACTCTCCGACGGTGCGGCACTCCCTGAAGACTGACCCTCCGACAGTGCAGCACTCCCTCAGGACTGACCCTCCGACAGTGCAGCACTCCCTCAGGACTGACCCTCTGACAGTGCAGCACTCCCTCAGTACTGACTCTTCGACGGTGCGGCACTCCCTCAGTACTGACTCTCCGACGGTGCGGCACTCCCTCAGTTCTGACCCTCCGACAGTGCGGCACTCCCTCAGTACTGACCCTCCCACAGTACAGCACTCCCTCAGTACTGACCCTCCCACAGTACAGCACTCCCTCAGTTGACCCTCCCACAGTACAGCGCTCCCTCAGTACTGACCCTCCCACAGTACAGCGCTCCCTCAGTACTGACCCCCCCACAGTACAGCGCTCCCTCAGTACTGACCCTCCCACAGTACAGCGCTCTCTCAGTACTGACCCTCCCACAGTACAGCACTCCCTCAGTACTGACCCTCCCAAAGTGCAGCAACCCCTCAGTCCTGGATTAGTCTCTGGAGCGGGACTTGAAAGAAGAGCCAAGCTGATAAAGCAGGATATTAATTAGATAACATACAAGGTTAGGATTTCTATTGCAACAATGAACATAAGACCACAGAAAGGTATTTGCTGGATTAGGGAATAAAACACAACACACCATTTATTGAATGTGACAATCATGGGTTTCTGCATTAACATTTTGGCGTTTCTTCCGGAGAGACGTGCAGCACAAAAAGAGGTCATTCGGCCCATCTAGTCTGTGCATGCCCCAGCTCTTCATATTTAGCCTGTGCATATTTAGTCTGTTCAAAACCATTATCCATGTTAGACAAATACTTGAAGGAACTATGAGGAAAGAGGCAGCGCTGAGTGCAGATTGGGGCGATTTCTGTGTCTGATCCGCAGTGGGTGAGGAGAGGGGTGTGTGCAGAGGTGGGTGTATCTGACCCATAGTGGGTGGGGGAGAGGGTGTGGGTGAGGAGGAGATGTACTTGACCCATGCTGGATGAGGTTGACACATACAAACCTTGGCATATCATGTCCATTTATGTGTAGTTTTCTGAAGTGCTCTTCGTATTGTGGTAACTCTACATAGTTGATGAGCCACTCGATCACCTCCTCTCCTGTCCAGTTAAACACTGCATGAAGAAAACAGGAAGATACGATTAGGTGCTGACAGGGTCAGGTCAAGGAGGAGCTGCACAGACTGTGTGTAACCAGCAGGAGGGGAATCCTTCCCTGAACTAACTTCCACCACTTTTTGAGTTGAAAGGCTGCAGACACTGCTTGTGATGAGGCACTGGCGAGACTGATCAATGGAATTAAACCCCATTCCAGTTCGAAGGTTATGGTTCACTGGGATGTCCTGTGCATAACTGCCACTAACGGGAATGGGCAGAGATCGCAGAATGGTCAGATTGAAAACTCAGGCCACAGCTCATGAACTCTGCACCCAGAGCTGAAGGAGGAGGAGAAGGTTAAACCACATTCTCTGCACGTGGTCTTGTGAAAGCAGTCCACCCCACAGAGGATTGAGATCAGTCACAGTCATGAGGAA
Source organism: Cetorhinus maximus (assembly GCF_964194155.1). Taxonomy (NCBI): domain Eukaryota; kingdom Metazoa; phylum Chordata; class Chondrichthyes; order Lamniformes; family Cetorhinidae; genus Cetorhinus; species Cetorhinus maximus. Next base: position 2,749,529 of record NC_135885.1, read on the forward strand.
ACTTGACATACAGTCTGGAGATGAAGAATGAGGGGGCACATAATCATTTTAATAAAACTGAGGGAAAGCAGGGGTGAAACCTTGAGCAACTCCTGAAAGTTTATAAAGAGCTCCTGGACACACAAGCCCCACACTGTGACATAGAGTTACATCCATCTGAAAGTTATGGGTTTGATCCCTGTGCTGAGTTAGCATAACTGAACTGAACTCAAGCGCTCCGCTCCCAATCACAGCACATTCAGCAGTGCTGAAAAGCATTTGCATGGACAGCAGTGAGAATGCAGGGAGGTTATTCCTACTGTGGTTCAACAATCCACCTCAGCTCACCAATGGAGATTGGCCTTTTCCAAATAAGCTTGGAACTGAAACTCAGCAACATTCACCTGGAGAGGAGCAGAGAGGAAAACAAATAAAGACAGGATTAACCTTCAGCTGGGTCTAAATGTCTCTACTCGCTGATAGTGGTACTGTTGGTTCCTGCACTGTCCTTGTCGTGGATTTTGATTATATGAAGTATTATTGAGGCCTGGGGCAGATCAGCCATTATCTTATTGTATAGCGGGGCAGGCTTGAGGGACCAAATGGCCTACTCCTGCTCCTATTTCTTTTCTTATATGTTCTTGATATCTTGTTGACTAGTGTGAACAATCATAACTTCAATGCAATGGAACAGTCACAACCCAGTTCCTACTGACCATAGCTTCACATCACAGACTGACACTCAGTAATTAATTTGTGTTTGAGATTAACTGCAGACAGATATGGATCTAATAGCAGGGCGAGTCCACTGTACTGGGGGGAGCTCTTCAATAACTGACCAGAACAGGGAGATCTACAGCATAATAAACATAGCGCCCCATTGATCCTTTTAAATAATTGGATCATACGAGAGAAACAGTAACTTTCAGTCATTGAGTAGCAAAGCAAAATTTAATACATACCTGACCTGGGAATGTTCAATGTGATAATGTAGAGGTTCTATATATATCTGACCTGGGGGTGGTCAATGTGATAATGTAGGGGTTCTGTATATATCTGACCTGGGGGTGTTTATTGTGATAATGTAGGGGTTCTGTATATATCTGACCTGGGGGTGGTCAATGTGATAATGTAGGGGTTCTGTATATATCTGAGCTGGGGGTGGTCAATGTGGTAATGTAGAGGTTCCATATATATCTGACCTGGGGGTGGTCAATGTGATAATGTAGGGGTTCTGTATATATCTGACCTGGGGGTGTTTATTGTGATAATGTAGGGGTTCTGTATATATCTGACCTGGGGGTGGTCAATGTGATAATGTAGGGGTTCTGTATATATCTGACCTGGGGGTGGTCAATGTGATAATGTAGGGGTTCTGTATATATCTGACCTGGGGGTGTTCAATGTGATAATGTAGGGGTTCTGTATATATCTGACCTGGGGGTGTTTATTGTGATAATGTAGGGGTTCTGTATATATCTGACCTGGGGGTGTTTAATGTGATAATGTAGGGGTTCTGTATATATCTGACCTGGGGGTGTTTAATGTGATAATGTAGGGGTTCTGTATATATCTGATCTGGAGGTGTTCAATGTGATAATGTAGGGGTTCTGTATATATCTGACCTGGGGGTGGTCAATATGATAATGTAGGGATTCTGTATATATCTGACCTGGGGGTGTTTATTGTGATAATGTAGGGGTTCTGTATATATCTGACCTGGGGGTGTTTATTGTGATAATGTAGGGGTTCTGTATATATATGACCTGGGGATGGTCAATGTGATAATGTAGGGGTTCTGTATATATCTGACCTGGGGATGGTCAATGTGATAATGTAGGGGTTCTGTATATATCTGACCTGGGGATGGTCAATGTGATAATGTAGGGGTTCTGTATATATCTGACCTGGGGATGGTCAATGTGATAATGTAGGGGTTCTGTATATATCTGACCTGGGGTGTTTAATGTGATAATGTAGGGGTTCTGTATATATCTGACCTGGGGATGGTCAATGTGATAATGTAGGGGTTCTGTATATATCTGATCTGGGGGTGTTCAATGTGATAATGAACAGGTTCTGTATATATCTGACCTGGGGGTGGTCAATGTGATAATGAACAGGTTCTGTATATATCTGACCTGGGGGTGTTCAATGTGATAACGTAGGGGTTCTGTATATATCTGATCTGGGGGTGTTCAATGTGATAATGAACAGGTTCTGTATATATCTGACCTGGGGGTGTTCAATGTGATAACGTAGGGGTTCTGTATATATCTGATCTGGGGGTGTTCAATGTGATAATGAACAGGTTCTGTATATATCTGACCTGGGGGTGGTCAATGTGATAATGAACAGGTTCTGTATATATCTGACCTGGGGGTGTTCAATGTGATAACGTAGGGGTTCTGTATATATCTGATCTGGGGGTGTTCAATGTGATAATGAACAGGTTCTGTATATATCTGATCTGGGGGGTGTTTACTGTGATAACGTAGGGGTTCTGTATATACCTGACATGAGAGTGTTCAACGCGATAATGTTGTTATCTGAGCGTACAACATAGATGATCTGGTATACACTGTGTTAATTTAGATGAATCTGACCTGTGAATGTTTGATACAGTAATATAGTCACACGTCTTTATTCAAGGAAATACACAATGCGGTGAAGTTAAGGACGCTTGGTGTGCATCTGTCCCTGCACTCTAGCTGCTGCCAAGTCTATAATAGGATAATGGGGCCTAGTACCTGACCTCTCTACAGAGCACAGGAGGACAAATTCTCCACCAATGCATGCCTGTATTTACCTTCAGAGCTTTTCCATGATTTCCACAGGTCCTCCACACTGATCAACTTGTCCCCTCCGTGAAACGTGCTATGCTTCGCTGCTGCATCTTGGTAGTTCAGATCTTCTCTCAAAAACTACCAGATTAAAAAAAACAATGACATTAACAGAGCTAGAGACAGTCACTTGTCCAGATTTGTGTCAGCTTAATGCCTTGTGACAGCATTGACCACCGACCTCACTTTAAAAGCTATGTATGCCCTGTGGCCAGTCTCCTAGGCGGCTGACCTCTCCCCTCCCACAGGTACAGTACAGTGTCTCAAATCCAGCTATACCAAAAACTGAAGCCGTCTGAAAAACAGGCCTTTTTTTTAAGAATGCACCATCCATCAATTTTAACTGAGTAAAATAAAAAATAAAAACTTACCTGGACAATTCAGCTAGGTGCTGCATTGGTACGGTGTGGCTCCTGACTAGTTACCCCCTTCGTATGCCAGTCTATTCCCATGCCCTAAGCGACCCTTGACCCGAATCGCCCATGGCCCCAGTCCCGAGGTTGCTGGTTTTGAGGCACTGTACCTGCTCATCAACTCCTTTTGGAACTTGCTGGATGAATATATGGTCAAAAATGAGACTGAAGTTTTGCCAATCTCTTCCCCCAACGGTTCACTGACATAAATGGCTCTATCTCACAGAACAATAAATGAGACAAGTCAGCGGTGTTACAATGGATCCCCAGGACGTTGAAATTTAGCCTGATCTCAGCTTGGACAGAAGCTAGTGCATGATAAAGGAACTCAGCTCCCGCTCAGGCTAGGAAGATGCACAAATCTGCCAGGGTTTTCAATCATTATCCATCAAGGGTATAAAGCCACTGATTGGCATTCGTTGATAAAGCCCTGTGGCAAGATGTGCGTATCTGAAACCCAATTCCACGCTCAAGTCCGAACACGATTTGGTGATTTTTTTAAGAACAACACAAATGAACTAGTCTTAGAGATAGAAACAGATATGAGATTTTCCTAAACACAAAGCCAATTCTAGGAACCATACCAACTATTTACTAAAGGAAGTGTGCTGATGGGTCAGCAGATACACACTGAATCAGGGATTTAGTAATAGTCTGGAGGACTTCCAAGGGCTGGAGGATTAGGAAACACTGAGGTAGGAAAGATAACTTGGCTTCACCAGTGAGGATGTAGCACGAAGGAGGAGGGGATGGAACAAGGCTTTGGAAGGTTTAGAGGAACAACAGACAGCACGAGGAAGTCGATAGCCTTTGGCTCTGTGCCTGCTCTTTGATTAAACATTCAAAAACTGACTCCACTCTCCTTGTGGTTTAAATGTTTATGTAGCTTCCCTCAAAATGTGTTCTGGTCTCCGCTTGAACTGTGATCAAATCTGCCAACCTTCTGTAAAGACATCTTCCCATCTCCCAGGAGGCAGAGGTGCTTTCTTTGGTACAAGAGTCAGTGAAAAAGGGAGAAACCTCCAGAGCACCAAAAATTGCAGCTGTGCAATAAAACAGGAGAGGGACAAGGCAGGTTGTAACCACATACACATCCCAACACAACTGAATACTCAGCGAATGTATTTGTATGGTGCCTGCCTGGCCTCCTGTGCTGCACAATAATGTCAATGCTCAGAGTGAAAACTCACCACAAGCAGGGGCAGAATTACTAAGACTTTCATGCTTATAATCTGCATTGCTTCACCAGCTATTTTGGAATCAGTAAACTACAGGAAAAGCTTCACTTAAGGCAGTAAATGTTCCATTATGCGTCATATAAGATTACCTGAATTCATCTCAAAAGTATTCACCGTTCTACCGCCAGTAACAAGCTTGCACCCAGCAGAACTCAACTGATGACCGGCTGACTTTAGCATCTCCATGGATCTGGTCTGAACTACAATGTATTTGTTGGGATTCAGTTTTCATTTGTATCCACCAGTACTGCATCCCCATGTGTTATACAGTGCCAGACCTGTCTCCACCAGTACTGCATCCCCATGTGTTATACAGTGCCAGACCTGTCTCCACCAGTACTGCATCCCCATGTGTTATACAGTGCCAGACCTGTCTCCACCAGTACTGCATCCCCATGTGTTATACAGTGCCAGACCTGTCTCCACCAGTACTGCATCCCCATGTGTTATACAGTGCCAGACCTGTCTCCACCAATACTGCATCCCCATGTGTTATACAGTGCCAGACCTGTCTCCACCAGTACTGCATCCCCATGTGTTATACAGTGCCAGACCTGTCTCCGCCAGTACTGCATCCCCATGTGTTATACAGTGCCAGACCTGTCTCCACCAGTACTGCATCCCCATGTGTTATACAGTGCTAGACCTGTCTCCACCAGTACTGCATCCCCATGTGTTATACAGTGCCAGACCTGTCTCCACCAGTACTGCATCCCCATGTGTTATGCAGTGACAGACCTGTCTCCACCAGTACTGCAACCCCATGTCTTATGCAGTGCCAGACCTGTCTCCACCAGTACTGCATCCCCATGTGTCATGCAGTGCCAGACCTGTCCCCACCAGTACTGTACCCGTGTTTTACAGTGACAGACCTGTCCCCACCAGTACTGTACCCCAGTGTTATAGTGACAGACCTGTCCCCACCAGTACTGTACCCCAGTGTTATAGTGACAGACCCGTCCCCACCAGTACTGTACCCCAGTGTTATAGTGACAGACCCGTCCCCACCAGTACTGTACCCCAGTGTTATACAGTGACAATCCTGTCCCCACCAGTACTGTACCCCAGTGTTATAGTGACAGACCCGTCCCCACCAGTACTGTACCCCAGTGTTATACAGTGACAATCCTGTCCCCACCAGTACTGTACCCCAGTGTTATACAGTGACAGTCCTGTCCCCACCAGTAGTGTACCCCAGTGTTATATAGTGACAAACCTATCCCCACCAGTACTGTACCCCCATATTATAAAGTGATAGACCTGTCCCCATCAGTATTGTACCCCAGTGTTAAAGTGACAGACCTGTCCCCACCAGTACTGTACCCCAGTGTTACACAGTGCCAGTCCTGTCCCTACCAGTACTGAAGGTCATCAATGACCTTCCTTCCATCATAAGATCAGAAATGGGGAAGTTCACTGATGATTGTACAATGCTCAGCACCATTCACAACTCCTTGCATACTGAAGTAGTCCATGTCCAAATGCAGCAAGACCTGGACAATATCCAGGCTTGGGCTGACAAGTGGCAAGTAACATTTGCACCACACAAGTGCCAGGCAATGGCCATCTCCAACAAGAGAGAACCTAACCATCACCCCTTGACATTCAATGGCATTACCATCACTGAATCCCTCACTATCAACATCCTGAGGGTTATCATTGACCATTAACTGAACTGGACCAGCCATATAAATACTGTGGCTACAAGAGCATGTTAGAGGCTAGGAATTCTGCAGAGAGTAATTGGCCTCCTGAGTTCCCAAAGCCTGCTCGCCATCTACAAGTCTCAAGTCAGGAGTGTGACCGAATACTCCCCACTTGCCTGGATGAGTGCAGCTCCTACAACACTCGAAGCTTTGACACCATCCAGGACAAAGCAGCCCCGCTTGATTGGTGCCACACTCACAAACATTCACTCCCTCCACCACTGACGCACAGTGGCAGCAGTGTGGACCATCTACAAGGTACATTGCAGTGACTCACCAAGGCTCCTTAGACAGCACCTTTCAAACCCTTTACCATCTAGAAGGACAAGGGCAGCAGATAGATGGGAACACACCACCTGGAAGTTCCCCTCCAAGCCACTCACCATCCTGACTTAGAAATATATCGCCGTTCCTTCACTGTCGCTGGGTCAAAATCCTGGAACTCCCTCCCTAACAGCACCGTGGGTGTACCTGGACTGAGCAGTTCAAGGAGGCAACTCACCACCACCTTCTCAAGGGCAACTAGGGATGGGCAATAAATGCTGGCCCAGCTAGCGACACCCACATTCCGTGAATGAAAGAAAAGGTCAATGGGGCCTCAGTCTGAAGTCTCATCCGGAAGACAGCGCCTCCAACAGTGCAGCTCTCTCAGTACCAGCACTGGCAGTATCAGCCTGGAGCTCGAGTCTGAGGTGAGGCTGGTACACACTGAGCCAGGCTGACAGAGTCAGGAGGCAGGACTCTATTTCCAAGCCAGGATAAGGCACCAGTCCACAATGGGAATCAGTTCTGGGAGATGAACTTCCACTGCAGCACTAATCTTCTTATTAATTATTTCATGGAATGCAGGTGTCACTAGAATTTGTTGCCCATTTCTAATTGCCCTTATGAGCAACGAAGAGTCAACTACATTGCTGTTGATCTGGAGTCACATGCAGACCAGACTGGGTAAGGATAGCAGATTCCCTTCCTTAGTGAATAGTTTTTCCAATAACTGATGATAGTTTCATGGTCACCATGACTGGGACTAGCTTTCAATTCCAGTTTTTATTAATTAATTGAATTGAAATTCCACCAGCTGAGGTGGGGTTTGAACCCAGAGCTTTAGCATGGGCCTTTGGATTACTAACCCAGTAGTATTACCACCACCACCGTTTCACCTGGGTTGATGCCCCAGTGTAGGGATGCAGCACCATCAGAAGTGCTTCCCTTCAGTCAAGATTTTAAACCAATGGTGCAATCTGTTTGTTCCAGTGATTCAGTGAGTTCCCTCGGTCAATACTCCTTCCTCAATCAAAAACAGATTAACTGGCTGCACACTACTCTTTGTGGAGCCTCACAAAATGGTTGCCATTTTTCACTAAGTAATGGTCACTGCACTTAAAAATAATTATTTTGCACAGAACAGTTTGAAGAATACAATAAGTTAAAGCAAAAAAGTCACAAAACATAGGGCTTTTTAAACATTCTCAACACTATGTTCAAAGCCCCTTCTCTCCTCCCTCCCTCCCAGTCCTCTACTCTCTTCCATCTCTGCCGCACCCTCTCCTTCTCTCCTAACCTCAGAATGGAAAACATGATTAAACTTCATTTCAATTGGAAGCCAAGCCAACACACAAAAACTCCACAGAATGGTCTGTATAGTTGCTAAGCAGGAGAGAATAGATCATTGCCTCCTGCTAAACTCCCGGTAACATTCACTCCTTTTACAATTATCCTGCACCTGAAAATGGCATCAAGAAGCAACGAGGCTTGTAAACAAACAATAGAAGTGCTATTTCACAAGGTTGCAAATCATTGTTGAGCTGTCACAAGCTGAAAGGTTCTACAGAATCACAATTACAGTAACATCAAACCCTGTCAGCAGCTGCTGTGGGCCATATCTGAGGCAATCAGCACAAGACGTCCAACACAAAAGGTCCTCCCTACATTGACACTGACTTTCCCTGGTCACAGCACAGGGTGACCGCCACACAGCAGTTCAGCAACTTGTGTTGCAGACTTGAGAACGAGAGAGAGACAGAGAGAGAGCTAGCGTGCCCGAGGGAGAGAGAGGGGGTGGCAGGGTGCGGGGGGGGAGGGAGAGGGGGTGGCAGGGTGTGGGGGGAGAGAGAGGGGGTGGCAGGGTGTGGGGGGAGAGGGGGTGGCAGGGTGGGGGGGAGAGAGAGGGGGTGGCAGGGTGTGGGGGGAGAGAGAGGGGGTGGCAGGGTGGGGGGGAGGGAGAGGGGCTGGCAGGGTGGGGGGGAGGGAGAGGGGGTGGCAGGGTGGGGGGGAGGGAGAGGGGGTGGCAGGGTGGGGGGGAGGGAGAGGGGGTGGCAGGGTGGGGGGGAGGGAGAGGGGGTGGCAGGGTGGGGGGGAGGGAGAGGGGGTGACAGGGTGGGGGGGAGGGAGAGGGGGTGACAGGGTGGGGGGGAGGGAGAGGGGGTGGCAGGGTGGGGGGGAGGGAGAGGGGGTGACAGGGCGGGGGGGAGGGAGAGGGGGTGGCAGGGCGGGGGGGAGGGAGAGGGGGTGGCAGGGCGTGGGGGTGGGAGAGGGGGTGGCAGGGCGTGGGGGTGGGAGAGGGGGTGGCAGGGTGGGGGGGAGAGAGAGGGGGTGGCAGGGTGGGGGGGAGGGAGAGGGGGTGGCAGGGTGGGGGGGAGGGAGAGGGGGTGACAGGGTGGGGGGGGGAGGGAGAGGGGGTGACAGGGTGTGGGGGAGGGGTGGCAGGGCACGGGGAGGGGGTGAGATGGGCAGGAGGTGGAGACGGGGAGAAGGTGGAGACGGGGGAGAAGGTGGAGAGACGGGGAGGAGCAGCGGCGAATGTAGGAAGGGGATGGGAGATGGGAGGAGGAGGTGAGATAGGGGCAGGGAAGGAGAGACAGGGAGGTGGGAGAGACGGGGGGAAACGAGAGACGGTGGGGCGGGAACAGAGACAAGGGGGGTGGAACCAGAGACTGGGGTCGGGGGGGGGAACGGATGGACCAGAAACAGCAAGGGGGGGGGGAGAACCAGACACAGGGGTGGAGGGGGGAACGAGAGATGGTGGGGGGGAGGAACGAGAGACGGTGGGGGGGGGGAGGAACGAGAGACGGTGGGGGGGGGAACGAGAGACGGTGGGGGGGGAGGAACGAGAGACGGTGAGGGGAGGAACGAGAGACGGTGGGGGGGGAGGAACGAGAAACGGTGGGGGGGAAGGAATGAGAGACGGTCGGGGGGGGAGGAACGAGAGACGGTGGGGAGGGAGGAACGAGAGACGGTGGGGAGGGAGGAACGAGAGACGGTGGGGAGGGAGGAACGAGAGACGGTGGGGGGGGAGGAACGAGAGACGGTGGGGGGGGAAGGAACGAGAGACGGTGGGGGGGGAAGGAACGAGAGACGGTGGGGGGGAGGAACGAGAGACGGTGGAGGGGGGAGGAATGAGAGACGGTGGAGGGGGGAACGAGAGACGGTGGGGGGGAGGAACGAGAGACGGTGGGGGGGAGGAACGAGAGACGGTGGAGGAATGAGAGATGGTGGGGCGGGGGGGAAACGAGAGACGGTGGGGGAATGAGAGATGGTGGGGGGGGGGGAAACGAGAGACGGTGGGGGAATGAGAGGTGGTGGGGGGGGAACGAGAGACGGTGGGGGGAGAGGAGAGATGGTAAAGGGGAGGGAAATGGAGAAACAGAGGGAGGTTGGGCGGAGGAGGGATGGGGGAGGAGAGACTGTGGCGGGGTAGGGGGAAAGATAGACACAGGGTAGGGAGGGCGGAAACTGAGGGAGACATACAGGCAGGCAGCGCTCCATCAGTCCTATCCCTCCAACAGTGCAGTCCTCCCTCAGCATAGCACCAGTGTTGACCTGGAATATGTCCTCAAATAATTGGGAACAGGCTTGAATCCACAAGCTTCCTACCAACAGAGGATACAGTACCAACTGAGCCTGGCTGTTCCACTCCCTCTCTTTTTAACACAGCGATGGACCTGGATTTATTTCCAGCATCATCTGTTACAGTTTCAGTGTGTTACGTTCACTGTGACAAAACAAAATTCACAGACATTACAGTCGATTAATCCGTTTACATTTTTTTGTCAGAACAGGTCACCTCTCATTTGGGTCTTTGCAAATAGAGATAGTTCACCTGATGATCCTCTAACAAGTGACAAATGGAATGTCAAATGCCTCCTGGTAGTAACAATCCTAACACATGCTCTGAAGAAGTCATACGGACTCGAAACATTAACTGTTTCTCTCTCCACAGATGCTGTCAGACCTGAGTTTTTCCAACATTTACTTTTTAATTACATGCTTCTTGTGATTTTTCATTTTTTTGTGGGATGTGGGTGTCTATGGCTAGGCCAACATTTATCGTTCATCCCTAATTGCCCTTGAGGTGGTGGTGGTGAGCTGCCTTCTTGAACCGCTGCAGTCCATGTGGTGTAGGTACACCCACAGTGCTGTTAGGGAGGGAGTTCCAGGATTTTGACCCAGCGACACTGAAGGAACAGCAATATATTTCCAAGTCAGGGTGGTGAGTGGCTTGGAGGGGAACTTCCAGGTTGTGGTGTTCCCATGCGTCTGCTGCCCTAGGCGGTAGAGGTCATGAGTTTGGAAGGTGCTGTTGAAGGACCCTTGACAAGTTGCTGCAGTGCATCTTGTAGATGGTACACACTGCTGCCATTGTGCCTTGCTGGTGAAGGGAGTGAACGGGGTGGCAATCAAATGGGCTACTTTGTCTTGGATGGTGTTGAGCTTCTTGAGTGTTGTTGGAGCTGCACTCATCCAGGCAAGTGGGGAGTATTCCATCACACTCCTGACTTGTGCCTTGTAGATGGTGGACTGGCTTTGGGGAGTCAGGAAGTGAGTTACTCTCCACAGGATTCCCAGCCTCTGACCTGCTCTTGTAGTCACAGTGTTTATATACAGCTGGTCCATTTCAGCTTCTGGTCAATGGTAAACCCCAGGCTGTAGATAGTGGGGGGTTAAGTGATGAGAATGCCATTGAACGTCAAGGAGAGATGGTTAGATTATCTCTTATTCTGATCGACACAGGAGTGAAGAGTCTACCCATCTACTTGAAGAACCCACCCCAATGCCAAAGAGGGGGACCCATCCCCACCAACGCTGCCCCTGGAACTTGCCATTCTGAAACTAAATTGCTCTGAAACAGCAGACCACAACACACAATTGTACCAATACAACACGTGCAATCAGTGTTGCAAGAGGGAGATTTGTAGCTAGCACCCCTGCTCCTTAGGTGTTACCATACATTGTCACCAGTGATCAGGTCAGAAACAGAGAAACAGAGTATTGGCAGAGCTGACAACATGATGTTTGCAACAGTCCCACTAATCTTCAAAATAAAAACTGAAGTCACGCTCAATGAAGGAGGATCATTAGATTAAACCATATAAAAACTTTTAAAATGCCTATTATTAACCTTTCAAAACACAGATAAAGGACAGCTAATCCACAGGGAAGCAAGTTAGACAATAGTAGCATCATCTCCTAGATTCTTTTTGTATTCTTTACTGGCACTTGTGGTCTTGCTACTTTTTTGCCATGCCAGCATGGGCAAGGGTCGAATTTGAATTGTGAATGTTTGAGTGTTGACAGTTGCAATTGCACTCTTACTGACCTCATCACTCTCCTCCACGTCTACGTTTCCATTGGCATCGTCATCCATCTGTTTGTGAATACTCATAATGGCTTCAAAGCGGAGCACCTCCTCCTCAATGTGGCACGAGGCTTCATCAATCCTGCAAAGGTCTGAAGGAAGGGACAAAATTAGATTGGGAACCAATCACAATTCCAGCAGCGCTCTCTGAGGAAAATGCATGCAACAAAATCCATCAACATTAACCCCCGTCGCTGGGGTGCGCACACACAACAGTGGTTTATGAAGAGGCCGTTTTGCCTGCATTACCTCCAAACTCATTAAGAAACCCTCGGAATTGATACCTGAGCCCTCTACAGATGTCGGCCCTGCCTGCTTTGAAAAAGTGTCTGGAATAATTCTTTCCTCTCCTGCAGCAAGCACTTCTGAAATAAGAATGTAAAGGGCAGGGTGACATTATACATCATAATCCCTGGCAGCTAAGTGTTTGCAGTATTAGAACCAGATACTCACTACACTGCAGGCTGTGCAGTGGCATAGAATGAGAGAGCTGGGCCAGGAACCAAATTAAAAGGCTTCAGATGCTCTGTGGTTGCAAAATATAGCCTTTTAATGAAGGCCTGTCTACATAGTCCAGTCACCAGGATTTCAGCATCAAGAACTAGAGGGCACAGATTCAAAATACTTGGCAAAAGGAGCAACAGTAATGTGAGGAAAATATTTTTCACCCAGAGGGCGGCTGAAGTTCAGAACGAACTTCCCGAGAGGGTTGCAGAGGCAGATTTGATTGAGGTATTCAAAAGGGAATTGGATTGCTATCTGAAAAGAAAGAACGTGCAAGGTTACAGGAATAAGGCAGGGGAGTGGGGCTTGGTAGAATGCTCTTTCAGTGAGCCTGTGCAGACTCGATGGGCCGAATGGTCTACTTCTGCACTATAAAAATTCTGTGATTCTCATTCTCAATCCTTTCAAGAGTGGGTACAGTTTTTCCCCATCTCTGTCCAGACCTTTCATAATTTTGAATACCTCTATCAAATCTCCTCTCAGCCTCCTTTTCTCTAAAGAAAACAGTCCTAACTTCTCCAATCTACCTTCATAGCTGAAGTTCCTCATCCCTGGAACCATTCTCATGCATCTTTTCTACAGTCTCTGCAATGCCTTCACATCCTTCCTAAAGTGCAGTGCCCAGAACTGCATGCCATACTCCAGCTGAGGCTCAACTAGTGTCTTAAACAAGTTCAACATAACCTCCTTGCTCTTGCATTCTATGCACTAATAACACCCAGGGTACTGTATGCTTTATTAGCCACTGTCTCAACCTGTTCTGCCACCTTCAATGACTTATGTACATATACACCCAGGTCCCTCTGCTCCTTTTAGAGTTGTACCTCCTATATTATTCTGTCTCTCCATGCTCTTTCTACCAAAATGAATAACCACAAATCATCGAGGATGACTTGCTTCCACTCTGGTTCAATGGGTTCTGAGATGGCTGATAAGTTCAAAGCACGATCTGCAGACTCTGCAGAAGGATTGGGCAGATGGGTTGTTGAGGCTTGTGCGCTCCCTCCAACTCCTTAATTTGACCTCTGAACATTCCCGACGAAGCCCCTCGATATGTTTGCTTCCTTTTCGAATGAGCCTTCTCCATTTGGTCACCACAAGCCAGGGTCTCCCATGAGTCGACGGGGAGGTTATACCTCTTGAGTGATGCTCTGAGGACATGCCTGAAACATTTCCACACCTGGGAGTCCCCTGCTGCAACCGAGTTCTGAGTAGAATCCTCCGAATACCTCTGAATTGAGCTACAGCACAGTTCCGTGCAGCACTGGTGGGGTAAGATGAGACTTGAACAACTGTCTCAAATCAACTAGACAGGTGCCTACCTACAGGACTGACTCAGAATCCCTTCCTTGATTAGAGAACACCAGCTTTTTAGGTTCAAGTGGGGAAATGGAGCAAAGAAAGATCAGCTTTTTAATTGGGGGGTGCAAGGAGGGAAGAGCATCAGTGAAGAAAGGTACTTGCCTCAATGGTTAGAATGCATCTTTATTCTGCATCTCATGATATAAGCACTTTATACAAGCTCTGAATAAACTGCTTTAACTTGGAATAACAGAGGGACAGGGCAGAGCAGTAATATGTAGCCCACAAACACCCCCTTTTGGGGTTAGTTTTTTAAGTGGAAGTGTTTGGTGATTTTACTTACTCTATACTTCTTGTCCAAGTCCAGCAAGTGATTGATTGTTTTGATTCAAATTTACAGGTACAGTAGTGAAGTGGACTACATTACTGGACTAGGAATCTAGAGAACACAAGTTCAAATCCCACCATGGGACTTTTAAAATTTGAATTTAGTTTTAAAATACTGGAAATAAAAACTGTCCAATTGTAGTTAAAAATCCAAACTCATGTTCTTTAGGGAAGGAAAGCAGGCATTGCCCCAGTCTGACTCCTGGAAGGCTCCCAAATCCACATTAACCAATGTGGTTAAACTCTTACCCACTCTTGCAAAGCCATTCAATTGTATCAAACTGCTCAGGGCAAGCTAGGGATGAGTAATAAATGTCAGCCTTACCAGCAATGCCCACATCCCAAGGATGAATAGTAAAGGAAAACCCTTCCCAGCTTGTGGCTCAGTAGGAGCCACAACAGGTCATGAAGTGTTTAAATACAACTCATCATTCACTCAGCAAAACTGAAAGGTATTACAATGACTGAGGAGTGAAGCAATGCTGTTGTTTCCTCTCCTCGCTTCCTGAACAGCTTGTGACTGATAGCCACAGCAGGAAAACGGAAAGGAATACTTCGTACAGAACACTCAAACCTCGCTATAAGGGACCTTTAACAGCAAGTACCAGGAATGCTTTGTACATGGGCCGGTGTAAACCATCGCTATTTTTGTATCCAGTAATTTCTTCAACAGGTGTTTATTGAGGCCTGTCCTGGGAGGGCTGAGCTTCTTCCGTTCAGGGAATTGGATCATTGGGACTGCCATGGTGGGGACAGCAGCAGCTCAATGCTGTTGTCCTTGTAACAGACTGACTGGTGTTTATTCCTACTGTAACCTTTGTTCCCTCTAGACTTGACTATTCCAATGCTCTCCTGGCTGGTGTCCCACCTTCCACCCTCCATAGGTTAAAGTTCATCCAAGACTCTGCTCCCTGCAATCTAATTTGCACCAAGTTTCATTCACCCATCACCCTGTGCTCCCTTAACTACAATTGCTCCCGGTCCAGCAGCAACTCAACTTTAAAATTTTCAGCTTTGCTTTCAAATCCCTCCCCATGGTCACATGCCTCCCTATCTCTGTAACCTCCCCCAGTCCTACAACACTCCCCCCCCCCCCCCCCCCCCCCCAAGATCAGTGTTCTTCCAATTCCGGCCTCTTGAATATCTCTGATTTTAATCGCTCCACTATCGGCAGATGTACCTTCAAGCTGCCTGGGCCCTAAGCTCAGAATTCCCTCCCTAAACCTCTCTGCCCCTCTACCTCTCATTCCTGCTTTAAGATGCTCCTTAAAATCTACCTCTGACTAAGCTTTTGGTCGTCTGCCCTAACATTTCCTTGTTTGATTGCAAATTTTGTTTGATAATTGCTCTTGTTTAGTGCCTTAGGATGTTTTACTAGGTTAAAGGAGCTATAGAAATGCAAGTTACTACAGTAGTTGCTAGCAGAATAATTACAGGGTGGAGATTGCAGAGAAAGTGAAATGGACCTGCCTGAAAAGCTGTAAAAGGACATACATGTGCTCTATGCTTTCTCAGTTATATTTTTTACAAGGTACACGTGGAGGGAAATCATTTCTCTCCTGCACCACTCCCTCCCCCACTCCTTCCGGAAATCTGACTTTACATGATGCACTGCACATTGAGTTGATCACACTCAACATTTCAACACTACAGCAATGAACAATGGGGAAATCAGGGCCACGACTGCAGGAATTCTGGTTTTTATCTCAAGGGGAATGGAATTCAAACATGAGGAAGTGATGCTTCAGTTATATGGAACCTTGGTCGGACTCCATCTGGAGTAACTGGGCATCACACCTCAGGAAGTACGTACTGGCCTTGGAGGAGTTGCAGAGCTGATTCACCAGAATGATATCAGGGCTAAAAGGGTTAAATCATGAGGACAGGTTGCATAGGCTAGGCTTGTATTCCCTTGAACTTAAAAGGCTGAGGGGTGATCTGATCGAGAGGTCTAACATGATGAAAAGATTTGATAGTTCCTGTGTAACGACCCTATTTGTTCCGATTTGTCCACCATATGTAGATGGAAAGATGCCGGCCACAATTCCTTCTGATGGGACATTCCAGAAGATAAGAGGCAGAACCTTAAAATCAGAACTAGGTTGTTCAGGGGTGAAATCAGAAGTACTTCTTCACACAGAGAGTAGTGCAAGTCTAGAACTTGCTTCCCCAAAAGGCTGTAGATCTTACAAACGTACATACGAATTTAGAGCAGGAGTGGGCCATTCGGCCCTCAAGCCTGCTCCGCCATTCAATAAGATCATGGCTGATCTGATTGTGGCCTGAACTCCACATTCCTACCTACTCCTCACCCCCGATACCTTTTGACTCCCTGCTAGTCAAAAATCTATCTACCTCTGCCATAAAAATATTCAATGACCATGCCTCTACCGCTCCCAGGGGAAAGGAGTTCCACATGACCCTCTAAGAGAAAAAAAATTCTCCTCATTTCCATCTTAAATGGGCGACCCCTTATTTTAAAATAGTGTTCCCTAGTTCTTGTCTCTCCCACGACGGGGAACAGCCTTTCAGCATCCACCCTGTCAAGTCCCCTCAGAATCTTATATGTTTCAATAAGATCACCTCTCATTCCTCTAAACTCCAATGAATACAGGCCCAACCTTTCCTCATAAGATAACCCCCTCATCCCAGGAATCAGCAGTGAACCTTTTCTGTACTACTTTTAATACAATTATGTCATTTCGTAAATAAGGAGACCAAAACTGTACATAGTACTCTAGATGTGGTCTCACTTAGGCCCTGTACGACTGTAGCAAAACATATATATAAAATATATATATTTTTTATATTCCCTTGCAATAAACAACATTCCATTTGCCTTCCTAATCGCTTGCTGTACCTGCATACTAACTTTCTGCGATTCATATACCAGGACACCCAGATCCCTCTGTACCTCAGAGTTCTGCAATCTCTCTCCATTTAAATAATATGCTGCTTTTTTACTCTTCCTTCCAAAGTGGACAATTCACATTTTCCCACATGCTCTATCTGCCAATTTTCCCCCACTTATTTAACCTATTGTTATCTTTTTGCAGACTCCTTATGTCGTCTTCACAACTCACTTTCCTACCTATCTTTGTGTCATCAGCAAATTTAGCAACCATACATTCAGTCACTTCATCCAAGTCACTGATATAGGTTGATACAGTAAATAGTTGAGGTCCCAGCACTGATCCCTGTGTACTCCACTCATTACATCTTGCCAACCAGAAAATCACTCACTTATATCTACTCCCAGTTTCCTGTTAGCTAATCAATCCTCTATCCATGCTAATATGTTACCCTCTACACCATGAGTCCTTATCTTGTGTAGTAAACTTTGATATGGCACCTTGTCAAATGCCTTCTGGAAATCTGAGTACACCACATCCACAGGTTCCCCTTTATCCAACATGCTTATTACTTCCTCAAATAACTCTCATAAATTAATCAAACAGAATTTCCCTTTCACAAAACTATG
Source organism: Cetorhinus maximus (assembly GCF_964194155.1). Lineage (NCBI taxonomy): Eukaryota > Metazoa > Chordata > Chondrichthyes > Lamniformes > Cetorhinidae > Cetorhinus > Cetorhinus maximus. The sequence continues at coordinate 2,767,017 of NC_135885.1, forward strand.
TTGACTTTGTCTGTTTGCACTGAGATTTTCTAAGTGCCCCACCATAACCTCCTTAATAATAGATTCCAGATTTTTCCCTATGACAGATGTTAAGCTAACTGGCCTATAGTTTCTTGCTTTCTGGCTCCCTCCTTTCTTGAATACAGGAGTTACATTCGCCACTTTGTTGGAAGTCAAATTAAATTTTCGAACCTGAGATCGACAGATTTTTGTTAGCCAAGGGTATCGAGGAACGCAGAGTAAAGGTGGGTAAATTAAGTTGAGTACGGATCAGCCATGATTTAATACAATAGCGGAATAGGCTTAAGGGGCTGAATGGTCTTCTCCTGTATTCCTATGTTTGGAATAAATTCTGGATAGTGAACTGCATGGTAACGAAGACAAACAATATGATAAAATCCCAATTAAAGCAAAAAGTCAGTGTAAGTCAAGCAGTGGCAGAGATACATTCAGTCTTTACAGATGAAGAACTTGCTGCCCAGTCTGAGGTGAGAGAAGAGGTAACTGGTACACTAGTAGAACTTACAATTGAGAGGAAGGTGGTGTTGGAAAGGCTATCTTTACTTAAAATAGGTAAAGCACCAGGTCTGGATGAGATACATCCAAGGGTACTGAGGGAAGTGAGATTGGAAACTGCACAGGAACTAGTGATGATATTCCAGTCTTCCTTAGACACAGGGGAGATGCCAGGGGACTGGAGAACTGCGAATGTTACACCCTTGTTCAAAAAGGGGTGCAAGGATAAAGCTGGCAACTACAGACCAGTCAGTTTGACCATAGTGGTAGGGAAATTTCTGGAAACTATAATATGGGATAAAATCAATAATCACTTAGGCAAGTGCAGGATAATTAAGAAAAGCCAGCATGGATTCATTAAGGGAAAATCATGTTTAACTAACCTGCTGGAGTTTTTTGAGGAGGTAACAGAGGAGTTTGATAAAGGAAATACTGTTGATGTGGTGCATGCAGATTTTCAAAAGGCATTTGATAGAGTGCCACACAACAGATGTGAGCAAAATTCTAGCTCATGGGATAAAAAGGAAAGTAGGCACTTGGATAAGAAATTGGCTGAGTGACAGGAAACAGAGTAGTGATAAATAGTTGTTTTTCACCCAGAGAGTGGTTGGAGTCTGGAACAAACTTCCTGAATGGGTGGAGGAGGCAGGTACAATAGAGGTATTCAAAAGGGAATTGGATTGCTACCTGAAAAGAGAGAATGTGCAAGGTTACAGGGATAAGGCAGGGGAGTGGGACAAGGTGGAATGCTCTTTCAGAGGCTGCCCAGACTCGATGGGCTGAATGGCCTCCTTCTGCACTAAGATCTGTGAATATTAAAAGCAGCTATTTTATCTCAAAATATATTTTATTTTGCTGAGTACTCTATTGATGGTAAGCGTTTAATAGCTGAGGCTAATATTACTGGATAAGTGGCTCAAGGAGTTAGCTCAGTAGAACAAGGTAAATTAAGTACCTCTCTTTCAGTTTAGTTCAGAACACCCAAAACTCAATACTTTAAATCACTCGGTCGATCTGATGTGGAATTAGCTGCAAAAGCATTTAAAGACGACAACTTGCAAAAACAGACTTATAACAAAATAAAGTTGCTGATTTTTCAAAATTATATCACCGCTCCCTCTAATATTTCCTGCTCACTTTTTGATGAATTGCATTGGGGGTGTATTAATCACATCAAAGACCCTCATCGTCCCACCTGAGGCCCAGCTACTCAGCCCCATTCTTTTGTCATACATGGGTGAAAGTGAGATGGGTGGCCACAATGCTAGCCAGTGTATAATAAACAGTGCTGGAATCACATCAAGGACAAACCATATGGTGGCCAGTGCTCAGGAACCCAAGGTAGGAGCCCAAGGGCATTGCCAGAGCTAACTGGTCTCTAATAACCAAAGGAAAGAGAGGATGTTAAAGCAGCTGGGAAGGTGGGCTAAGTTGTTTTTGAGTGAGGATGGAATCTAGGGTCAACAGCAGCCCTCCTTGGTCAAGGGGCAGGGACATGCAGAAGAGGAACAAGCATACCAAATACAATTAGAACTGAAACACTGATCGAGATTGGGGCTTTTCATTCGGGTTTAATCAAAACATTGCAGTACTCAGCCTGTTTAGTTCATCCGAAATGTGCTGAATCGTCATCATTCTTGAGTCATGCACAAGCATTGCTGCATTGCTGACTACTTTCGACATCCTCTACCACATATGGAGCTACAATCTGCAGGCATTTTAAACAGGCAAGGGAAGGAGCACTGAGCTGATCATCCAACATGGAGTTAGACACAGTGCCTGCGCAAGCAGCTTTCAGGAACTGCTAATATTTGTTTCAAATTAGTTAAGTCTGGGAAGGGGAGGAAAACGGCTAAACAAACAGTGAAACCAAATGTTTCAATCATCCATGTTTGCAGACTTCCAAATATCAAAAAAATTTGGCTCTTGCTTCATTTTGAACCCAAAGTGTGTGCGAATGAGTTGACTAGCAGATGGTGTACCAGTATGAAGCTCAAACCAGCTGCTTCACTTTTCCAACGGGCCCAATCATTCAGCCAAACCCTGCAGTCGCTATTTCTTCTCAAGATAACAAAGGCTACTGGAATCCAGACCAAGCAGCTGTCAGATGCATCGACTGGTATACAAATTAATACTTTCTGGAGATCAATGTCAGCCAATCTTCTGAAGTATGCAATATCTTTGGCAGTTTTGCGACCATTACCAGAAATTCCCAAAGTGGGTATCTATAACCACTGCAGCCCTATTTTGACTCCAGTAAATTCTCCAATGAAAAAACTGAGCTGCCAAATTCCAAAGCTTATGGGAATGCCATCTTTGAGGTCTCTTAACATGAGGATCTAATGAACTCATCTAGATAAAGACAGGTACAGTCGCTGGAATTAGTAATTGTGCTGAACAGCAGATCTGCATCTCTTCATACAATAAGAAACAACAGGCTAGAGAGAAGCATTTTTTGAAAATGTTTTCGGTCACAGGCATTGCTGCCAAGGCCAGGCTTGGTTACCTATCCCTAGTTGCCCACAAGAAGGTGGTGGTGAGCCATCTCCTGCAGCCCATGGGGTGAAGGTACTCCCACAGTGCTGTTGAATAGGCAGGCTCCTGGATTTTGACACAGTGATGCTGTTCCCACGCACCTTCTGCCCTTGTCCTTCAAGGTAGTAGAAGTCGCAGGTTTAGAAGCTGCTATACATCCTGTAGATACCATACCCAGCAGCCACAGTGCTCAGCTATCAAAGACAGTGGATATTTAAGCTAGTGGTTGGAGCACCAATGAAGCAAACTACTTTGCCCTGAAGGGTGTTGAGCATTTTAAGTGCTATTGCAGGGGAGACGGTGGCTTAGTGGTATTGTCACTAAACTAGTGATCCAGAGACCCAGGGTAATGCTCTGGGTACCCGGGTTCCAATTCCACCAAGGCTAATGTCCTTTAGGGGGGAAAATCTGCTGCCCTTACCTGGTCTGACTTACATGTGACTCCAGACCCACAAGCAATGTGGTTGACTCTTAAATGCCCCCTGAAATGGCCGACCAAGACGCTCAGTTATATCGGAACAGCTAAAACAAATCAATAAGGAATGAAAACGGACGGACGATCCATCATGGACCTAGGCGCCAGAAAAGGCAACAGCAAACTCAGCCCTGTCGACTCTGCAACATCCTCCTTACTAACCTCTGGGGGCTTGTGCCAAAATTGGGGGAGCTGTCTCACAGACTAGTCAAGCAACAATCTGAGATAGTCATACGCACGGAATCATATCTTACAGATAACGTCCCAGACATAACCACCACAATCCCTGGGTATGTCCTGTTCCACCAACAGGATTGACCCACCAGAGGTGGCGGCACAGTGGTATACAGTCAGGAGGGATCTGCCCTGGGAGTCCTCAACATCGATTCCAGACACGGTGAAGTCTCATGGCATCAGGTCAAACATGGGCAAAGAAACCACCTGCTGGCTACCATGTCCCATCCTTCCACAGCTGACGAATCAGTGCTCCTCAATGTTGAATACAACTTGGAGGAAGCACTGAGGGTGGCAAGGGCACCGAATGTACTCTAGGTGACAGACTTCAATGTCCATCATCAAAAATGGTTCGGTAGCACCGCTGCTGACAGAGCTGGCCGAGTCCTAAAGGACATAGCTGCTAGACTGGGTCTGTGACAGGTGGTGAGGGAATCAACAAGAGGGGAAAATATATCTGACCTCATCTTCACCAACCTGCCTGCCGCAGATGCATCTGTCCATGACAGTGTCGGTAGCAGTGGCCACCGCACAGTCATTATGGAGACGAAGTCCCGTCTTCACATTGAGGATACCCTTCATCGTGTTGTGTGGCAAGTTCTGGGGCAAAGGTCTTTATCATTACAGCCAGGATGTTAAGGCCTGTGGTCTTTGAAGTGTCTAGTGCACCTGGCTATTCTTGATGTCACCAATCAAATTGGTTGAAGACTGACATCTGTGATGCTGAGATGTTGCCGGGTCTTAAGGAGTTGAGTTACAGGGAAAGATTAAACAGGTTAGGACTTTATTCCTTGGAGCGTAGAAGAATGAGGGGAGATATGATAGAAGTTTACAAAATTATGAGGGGTATAGACAGAGTAAATGCGAGTAGGCTCTTTCCACTTAGATTAGGAGAAATAAACACAAGAGGACATGGCTTTAGGGTGAAAGGGGAAAGGTTTAGGGGGAACATTAGGGGGAACTTCTTCACTCAGAGTGGTGAGTGTGTGGAACGAGCTACCATTTGACGTGGTAAATGCGGGCTTACTCTTAAGTTTTAAGAATAAATTAGATAGATACATGGATGGGAGAGGTCTGGAGGGTTATGGACTAGGTGCAGGTCAATGGGACTAGCGGAATAATATTTCGGCACAGACTAGAAGGGCCGAATGGCCTGTTTTCTGTGCTGTAGTGTTCTATGGTTCTATGGTTCTAACCTCAGGATCCGGCTAAGAAGAATCATCCATTCAACACTTCTGGCAGAAACTGGTTATGCAGTTGTCAACCTAGTTTTTCGCACTCATGCTGAGATCTGACATCATTGAGGGTGGGAATATTCACACAGCTTCTCCTCCTATTGCTTAATTATCCATCAGCATTCGCAACTGGGTATGATAGGGCTGCAGAGCTTTTAATCGGATCCGTTGGTTGTGGGATCTCTCAGCTGTCTTTAGTTTGCATGTAGTCCTGTGTTGTAGCTTCACCAGGTTTGTACCTCATTTTCAGGCGCACCTGGTGCAGCTCCTGGTCTGCTCTTCTCAATTCCTCATTGAATCAGGATTGATCATTTAGCTTGATGGTGTTGGAGGAGTGAAGGATATGCTAGACCATGAGGTCACAGATTATGTTGCTTTACAATCCTGGTGTTGCTAACGGCCCACAGCAACTTACAGATGCCCAGGTCTCCAAAGCTGTTCTTAATCTATTCAATTTAGTAATGGTGGTGCCACACAGCACAACCGACTGTCCTCAGTGTGAAAACTGAACTTTGTCTCCACACTTCCAACAATGTTTTGGTTCTCTCACCTACTGCTGTGAGCTCAATCTGGTTTTTGTTATTCATTAATGGGATGTGTGTGTTATGGGCTAGGCCAACATTTTTTGCCCATCCCTAATTGCCCTTGAGAACTATAACTGATAACTATATCTATATCCTTTGGACTTGATCAGCTTGTTCAGTAGTGGTGCTACTGAGCTACTGTTGGAGATGGACACTGAAGCCCCCCACCCGAATACACTGTGTGCCTTTGCCACCCTCGGGCCTTCTTTCAAGTGCTGAGGATAAAGGGGAACCGGTAGATGCACTGTACTTAGGTTTCCAGAAGGCATTTGATAAGGTGCCACATCAAAGGTAATTGCAGAAAATAAAAGCTCATGGTGTAGGGGTAACATATTGGCGTGGATAGAAGATTGGCTGCCTAACAGGAAACAGAGGGTAGGGATAAATGGGTTATTTTCTGATTGGCAAGATGTAACGCGTGGTGTGTCACAGGGATCAGTGCTGGGGCTTCAACGTTTTACAATTTATGTAAATTTCTTGGATGAAGGGACAAACGGTATGGTTGTATATTTGCTGACAACACAAAGATAGGTAGGATAGTAAGATGTGAAGAGGACACAAGGAAGCTACAAAGGGATATAGATAGGTTAAGTGAGTGGGCAAAGATCTGGCAAATGGAGTATAAAGTGGGAGAATGTGAAATTGTCCATTTTTGGCAGGAAGAGTAAAAAAGGTTATCTAAATCGTGAGAGATTGCAGAGTTCTGAGATCCTCCTATAAAGGAAAATTCTAAGGGGAGGACCCATCATCCGTGGTTAACTAAAGAAGTTAAGGATAGCATCAAACTTAAGGAAAAAGCATACAACTCTGCAAAGATGAGTGGCAAGACAGATGATTGGATAGAATATAAAGAACAGCAGAGAATGACTAAAAGGTTAATCAGGAGAAAGAAATTAGAGTATGAGAGGAAGCTAGCTAGAAATGTAAAAACAGATAGCAAGAGTTTCTACAGGTATTTAAAAAGGAAAAATGTAAAGTGAGTGTTGGTCCTCTAGAGAGTGAGTGGCAGTGGGGAGCTAATAGTAGATAATAAGGAAATGGTAGAAGAAATGGACAAATATTTTGCTTCTGTGTTCACTATAGAGGATACAAAAATATTCCAGTAAGAGCTGTAAATCAGGAGGTGAATGGGAGAAAGGAACTTGGTGAAATTGAAATCACTAGGGAAATGGTACTGAGCAAACTGATGGAGCTGCGGGCTGGCAAGTCTCCGGGTCCTAATGGACTACACCCTAGGGTCTTAACAGAGGTGGCTAATGAAGTAGTCGATGCACTGGTGTTAATTTTCCAAAATTCACTAGGTTCTGGAAAGGTTCCATCAGATTGGAAAGTAGCAAATAAATCCCCTCTATTCAAGAAGGGAGGGAGGCAGAAAACAGGAAACTATAGGCCAGTTAGCTTGACGTCTGATGTGGGGAAGTTATTAGAATCGATCATTAAGGAGGTTATAGCTGGGCACTTAGAAGAGCTCAAGGCAATTGGGCAGAGTCAGCATGGTTTTGTGAAAGGAAAATCATGTTTGACCAATTTATTGGAGTTTTTTGAAGGAGTAACATGCGCAGTGGATAAAGGGGAGCCTGTAGATGTGCTGTACTTGGATTTCCAGAAGACACTTGATATGGTGCCACATCAAAGATTATTATGGAAAATTAAAGTGCATGGTGTAGGGGGTAACATATTGGCGTGCATATCAGTGCATATTAGCATGGATAGAAGATTGGCTGGCTGGCAGAAAGCAGAGAGTATGCATAAATGGGTCTTTTTCCGATTGGCAGAATGTGACGAGTGGAGTCCCACATGGGTCTGTACTGGGGCCTCACCTTTTTACGATTTACATCATTAACTTAGATGAGGGGAGTGAAGACATGGTAGCTAAACTTGCAGATGACACATAGATAGGTAGGAAAGTACGTTGTGAAGAGGACATGAGGAGGTCACAGATGGATATAGATAGGTTGGGTGAGTGAACAAAGATTTGGCAAATGGAGTTTAACGTGGGAAAATGTGAAGAAGTTCACTTTGGCAGGAAGAACAAAAAAGCAGAGTATTACTTAAATGGAGAACAGCTGCATAATTCTGAGGTGCGGAGGGATCTAGGTGTTCTAGTACGAGTCACAAAAAGTTAGTCTGCAGGTACAGCAAGTAATTAAGACGACTAATGGAATGCTATCCTTTATTACAAGAGGGATTAACATAAAAATAAGGATGTTATGCTTCAGTTATACAGGGAATTGGTGAGACCGCACCTCGAATACTGTGTGCAGTTTTGGTCTCCTTATTTGTGGAAGGATGTAAATGCATTGGAGGCGGTTCAAAGGAGGATTACTAGATTGATACCTGGAATGAGTGGGTTGTCTTGTGAGGAAAGGTTGGACAAACTGGGCTTGTTTCCACTAGAGTTTAGGAGGGTGAGGGGTGATTTGATTGAAGTATACAAGATCCTGAACGGCCTCGACAAGGTGGACATTGAAGGAATGTTTCCTCTTATGGGTGAGTCTAGAACTAGAGGGCACTATTGTAAAATTAGGGGTCGCCCTTTTAGGACAGAGATGAGGAGAAATTTTTTTTCTCTCAGAGGGTTGTGTGGCTTTGGAACACTCTGCCTCAGAAGGTGGTGGAGGCAGGGTCATTGAATATTGTTTATTGTGAGGGGAATTGATTATAAAAGTAGGGAGGTTATGCTTCAATTGTACAGGCACTGGTGAGACCACATCTGGAGTACTGTGTACAGTCTTGATCTCCTTATTTAAGGAAAGATGCAAATGCATTCGCAGTTCAGAGAAGGTTTACTAGACTAATACCAGGAATGGGTGGATTGTCTTATGAGGAAAGGCTGGACATGTTAGGCTTGTATCCATTGGAGTTTAGAAGAATAAGAGCCGACTTGATCAAAACCTTTAAGACCCTGAGGGGTCTTGACAGGGTGGATGTGAAGAGGACGTTTCCTCTTGTGGGAGAATCTGGAACTGGGGGTCACCGTTTAAAAATAAGGGGTCGTTCATTTAAGACAGAGATGAGGAGAAATTTTTTCTCTCAGAGGGTTGAGAGTCTTTGGAACTCTCTTCCTCAAAAGACGGTGGAAGCAGGGTCTTTGAATATTTTTAAAGCAGAGCTGGATTGATTCTTGTTTAACATGGGGATTAAAGTTTATCGGGGGTAGGTGGGAATGTGGAGTTGATGTCACAATCAGGTCAGCCATGATCTTATTGAATGGTGGAGCAGTCGAGGGACCGAGTGGCCTACACCTCCTCCTAATTCGTATGTTTGTATGTAAGGTAATGCCACCTAAAGGATATATTTATTTCTAACGCAGTCTAGCCATTAACTTTACAGCACCACAAATTTAACCATTTCAACCTGATTAGGAGGTAGCAATTAGAACAACGGAAATATTTGCAGGACTTTGGGGAATGAGAGAGGAGTGGGACTAACTTTCAAAGAGCCAGCACAGGCACGATGGGTTGAAAGTCCTCCTCCTGTGCTGTATCACTATACAGGTCACCCATGGAAAAAAGGATTGGCCAACAGATACCACCACCTTCACCAATCAGCTCCCCTCTGAGGTCTATTTAGCAGAGGTTGGATAAATCAGTCTGCACCTGGGAGATCAGGTAAGCCTGACCAATTGTGTGGGCTAGTGTTAAAAAATCTTTTTGTTTTGACTTTACCAGGCAGTTTTGAGAGAGAGAACCAAATTAGTGCCTCATCACCAGATAAAGTGTGTGGACACTGGGATGACAGCAATAGATCAGGATCAGTACTGAAGGCACACTCAGGTGGGGTCCTGTTAATTGCAGGCATCATCAAACATCTGGAGAGGGCTGATGCCACAGAGAGAGGACAAAGATTTGGATTTACACAGCATCTTGTCCAAGCATTTTACACAGAAGGAATTACTTCAAAATGTAGACTTTGGTCGATGGATTTTTACAACAGCAATAGGATCATCAGCACAATGGGACATTTTCTACATCCAAAACGCCATATGAATGTTATAAAAGCAATATGCTGCGGATGCTGGAAACCTGAACTAAAAACAGAAAATACTGGAAAAACTCAGCCGGTCTGACAGCATCCGCGGAGAGAGAAACAGAGTTAACGTTTCGAGTCCATATGACTCTTCTTCAATAAATGTTGATCTGATTTAGATGCAATTTTTTGAAAGCAGGGTGTTAGGCAAGACACTGGGAATAACTGCACACTTTATTAAACCCACCTAAACAACAACTACTTCTTGTATTTATATAGCATCTTTAACATAGTAAAACATTGCAAGGCTTCTCACAGGAGTATTCTTTTTGATTCTCTACCCGAAGGCAGGCCCAACCCACGACCTCCACCACAGCTAGGCCAGCAGGCAGGTACTGAATCCACCCCAGACAGAACGGGGATCGAACCTCATGTTGGCACCAATCTGATTCACACCAGCCATCAGCCAACTGGCCCCCCCAAGGAGTGCGAGTTGCTGTGGTAACAAACACTTTTACATGCATGCTGTAGTCTGCAGCTATGGATAGTGATGGTTGAGGCTCCAATTTCTTTCCATCATATGGCTGACCAGGAATCTCTACCACTCTTACCACCTGCTGTTACCATGAAGGAGGAGAAGGAAGTATAGAGAGAAACAGACAAGGTCTCAACTTTACTACCTAATCTTAAGGATGCTATCAGCAAGGCAGCACTCCCCTCAGTACTGCACTAGAGTGAGGGCCCAGGTTTTAAATTCAATCCCTGGAGTGGGTCTTGAACATACAACTTTCCAAATCGATAGTGTCAGCACTAAAAACTTGAACAGGAAGAATCAACTCAAGAACTTCAGTAGGGGGAACTGAAACTCCGCAGGTCTCAAAGTTCTCGATCCCAAGACATATTACAGATTTATCCTGGAACCAGTGCTGACAAGCTGAGTGAGATTCTGTTCCCACCACTGCAGTCAGTCTGAGCCAAACTTCTGAGTGAAGTGGTTGAGGCAAGTTTGACATAACCTCGCTCTGGGCTAACAAATGTGCAAGGCATTTGGCCTGACCATAAGTAACAGAAAACGCCCTTGCAGTATTTCACACACAGTTTACATCAGCAAAATAAGTAGTTGGGAGAGCTGGTGCCAAACACAAGTGATAGTGCAGTTTCCCTTCCCTTCAGGAACAACAGAAAATGGAGTAGGAAAATGTCACCTGGGAAAGGGTGCTCTCACCTTCAAAACAGAGCTAAAGAAAATTTATTTCAGGAACAGTTCAAAGAGACACTACCGACAACTCAAACAAACTGCAGTAAGTCTGGGGAGATATCTGTAGACACTGGTTAGGCCCCAGCTGATTTGTGTGGGCATTACATGTTAGGAAGGGTTTTTTTTTAATTCCTTCACAGGATGTGGGCTTCACTGGCTGCGCCAGCATTTATTGCCCATCCCTGGTTGCCCTTGAGAAGGTGATGGTGAGCTGCCTTTTTGAACAGCTGCAGTCCATGTGGTGTAGGTACACCCACAGTGCTGTTGGGGAGGGAGTTCCAGGATTTTGACCTAGTGACAGTGAAGGAACGGTGATATATTTCCAAGTCAGGATGGTGAGTGACTTGGAGGGGAACATCCATGTGGTGGTGTTTCCCATCTATCTGCTGCCCTTGTCTTTCTAGATGGTAACGGTCATGGGTTTGGAAGGTGCTGTCTAAGGGACCTGGGTGAATTCCTGCAGTGCATCTTGTAGATGGTGCACGCTGCTGCTACTGTGTGTCGGTTGTGGAGAGAGTAAATGTTTGTGGATGTGATGCCAATCAAGCGGGCTGCTTTGTCCTGGACGGTGTCAAGCTTCTTGAGTGTTGAGGGAGCTGCACTCATCTAGGCAAATGGGGAGTATTCCATCACACTCCTGACTTGTGCCTTGTAGATGGTGGACAGGCTTTGGGGAGTCAGGAGGTGAGTTACTCGTCGCACGATTCCTAGCCTTTGAGCTGCTCTTGTAGTCACAGTATTATATGGCTAGTCCAGTTCAGTTTCTGCTCAATGGTAACCCCCAGGATATTGATAATGGAGTTTCAGTGATTGTAATGCCATTGAACATCAAGTGGCGATGGTTGGATTCTCTCTTGTTGGAGATGGTCATTGCCTGACACTTGTGTGGCGCTAATGTTACTTGCCACTTGTCAGCACAAGCCTGGATATTGTCCAGATCTTTCTGAATTTGGGCATGGACTGCTTCAGTATCTGAGGAGTCGCGAATGATGCTGAACATTGTGCAATCATCAGCGAACATCCCCACTTCTGACCAACCATCTTCCTTTGTGCTAGGTACGACTCCAACCAGTGGAGAGTTTTCCCCCCGATTCCCATTGACTCCAATTTTGCTAGGGCTCCTTGATGCCACACTCGGTCAAATGCTGCCTTGATGTCAAGGGCAGTCACTATCACCTCACCTCGGAGGTTCAGCTCTTTTGTTCATGTTTGAACCAAAGCTGTAATGAGGTCAGGAGCTGAGTGGCCCTGGCTGAACCCAAACTGGGCATCAGTGAGCAGGCTATTGCTAAACAAGTGCCGTTTGATAGCACTGTTGATGACCCCTTCCATCACTTTAATGATGATCGAGAGTAGACTGATGGAGCGGTAATTGGCCGGGTTGGATTTGTCCTGCTTTTTGTGTACAGGTCATACCTGGGTAATCTTCCACATAGCCGGGTAGATGCCAGTGTTGTAGCTGCACTGGAACAACTTCGCTAGGGGTGTGGCAAGTTCTGGAGCACAAGTCTTCAGTGCTGCTGCTGGAATATTGTCAGGCCCCATAGCCTTTGCAGTATCCAGTGCCTTCAGCCATTTGTTGTTATCACAAGGAGTGAATCTAATTGGCTGAAGATTGGCATCTCAGATACTGGGGACCTCCGGAGGAGACCGAGATGGATCATCCACTAGGCACTTCTGGCTGAAGTTTGTTGCAAATGTCTCATCTATTGTACTGTTGTGCTGGGCGCCTCCAACATTGAGGATGGAGATATTTGTAGAGCCTCCTCCTCCAGTGAGTTGCGTAATTGTCCACCACCATTCACTACTGGATGTGGCAGGACTTCAGACCTTAGGTCTGATCCACTGGTTGTGGGATCGCTTAGTTCTGTCTATCACTTGCTGCTTCTGTTGTTTGGCATGCAAGTAATCCTGTGTTATAGCTTCACCAGGTTGACACCTCATTTTTACGTATGCCTGGTGCTGCTCCTGGCATGCCCTCCTGCACTCTTCATTGAACCAGGGTTGATCCCCTGGCTTGATGGTAATGGTAGATTAGGGAATATGCCGGGCCATGAGGTTACAGATTGTGTTCGAGTACGATTCTGCTGCTGATGGCCCACAGGATGCCTAGTCTTGAGTTGCTAGATTTGTTTGAAATCTATCCCACGGTGGTAGTGCCACACGGCACGATGGAGATCCCTCAATATGAAGGCCGGACTTCGTCGGTGCGGTGGTCACTCCTACCGATACTGTCATGGACAGACGCATCTGTGGGAGGCAGGTTGGCGAGGATGAGGTCAAGTTTGATTTTCCCTCTTGTTGGTTCCCTCACCACCTGCCGCAGACCCAGTCTAGCAGCTATGTTCTTTAGGACTCGGCCAGCTCTATCAGAGGTGGTGCTACCAAGCCACTCTTGTTTGATGGACATTGGTCCCCCACCCAGAGTACATTCTGTGCTCCTGTCTCCATGGAGGAGCACTGATTCATCAGCTGAGGGAGGGCGGTATGTGGTTCCCATGTTTGACCTGATGCCATGCGACTTCATGGGGTCCAGAGTCGACATTGAGGACTCCGAGGGCAACTCCCTCCCGATTGTATACCACTGTGCCGCCACCTCTGCCAATGGGACCAGGGATGGTGATGGAGGAGTCTGGGGCATTATCTATAAGGTATGATTCCGTGAGGATGACAATGTCAGGCTGTTGCTTGACTAGTCTATAAGACAGCTAGCTTGCTTGGTACTAGCCCCCAGATGTTAGTAAGGAAGGCTTTGCAGGTTTGACAGGGCTGCAATTGTTAGTGTCGTTTCCGGTGCCTAGGTCGATGCCGGGTGGTCCGTCCGGTTTCATTCCTTTTTTTGTGACTTTGTAGTGGTTTGTTACAACTGAGTGGCTTGCCAGGCCATTTCAGAGTAAGAAATGCTGTGGGTCTGGAGTCACATGTAGGCCAGGCCAGGTAAGGACGACAGATTTCCTTCCCTACAGGACATTAGTGAACAAGATGAGTTTTTACAACAATCGATGATCGTTTCATGGTCATTAAGCTTCCAGATTTTTTATTGAATTCAACTCCACCATCTGCCGTGGTGGAATTCGAACCCGGGTCCCCAGGACATTACTAATCCAGTGACAACGCCACTACGCCATCACCTCCCCATGCTATTAGAATCATAAAATGACATATCAGAGGCTGCCATTTGGTCCATTATGTCCCTGCTAGCTCTTTGCACCTTTGCAGACACTTTTTTCCCCCTTTGGGGAATAGTGGGGAAGTGTTGGAAGAATTAATAGACTGACCATCAATCTGTTGAACTAATCACAAATGCTCCTTCTGTGGCCAACAAGTCCTGGAGTGGGACTTGAACCTGGAGCTTCTGGCTTAGATGCAGAGGCGCTACCCAATGAGTAACAAGAGAAAAAGAGCTATCCAATTAATCGCGCTCTCCCACTCTTTCCCCATATCCCTGTAAATGTTTCCTTTTCAAATATTTGTCCAATTCCTTGTTGAAAGTTACTGCTGAATCTGCTTCCACTGCCCTTCCAGGCAGCATTTTCCAGTTTTTATTGTGATATTTACCATGTTTGTTGTGTAACCACAACAACTTGCTGTGTAAAAAAAATTCGACACATTTCCTCCCCCGCCACCTTTGGCTTCGTCTTTATTTACCATTCATGGTTTGAAATCCTCTTATCAAATCACCCTCATCCCTGGTACCGAATCAGCACTTACTCCAACATTACATAGAAACATAGACAACAGGAGTAGGTCATTCAGCCCTTCAATCCTGCTCCGCAATCCAATAAGATCATGGCTGCTCCTTTATCTCAATGCCCTACTCCCACTCTCTCCCCATACCCCTTTAGGGTCTGGACCTTTAGGGTCCAGAAATTTATTTTCTTCTTAATTACATTCTTTGATTTGGCCTACACAGCCTCTGTGGTAGAGAATTCCACAGGTTTACCACACTCGGAGTGAAGGCGTTTCTCCTCATTTCATTCCTAAGTGGTCTACCATGTATCCTGAGGCTGTGACCCCTTGTTCTAGACCTCCCCAGCCAGAGGAAATATCATCCCTGCATCCAGTCTGCCCATCTCTGTCATAATTTTATGTTTCAATGAGATCTCCTCTCATTCTTCTAAACTCCAATGAATACTGGCCTAGTCGGCCCAATCTCTCCTCATACAACAATCCTGCCATGCCACAAATCAGCCTGGTGAGCCTTCGCTGCACTCCCTCTATGGGCAAGTATATTCTTTCTTAGGTAAGGAAACCAAAACTGCACACAATACTCCAGGTGTGGTCTCACCAAGGCCCTGTACAGCTGCAGTAAGACATCCTTGTTCCTGTACTCAAGTCCTCTCGCAATGAAGGCCAACATAGCAGTTGCCTTCTTAACTGCTTGCTGCACCTGCATGCTTGCTTTCAGTGACTGGTGTACAAAGATACCCAGGTCCCTTTGTACATCAATATTTCCCAATCTATCACCATTTAAATAATACTCTGCCATTCTGTTTTTACTACCAAAGTGGGTAACTTCACACTTATCCACATATACTGCATCTGCCATGTATTTGCCCACTCACTCAACCTGTCTGAATCGCCTTGAAGCCTCTTAACATCCTCCTCATCGCTCACATTCCCACCAAGTTTTGTGTCATCAGCAAACTTGGAAATATTACATTTGGTTCCCTCATCCAAATTATTGATATATATTATGAATAGCTGGGGCCCAAGTACTTATCCCTGTTTATACCCCACTATTCACCGCCTGCCACTCCGAAAACAATCCATTTATTCATACTCTGTTTCTTGTCTGCTAACCAATTCTCAATCCATGCCAATATATTACCCTCAATCCCATGTGCTTTAATTTTGAACACTAACCTCTTAGGTGGGACTTCATCAAAAGTTTTCTGAAAATCCAAATACACCACATCCACTGGTTCTCCCTTACCAATTCTGCTAGTTACATCTTCAAAAAACTCCAGTGGGTTTTTCAAACATGATTTCCCTTTCATGTTGAATCCAGATTGATTTTGTCTAATCTCATTGATATTTTCTAAGTGTCCTGTTATCACATCCTTTATAATAGACTGTAGCATTTTCCCTACCACTGATGTTAGGCTAACTAGTCTGTTTTCTCCCTCCCTCCTTTTTCAAATAGTGGGGTTACATTTGTCAGCCTCCAATCTGCTGGGACTGTTCCAGAATCTACAGAATTTTGGAAGATGACAACCAACACATCCACTATTTCCATGGTCATCTCCTTTAGTACCCTGAGATGTAGATTATCGGGCCCTGGGGATTTATCAGCTTCAAGTGTCATTAATTTAATTAGAATTCAAATTGAATGCAAATGCTACAGGAGTGACTTCATAACACCTTCTATTGATGACACCGAATTCCAAAGGTCCACCCATGGAAACGAATCACCAGTGGCTGCAGGGCTGATCCAGCAATCGGAGGAATTATAAAGGAACAGCAACAACTTCAATGTAATGCATGTTCTTTTTAAGTTCAGAGGGTAAAGAGGAGGTTTAGTTGAATGATATCAGACATGAAAGACTAGAGTTACTTGAGGAGGAAACTGCTTCCATTGGCAGAAGAAGAGGTGGCCAGAGGACACAGGTTTAAGTCAATTGGCAGAACGAGAGATGCAATGAGGGGAATTTACTTTGCCCAGCGAGTTTTGCAGATCAGTGACATATTTGTTTCAAAGAGTGCTAAAGCAGATTTAATAATGGCTTTCATATGGGAATTGGTTAAATACTTGAAGGGAAAACAAATTGCAGGGCTATGAGGAATGAGCAGGGGGTGTGAGACTAATTGGAAAGTTCTCTTTCAACGAGCCAGAACAGCCACGTTGGGGTGAATGGCCTCATTCTGTACAGTATTCTATGATTCCACAACACTACACAGAGTGGAGGCCATGAGTGCCATAACGGTCATCAGGATGTCTTAAAGACAGCTTGTTCTGTCAGTTCACGCAGTTAACACTCCGAGCCAACTCCCACAGTATGTGAAGAACTTTGTCCTAGAAAAGTCAAATGAGTCTAACCTCTCAAATGTTACCAGCCACATGGCTGTACTGTTAATGATGTATGCAGTACAGCAATCTATTATAGTACAGTGGGTAAGTTTGATTAACCAGGAAACTACTTGTCTTGTTTAGAGCAGGATATGAAGAATAATACATCTGGCCCTTCAGTGTGCTATTGACAGAGTGCTGCACTGTTACAGATGTTGCCTTTCAATGAGATGTTAAAAGGAACACCTGCCTGCCTGTTCAGGTCAGCGCAAAAGATCCTACTACACTATTTAATAAGGAAATTCTCCTAGCATCCTCTCCAACACTGATCCCACAAACACCAAAAACAAATTAACTCATCACCCCATTATTGTATGCGACACCTTGTGAGCTAACTGACTGCAATGTCCGCATACAAAAGCGCAGAAACTACACTTCAAAAATCATCTGCAGTCCGTGAAAAGCTTTGGGATATCCTCAGAGCATGAAAGACATTGTATAAATGCAAGTTCTTTGTTTGCAAAGTATGTTTCTTTGGGAAAAAGATTAGCTTTTTCCAAAATATCTTACATTTGCTTCTGTGCATAATACAGACAGGCGCAGTTGAAGTTATAATGTACATTTTTAATTCTGAGCACTCTCCTACGCACAACCAGCACATCCAGTTAAAATGTACACACTCATTCAGAGCTGTTACTGCAAGGTTTAAGATTCTGTACAGATTCCTCTGCACTACAGACGAGGTAATCTGCATTCTCACTGCACCAGAGCTACTGAGATGCAAGAGGAAGACGAGTTGTGTGGGCAACAGAGCTCATATCAGTTTTCATTTGTCAACCATCTCAGACACAATGTAGATGGCTCACAGGTTCTGGGCAAATGTGGAGAAAGTTAAACCACCCAGGCGGGTGATCAAGGGCAAAACCCTGAGACAGAAACCAAGGAGGGGGGGAAAAAAAACCTCTGTCTTGAAGAGTTACTGGATTCTAGTAACAAGCCTGAAATTTATCTGGAAACTTGTACTTATTGCAATAGTCTGGAATACTAATGAAACAACAAGGCAGACTGAATTTAGCCAGTCTCACAGTCTGAAAATATGCAACAGCACTGATTTCAAGTATAAATTACATGCTATTTTAACACTTGGATATGCACTCTCATTTTGTAACTTTTCTATTGATAATTATTTTATTTTAAAGCATAGAATAAATTTTGAGAGAGTGACAACACAAAGAAGCAGCAACTTCAACATTAACACAATGAGAGTATTTCTACAGCCAGGATGGGGAGCTCACTCAGCCAAACGAGCTCACTGAGATTCATATTTACAACTTGGCAATCCTGAAGCAGAGCACTTGTGACGCTCCGCACTTCTCGAGAGATGAGCAAGTTTGCCCGGGTCGATGGAGCTGGGCACAGGATGTCAGCACAAAGTGATCAGAAGATATTCAATACCACAAGAGCTGCACAGAAAGGTCGCTAGTTCAGAACTGTACGCGTGCAGAGTCTAATTACACACGACCAATACTTGTTTGCATTATCTAAGAACAATTTCAAATATTGTATGCTTAAGCTGGTTCTTCAAACAGCTGGTCCTTTAATCTCTGACATCCGTTCACTGGCTTTTTTGAAGAATAATATTTCTGAAAGATATTTTTGAAGTGGCAACTCACTCACAAACTTCACCAGTTCCGGGGGTAATTAGTTGAGACGTTGATAAACCATTCTATTCTCTGATGTACAGGGACAACGCCTGACTGATCCAAGCTATTCTTGACCCAATCACTAGTTCCGAGAAATGCAAGGTTAGATAGTACAGTGAGAAGAGGGTTAATGATCTGGCAAAGTGAAAAAAAGGACCATCATCTGACAATCCACAGCAGTGAAGCCAACACACTCAGCTTGTTAACCATTAAGATGTTGGAATGGTACCGATCCTGATGGGAAGCAATTTAACAATACGAATTTTAGTTAGAAAGTCAGTGGTTGATAATGGGTGAAGTGAATACAACCAAGTCCAAGGTAGACATTTCAAGGACCTGCACAGGTCAATCTGTACAATTGTTGTGCAAGAACTCAACAACCCACAGGTCTGGCCTAAGAAATGTCAACTGTAGACTTAGAAACACCCTTTAGTCAGATAGGAAGCTTTGCCCTGCTAATGAGTGACAAAGAAGAATGCCCTCTACCAGTCAATGTATGAGCACGAGGGAAAATCCATTGCTTTCTCCACCCTCTCTAGGGTGTCAGCTGTGGCTCGATTCTTAACTCTAAACCAGAAGTTCGTGGGTTCAAGTCCCGGAGCACATAAACTGGGATGACACTCCAGGGCCAGTAATGAAGGTGTGCTGCACTGTCAGAGTTACAGTCTTTCAGATGAGACATCAAACTGAGGTCCTGTTTCCCTAAAGATTCCAGGACACACTTTTGAAGGAGAGCTGGGGAGTTCTCTCCAGATTGCTGGTCAATATTTATCTCTCAACCAACACCTAAACCAGCTTGAGGAACAGCATCTCATCTTTTGATCAGGCATTTTACAGCCTTCTGGGCTGAACAGTGAATTCAACAATTTCAGCTGTAACCCCATTTTTTTTTTCCTTTTCTTTATATTTTTAGGTTTTTCTCTTACTTTTGCTTTCAAACAGCAGCAGCACACCTCCTCTAGGCACCTCTACTGTTTCTTTCAAAAAGCAAAATACTGTGGATGCTGGAAATGTGAAATGGAAACAGAAAATGCTGGAGTTACTCAGCAGGCAACTGTAGGGAGGGAAACTGAGTTAATGTTGCAGGTCAATGACCTTTCATGAAAGGTCACCGCCCTGAAATATTAACTCTTTCTCCCTCCACAGGTGCTGCTGACCTGAGTGCTTACACCATTTTCTGTTTCTATATCTTTTATTTTCTTGCCCCACCATCATTCCCTTTGGCCCTGGAAGACTAACTCTTCTGTTATTCAATCTTTCCTGTCTTCCAGTCTATCAAAGACCTTCCTTTTGTCTTTGTCCCTCCCACCTCTTGCTCAAAACCTGCTACATTTCTAACTTTTCCCAGTTCTGATGACAGGACATCAACTGGAAACCATTAACTCTGTTCTCTCGCCAGTTGCTGCTGGCGCTGTATTCTACTTTTCAACCTAAAAAATGGTCATCTGGTCATTATCAACATTGCTGTTTGTGGGATCTTGCTGTGCACAAATTGGCTGCTCTGTTTCCTACATTACAACAGTGACTACGCTTCAAAACTGCTTAATTGCCTATAAAAACCTTTGGGACATTCCAAGATCATGGAAGACGCTATAGAAATGCAAGTGCTCCTTATTTTTTCAAAACACTAAATAGGAACAAGGCCATCAATTCACAGAACAGCCCCAAAACTTCAGTAAATATCCAGGAATCCAAAGTAATAACAACAGAATTAAACTTATTCAGTTGCTATAATAAAAGCAAAATACTGCGGATGCTGGAAATCTGAAACAAAAACAAAAATACCTGGAAAAACTCAGCAGGTCTGACAGCATCTGCGGAGAGGAGCCCAGCTAACGTTTCGAGTCCGTATGACTCTTCATTCAGTTACTGTTTAACTGATTCAACAGCCTTAGGTATCAAGCGTTAATGAAGACATTTGAAATACGTGGTCATATTACACTATTCTGACATTACCACATTGACTACACTTCTAAAGTGCTTCACTGGCCGTGCGCGTTTGGGATGACCTGAAGTGAAGTCATGAAAGACGCTATAGAAATGCAAATTTTTTTTATATTGGGAGAGTCGGTGGTGTAGTGCTATGTCACCAGACTAGTAATCCAGAGGCCCAAACTAATGCTCTAGGAACACGGGTTCAAATGCCACCACTGCAGCTGGTGGAATTTAAGCTCAATTAACAAATCTGGAATATAAAGCTCGTCCCAGTAACGGTGGCCATGAAACTATCCGTGTTATAAAAACCCATCTGTACTAATGTCCTTTAGGGAAGGAAATCTGCCATCCTTACCCGATCTGGCCTACATGTGACTCCAGATGCACAGAAATGTGGTTGGTTCTTAACTGCCCTCTAAAACGGCCAAGCAGAAGCATTCTGTTCAAGGTCAATTCGGGATGGGCAACAAATGCTGGCTTTGCCAGCGATGCCACATCCCATGAAAAAAATAAAAGAAAAGCAGCCAATTGCCCCAACAAAATGATAGGGTCCTCCCTATGAAATTTATGGGTATGAGAGATTTGAACATCACTTTTGGAAAGAGTGTGAGAGTGCGAGTGGGAGTGCAAGTGTGTGGTTAGCAGAAGGTCACTGCCACGAGATAGTAAAGTGGCTCAGGCCAGGAGATTATAAGCATTTCCTAGAGCCATGAGCTGTCACAGTTATGATGAAGCTCGATTTACGTCAATGTGGGGGAAGAGGGAACAAAGAGAAGAAAACTCAATATAATATAATCCCACCTCCAACAACATGAAACAGCATCACACTGAAAAAAAGGATCTGTGGGGGACAAGAACTCTCATCCAGAGCACAAAATGGTTTAAAAAAAAAAATTTGTTGATTGAATCAATCAATTTCCAAAGCAGTTTGCTAAATAGTGATGCATTGATAAATACAACCTGACCACTGGACAAACCAAACACACTCAACCAGGCATAGCGAGGTAGGGCAACTGCGCAAAGCATTGCCTGGGCAGTTTCAACAACACTCTCGATGTTGAGAATTCTCTTCCTAAACCACACCACCACTAACTCATATGTTGGCACTAGCAACATTTGCAACTTTTTTTGATAGACTACCACACTGCATCACATCTCAGATCTCAATCTGCCTTTTTCAAATCCGCGTGTGTGTAAACAGGGCTTTCAAAGAGAGAGTAGAGGCTTCCTGTAATCCATTCTTTGTTTGAGATATTTCCACAGTTGGAGAAAAAGGAAAGGATCTTAAAGCTCACGTGTGAGGCACATAGAACGAGCAGGGCTCGACATGGATAAAGGTGATGGGAATACAGAATGTTGTGTTTCTGAAAAGTGTCTCTTCACAACATTCACAGGCCATGTCTGGAGAAGATCAAGATTCCACCCAGCAGCACCTGCGTGAATGAGCAGTCTGGCCAAAGTCCAAGCTACTTTCTCCCTCCGTCTGCTGTAATCCCAGCCAATCACCATCTGGAGTAGGCATTCTGGCCAACGTACTGTCAAGGCTGTGATGTCTAAAGGCTTTGTTTCCACAACAGATTTTCTCCCTAAGCTTGGCCTATGATCAACCTTGTGGTGAGAGGAAAAGAGAGTGCATCTTGATCCACTCAAATATCACATACCAGCATGCTAGACCTACCCTAGTGAGTTTCTAGAAGCAAGGAGGAAGAACAAACTACAATTCCTCCTGGGTATCTCGGTTCCCTAACCCCGAGCCCTTGGGCTGGACATTTCTGCTAGGGAGATATTTCTTGACAGACTGGATGGAACCAAGGATTAGCCCTCAATTTTCCAGAGCCCTCATCAGGTTAGTCCTCTTCAATCACTACCCTGTAACTTAAATCCTGCCCTCAGCAGAAGGCAGCTTTTCAAGTCTTTCAATTCAACCAGAGTGTGGCCAACATAAAACATAGAAAGTAGGTGGGTAATTGGTAATCCGTGGACTCATCTCCTTGGACTTGTTTGATTGCCTTTGGGTACACTAGGCAGGGGGAAATCTCCCAGTCTTTTCCCCACTAAATTGGCCTAAAGCTCTCCATTTGTTTTTTTTACACCTCCCAGGAACTCTCATGGCTGATGGGCAGGGAAGACCCACAGCTTCAAATCTAGCCCCAGTGAAAAGCATTGACTGATTCTTTCAAACTCCAATGAGAATGATGCTGGCCTAGCATAATGAGACCAGCAGCAGTGAGATATATCATGCGGAATCTAACTAATCCAGGAAAAGGAAGACAGTATTTTTAGAACTGTCTCTTGGATAGGCATCTCACAAATATTCCAGTAAGCTACTTGATCGATGGCAGATGAAGGACAAAAGAATGTGGAGCTTTCACTCTACATCTGATCTGCTCTCCACAACACTCCAGTACAGGGACAGGCAGGAGAGTTTCACACTGGATCCCAAGGGTCTGTCGAAGCTGGCATTTGAGATAGTGTGGCACTAAATAACTTTAAAAACCTGTTTCAATTACCACCTTAAATCCCTAAAATCTACAACCTGCACATAAAGAAAATAGGGATAGTTGCAGCACTTCTGCTGGGTAACCCCACTTATGCATCAGGTGCAAGATCAGCCAGCAGCTGATGGACACGACACTAGATCAGCCTCATACACCGGTGAAGCAGCAAGGTGGAAGGGAAGGGTAATGGGACAGATAAATTCAACGCCAGTTCCAGTTACCAAACTCCTCCGTGTATCGTCAACAACTCCTATGATGTGCGTTTTCTTGATGAGTCAGTGTGCTAGTTAACATTTTTATTTCTGCTGAGCTGTGCAGAGAACATTCAGCCTTGCCAAATCAGACACAATTTCACTGGACATTAAAACCCTGTGTCGCTTCCTCACACCCTCTCCTCCCCAAAATCAGCAGCTGGAGCATGGGGGTGATGTTGGAGTGGGTGGGGGACAGAAAGAGTACTGCCTCTAGATTGCACTATTAGAGTTGAATCTGGAAGCCTAAACTCTCAGCATCAACTGCAGTTCTTATTCCAGTTATAAATGGATAAGTTGTATTTCAATAATAACTTGAGCTGTATGGCTTATTCCCACTTCCACGTTACAGGTTCTTATGCTGATAAATACTTGAAAGAATCCTGCAAATACAAGTGTGTATAGAAATTTCAATTCTTAAAATTAGAGCCAAGCCTTTCAAGCACTTCCTCACACAAAGGGGAGTGGAAATCTGGAACTCCCTCCCCTCCCAAAAAACTGTTCAGGTTCGGGATCAGTGGAACATTTTAAAACTGAGTGATAGATTTTGTTACATCAGTGTATTAAGGGTGATGGTACATGGAGTTATAACACAGATCAGCCAAGATCTAACTGAATGGCAGAACAGGCTAGGGGAGCAGAATGGCCTCCTCCTGTTCCTATGTTTGTGTACATGTGATGAGAATTCAGAGTCACTTTTGGCAATTCAAATGAGGGTGCCCACCTGCATATCAGAGCTGACAGAAAGCTGTTCAGCTTGGCAAGACTGCATGCCAAGACCACAGTGTGTAATGCGCTAGTCTGCGAGTTGCTGTTTGCTGATGATGCCCCACTGGCATCCCATGCTGAAGCTCACTCACAACAGCTTGTAGATCAATTTTCCCAGGCCTGCAAGGAGTTTGGACTGACAATCAGCGTCAGGAAGACCAAAGGGCGTGGAGACTCCACCTTCCATCAATATGAACAATCTCACTCTAGAGGTTGTCAACAGCTTCACATGTCCTCGGATCAACAATTATCAGTAACCTGCCCCTTGAGCCAGAGCAGTCACGATGGGCTGAACGGCTTGCTTCTGTACCGTATCAATTCTGTGATTCAAAAATCAGCACCAGGAATGCTAAGCTGTCATGTCAAAGTTGAGAAGTGGCATGTGGACCAACAGCAAACTAGCCTGAAATACAAAACTCCACGTACACCAGGTTTACGTTCCCAGCACCCCCCTTTACAGTAGTGAGGCATGGACAACTTATGCAAGGCAAGAAAAGCAGCTGAACAGCCTCCACCTCCGCTGCCTCAGATGAATATTGGGCATCTCCTGGCAGGACTGAGTGTCGAATATGGAAGTACACCCCCGGGCAGGGATCCCCAGCATGTTTGCTCTGAGTCAGTATTGACTCCCTCGGCTGGGTCATGTGAGCCGAATGGATGACGGCCACGTTAATCCCGTAGACGTGCTCTATGGCGAGCTTGCTATCAGTACGAGATCAACTGGTCGCCCCCGTCTGCGATACAAGGATGCCTGCAAGCTGACCAGGATCTGAGTCGCTGCATGGGAAATCCTTGCTGCTGACCGGAGTGCCTGGAGACGAGCAGTCAGGAAGGGCATGGAGAAAGCATAGGGCAAAAGAAATGACCAGATGGCAGAAAAGAGAGCCCGCGGGAAGGAAAAAAATCAGTTGACCCGGGGCAATGCCATTCATCTATGCCAGCTGTGGAAGGAACTGCCACTCATGAATCGGCCTCTACAGCCACGGCAGACAACGTTCAAGATAGAAGTGACATACACCCCAGGCACAATCCATCATCTCCAGAGAGAGACGCTGGTGCCAAAGGGAAGTACATGTGGTCGGCATTCACAGTGCAAAGCATCCCAGCAGATACATAGAACAGGACACCCAACAGTCTTCAGGTTTCCTTACAATCATCTCAGCTGAAGATTCTGCCTTCATTACCAGTAAGGTCCCAGCATTTAGCGCAGTAACAGGTTCCAGCTCAAACAGATAAGTCATTCAGCTGGCTGCCAAACTAAGGGGAGGAGCAGGCCACAGAGAAAGTAATTGCCATTCAAAATGCACCACAGCCGCATAAACACCACAGTTCTGAATAGGTACATGCAGTATCGAGCTTTTTAATGATGACAGCTTCAGAACAGAGAGGCCCACCGAGTAAACGTCAGAGCTCCTCAGGGTGCAGCTCATCAGAATTCCTTTGTATTGTACTTTGTGTTATTAACAGCTTACTGAAAACAAGGAAGTGAAAGCGCAAACATAGGCGTCCCACACATTTATGGATTCACCCTAGGGTAGAATGTCAGTCCGTGTCTCCATCTAAATTCTACAATTTCACCTACATAACAGCAATTCATCTTTATTCGGTGCTTTGTCAGAGGAAAATGTTCCAAGGCGTTTCACAGACATGTTACCACCAAGCTAACTAAGGAGATATTGGGGCAAATGATCAAAAGTTTGGTCAAAGATGCAAATTTTTAAGGAGCATCTTAAAGGAGGAGCAAGAGAGACAGAGAGAGGTGGGGGTGGAGAGGGTTAGGGAAGAAATTCCAGAGCTTGGAACCCAGGCAGTTGATGGCATGGCCTCCAATAGTGGGGCGATAAAAATCAGGGGAAATCGAAAGGGCAGAATCAGGGGAGTACAGAGATTTTGGAGCGCTGTAGACCCAGAGGAGGTTCAGAGATAGGGAGGTGCAAGGGCCATGGAGAGATTTGAAAACAAGGATGAGACTTCTAAAACTGAGGTGTTGCTGGACTGGGGAACAGCATAAGCCTAGGAGCACAAAGGTGCTAGGTGAACAGGCATTAGTACGAGTTAGGACATAGACTGCAAAGTTCATGCTTATGGAGGGTGGGAGGTCTGTCTGGAAAGCAAGCAACAGCCTCTGATATACTGTCCTCAGAATGTAACGCTTTTTAACACAAGACTAGATGGTCCAACAGTTACATCTCTGGCAAACTCATACCTTCTAGCTTCTTTCATAGTGTAGGTTTCAATTCTTGTACACCAGTTCCCTGTGTGGTGAGCTCAGTTATCAATCTCAAAGGCAGCCCAATTCCAACTGGGAAATGCAAGTGGATATCAACTCCTCACCCCGCACTAACGCCCAGTGCAAGAGCTCACAGACAGACCACTCTTGTCCAAGATGGCAAAGAAGAGAATCTCTAACAGCTGTTAACTTTCACACTCAGTGCTACAACCTAATTTTTAAGATGAATTTTCCCTCCTGATAGTGATGACTCCTCGCTGGGGTACAGTTTCAAAGCTCCTGGTGCCCTCCAGTAATTGCCCTTACAGCCATTTTTCACCTGTCAGTTTAGACAGCAGACAATACAATCTAACCTTGCCTCTCCTCACGATGTCAATTAGCATGCAATGTGAATCCTTGGTCAGGTTTCTCAACTCCCCAGGGGCTGCTGAGGCCAGTTAAACACTCCAGCTGAGAGTCAGCTAACACAGCATAGAACGGGAGCTGAAAACCTTCTATTTTGTAGAACCTCACACCCTTTTATTTGTGGGTAACACCTTCTTCCTTTCCAGCTCACACACCGTCTTCAGTTAGCCAAGTTCTCAGTTGTCTGGCTATGCTATTCCAAACCACTCACTCTGCACTGCCTTCAACCCCACCTCCCCCTCCCACCCAACTCAGCATGCTTTATTTGCAAGGAATCACCAGCCCTTGTTCTGTCATAGCTCCCTCATTGAAATTCATTATGTGCAGCTCTCAGGCAATTCTGATATTCTCCTGTAAAGAATAGCAATAAAGGGTTGTGCACTGGGAACAGATGCAGAACATACAGAGATGTTTTTCATTAGAAGCAATCTTATCCAAGGCCTGTTCAGTGTTAATTTGCTTAATTAGCCAATACACTGAGAAAAGGCTTTTGTTGCATTCATTGTGAGATGCCCAGTTCATCATCTCACTACCAGCTTCACTGTGGAAGGTTAGTAACAGCATTCTACATCCCAAAATACTCTCTCCAGACACAACCCAGGTTTCAGAGAACATTGCACAGTATTTACAGCTCACAAGCAGGCCAATGGCCCACTGGTCTGTCAGTGTCTGCCCTATCAAACTTCTTCATAAATTTAAAGTCCTCTGTCAAGATCCCCCCCCCCAGCCTTCTCTTTTCTAGAGAAAAGAGCTCCAGCCTGTTCAATTTTTTATATAAACAAGGAGCAGGAGTGGGCCATTCAGCCCCTTGAGCCTGCTCCGCCATTTAATAAGATCATGGCTGATCTTATGATGACCATGAAACCATTGCCGATTGTTGTAAAAACCCATCTGGTTCACTAATGCCCTTTAGGGAAGGAAATCTGCCATCCTTACCTACATGTGACCCCAGACCCACAGCAATGGGGTTGACTCTTAAGTGCCCTCTGAACAAGGGGCAATTACGGATGGGCAATAAATGCTGGCCTAGCCAGTGACACCAACATCCCATAATTGAATTTTAAAAAACCTCAAATCTGCATTCCACCTGCCCCTGTTAACTTTTCACCCTATCACTTACCAAGAATCTATCCACCTCTGCCTTAAAAATATTCAAAGACTCTGCTTCCACCACCTTTTCGGCGAGATTGTTCCAAAGATGCACAACCCTATGTGTGAAAAAATTTCGCCTCATCTGTTTTAAATGGGTGACCCCTTATTTTTAAACAGTGACCCCCTAGTTCTAGATTCTCCCACAAGAGGAAACATCCTCTCCACATCCACCGTGTCAAGACCCCTCAGGGTCTTATATGTTTCAATCAAGTCTCCTCTTACTCTTCTAAGCTCCAGCGAAGACAAGCCTAGTCTGTCTAACCTTTCCTCATAAGACAACGCACTCAGATATTAGCCTGGTAAACCTCCTCTGAACTGCTTCCAATGCATTTACATCTTTCCTTAATTAAGGTGACCAATACTGTACATAGTATTCCAAATGCGGTCTCACTAGTGCCCTGTACAAGTGGAGCATAACCTCCCTACTTTTGTATTCAATTCCCCTCACAATAAATGATAACATTCTATTAGCTTTCTTAATTACTTGCTGTACCCTGCACACGAGCCTTTTGTGATTCATGCACTAGGGTACCCAGGTCTCTCTGCATCTCAGAGCTCTGCAATCTCTTACCATTTAGATAATATGCTTCCCTTTATTCCTCCTGCCAAATGGACAATTTCACATTTTCCCACATTATACTCCATCTGCCAGATCTTTGCCCACTCACTTAACCTATCTATATGTGTTTGTAGCCTAAAACGCCTATTCTAGTATCATTCTTGTAAATCATTTTATACCTTCTCCAGTGCCTCATATCTTTTTTATCTTTGGAAATTAGAGCAGAGTCCAGCTGGGTGCTTTTCAAAGATTAGTTGAACATTACGAGAAAGCTTCTTCTGCCTGTGGTTAACTTTAGTGAAGTCCTGATAACTCCGATTCAAATACAAAATGCAATGATTCACTACTGCAATAAGGAAGCAGTCAACAACTGACCACAGACACAGTATTGGCCACAGCACTGCTGTTCAACATGATAATTTTTTTAATGCATTCATGGGATGTAGGCTACGCTGGCTGGGCCAGCATTTATTGCCCATCCCTCGTTGCCCTGGAGAAGGTGGTGCTGAGCTGCCTTCTTGAACTGCTGCAGTCCATATGGTGTAGGTACACCCACAGTGCTGTTAGGGAGGGAGTTCCAGGATTTTGACCCAGCGACAGTGAGGGAAAAGCGATATATTTCCAAGTCAGGATGGTGAGTGACTTGGAGGGAAACTTGCAGGTGGTGGTGTTCCCATGTGTCTGCTGCCCTTGTCCTTCTAGGTGGTAGTGGTTG
This sequence comes from Cetorhinus maximus, assembly GCF_964194155.1. NCBI lineage: Eukaryota > Metazoa > Chordata > Chondrichthyes > Lamniformes > Cetorhinidae > Cetorhinus > Cetorhinus maximus. Next base: position 2,796,049 of record NC_135885.1, read on the forward strand.
TGGGTTTGGAAGGTGCTGTCTAAGCAGCCTTGCTGAATTCCTGCAGTGCATCTTGTAGATGGTACACACTGCTGCTACTGTGCATTGGTGGTGGAGGGAGTGAATGTTTGTGGATGTGATGCCAATCAGGCAGCTGCTTTGTCCTGGATGGTGTAAAGCTTCTTGAGTGTTGTGGGAGCTGCACTCATCCAGGCAAGTGGGGAGTATTCTGTCACACTCCTGACTTGTGTTTTGTATATGGTGGACAGGCTTTGGGGAGTCAGGAAGTGGGTTACTCGTCGCACTACTCCTGGCCTCTGACCTGCTCTTGTAGTCACAGTATTTATATGGCTAGTCCAGTTCAGTTTCTGGTCAATGGTAACCCCCCCCAGGATGTTGATAGTGGGGGATTCAGTGAAGGTAATGCCATTGAACATCAAGGCGCGATGGTTAGATTCTCTCTTGTTGGAGATGGTCATTACCTGTCACTTGTGTGGCGTGAAATTTACTTGGCACTTTTCAGTCCGAGCCTGGATATTGGCCCAGGTCTTGCTGCATTTGAACATGGACTGCTTCAGTATCTGAGGAGTCGCGAATGGTGCTGAACATTGTGCAATCATCAGCGAACATCCCCACTTCTGACCTTATGATGGGAAGTCATTGATGAAGCAGCTGAAGATGGTTGGGCCTAGGGCACTACCCTGAGGAACTCCTGCGGTGATGTCCTGGAGCTGAGATGGCTGACCTCCAAAAACCACAACCATCTTCCTTTGTGATAGCTATGACTCCAACCAGAGGAGAGTTTGCCCCCTGATTCCCAATGATTCCAGTTTTGCTAGGAACAGGGCTGGCTCCACTAATTAGACAATGGACAAGATAACGTGGGAAAAAGTTAAATTCAAGACCACCATCAGAAAGTATTTCCTCAATCAAAGTAACAAAAACTGGACTAGACCTTCAGTTAGAGCAGTGACAGTATTCCATGGCCATATTCTAATTATGGCCCCCAGTTTTGATCTCCCTGCAAGCTCCTCTTCTAAACCTTAAAAAATTGTTTTCAAACATAGGACTTAGGAGCAGGAGTCGGCCATTCAGCCCTCTCGTTGCCTACCCAGTCAAATCCCCTCAGGGTCTTATGTGTTTCACTAAGATGACCTCTCATTCTTCTAAACTCCAATGGGTATAGGCCCAACTTGCTCAACCTTTTTTAATTTCTTTCATGGGATGTGGGTGTCTCTGGCAAGGCCAGCATTTGTTGCCCCTCCCTAATTGCCCTTGAGCTGAGTGGCTTGCTTGGACATTTCAGAATCACTTTGCTATGTTTCTGGAGTCACATGTAGGTGAGACCAGATAAGGACAGCAGATTTCCTTCCCTAAAGGACATTACTGAACCAAATGGGATTTTACAACAATCAACAATGGTTTCATGGTCACCATTACTGAGAGTAGCTTTTCAATTCTAGATTATTAATTGAATTTAAATTCCACCAGCTGCCACGGTGGGATTTAAAGCCATGTCCCCAGAACATTAGCCTGGGCCTCTGGATTATTAGTCCGGTGGCATCACCATTGCTTCTCATGCAATTATATCCTTTTTCAAATAAGGAGACCAAAACTGAACACTGTACTGAGACCAACACCTTTATGGCTGTAATAAAACATCCCTGCTTTTATATTCCATTACCCTTGCAATAAATGCCAAATTTCCATTTGCCTTCCTAATCACATGCTGTACCTGCATACTAACTTCATGTGATTCATGTACCAGGACACCCAGATCCCTCTGAACCTCAAGAGCTCTGCAATCTCTCTCCATAAATAGTACACTATTCTTCTATTCTTCCTGCCAATGTGAACAAGTTTACATTTCTCCATAGTATATTCCCAATATTTCCAAATATTTGCCCACTCACTTAACCTATCTGTAGACTCCTCTTGACAACCTACTTCCCGACCTATCTTGGTATCATTGGCAAATTTAATCACCATACAATTGGTCCCTTCATCCAGGTCATTGATGTAAATTGTAAACAGTTGAGGTCCCAGCACTAATCCCTGTGGCACTCCACTAGCAACATCTTGCCAACCCGAAAAAGACCTATTTATTCCAACTCTCTGCTTCCTGTTAGCTAACCAATCCTCTATCCAGGCTAAATGTTACCCCCTTAACCACGAGCTCTTTATTTAGCAACCTTTGATGGGGCACCTCAATGCCTTATGTTCACAGAATCACACAGTGCAGAAGATGCCCTTCGGCCCATCGAGTTCGCAATGACACGTGAGAAACATCTGACCTACCTACCTAATCCCATTTACCAGCACTTGGCCCATAGCCTTGATTGTTATGACATGCCAAATGCTCATCCAGGTACTTTTTAAAGGATGTGAGGCAACCCACCTTCACCACCCTCCCAAGCAGAGCATTCCAGACTGTCGCCACCCTCTGGGTAAAAAAGTTTTTCCTCACATCCCCCCTAAACTTCCTGCTCCTCACCTTGAACTTATGTCCCCTCCTGACTGAACCTTCAACTGAGGGGAACAGCTGCTCCCTATCCACCCTGTCCATGCCCCTCATAATCTTGTACACCTCAATCAGGTCGCCCCTCAATCTTCTCTGCTCCAAAGAAAACAACCCAAGTCTATCCAACCTATCTTCATAACATAAATGTTTCATCCCAGGCAACATCCTGGTGAATCTCCTCTGCATCCCCTCCAGTGCAATCACATCCTTCCTATAATGTGGCAACCAGAACTGCACACAGTACTCCTGCTGTGGCCTCACCAAGGTTCTATACAACTCCAACATGACCACCCTACTTTTGTAATCTATGCCTCGATTGATAAAGGCAAGTGTCCCATATGCCTTTTTCACCACTCCACTAACATGCTCCTCTGCCTTCAGAGATCTATGGACACAAACGCCAAGGTCCCTTTGTTCCTCAGAACTTCCTAGTGTCATGCTGTTCATTGAATATTTCCTTGTCAAATTACTCTTTCCAAAGTGTATCACCTTACACTTTTCAGGGTTAAATTCCATCTGCCACTTATCTGCCCATTTGACCATCCCGTCTATGTCTTCCTGTAGCTCAAGACATTCAGCCTCACTGTTAACTACCCGGCCAATCTTTGTGTCATCCGCAAACTTACTAATCCCACCCCCAACATAGTCATCTATGTCGTTTATATAAATGACAAATAATAGGGGACCCAGCACAGATTCCTGTGGTACGCCACTGGACACTGGCTTCCAGTCACTAAAGCAGCCTTCTGTCATCACTCTCTGTCTCCTACAACTAAGTCAATTTTGAATCCACCTTATCAAATTACCCTGTATCCCATGTACATTTGCCTTTTTTATAAGACTCCCATGTTGGACCTTGTCAAAGGCTTTGCTGAAATCCATATAAACTACATCAACTGCACTACCCTCATCTACACACCTGGTCACCTCCTCAAAAAAATCAATCAAATTTGTTAGGCATGACCTCCCTCTGACAAAGCCATGCTGACTATCTCTGATCAAACCTTGCCTCTCCAAGTGGAGATAGATTCTCTCCTTCAGAATTTTCTCCAATAGTTTCCCTACCACTGATGTGTGACTCACTGTCCTGTAGTTCCCTGGCTTATCTCTACAACCCTTCTTAAATAGTGGAACCACATTAGCTGTTCTCCAGTCCTCTGGCACCTCCCCCGTAGCCAGAGAGGAATTAAAAATTTGGGTCAGAGCCCCTGTGATCTCCTCCCTTGCCTCCCTCAGCAGTCTGGCACACAAATCAGCCGGACCTGGTGATTTGTCCACTTTTAAGCCTGCCAACACATCCAATACCTTGTCACTCCCTATATCAATTTGCTCAAGAACATCGCAATCTCTCTCCCCAAGTTTGATACCTTCATCCTCATTCTCTTGGGTGAAGATGGATGTGAAGTATTCGTTCAACACTCTAGTGATGTCCTCTGGCTCCACCCACAGATTGCCCCCTTGGCCCCTATTGGGCCCTACTCTTTCCCTGGTTATCCTCTTCCCATTGATATACTTATAGAATATCTTGGGATTTTCCCTACTTTTACCAGCCAGGGCTTTCTCATATCCCCTCTTTGTTCTCCGAATTGCTTTCTTAAGCTCCACTCTGCACTTTCTGTACTCCACTAATGCCTCTGCTGATTTGCTCCCCTTGAACCTGATAAAAGCCTCTCTTTTCCTTCTCATCGTAACCTGAATATCTCTGGTCATCCATGGTTCTCTGGGCTTGTTACTCCTTCCTATCACCCTAGAGGGAACATGTTGAACCTGTACCCTCCCCATTTCCTTTTTGAACACCCCCCATTGCTCCTCTGTAGATTTCCCCACAAGTAGCTGTTCCCAGTCTACCTTGGCCAGATCCTGCCTTATTTTACCGAAATCCACTCTCCCCCAATCCAAAACATTTTTTTGCAGCTTGTCTATTTCTTTGTCCATAACAAACTTAAGCTTGTTCTGTGGAATACTTCCAATTGGTATTTCCTGTGACTTGCCAAATAAGATCTACTGTTCCCAGACCAAGTTCATGAAGTTTCTAATGTGTTAGGACACAACTGCTTCTCACCGCACCACAAGAAATATTTCACAATGAATGAGGCCCTGAAGCTGTTTCCAACCAGCACAGCCCATCATGCCACAATCCCAACTCCACTTCCCTCTATTCTCCTGAAAGCTCCGCTCTCTTTTGCTGGGGATTACCGTTGCCTTTGTGCCACAGGCTTTTCAACCATGTACTGCATCACAACCAAACCTAATCCTGTCTACCACCTCATTTGCCAGCAGGCACCCCTTCAGATCAGGAGTGGAGGGGGTTGGGGTGGGAGGGGGTTGCAAAGGTAGGGGGGGAATCTCCATTCTTCCCAGACAGAGGCATTTAGCATAACTGTAGTGTCCCACCTGATTAAGGTCAGTCAGCACAAATCAGTGAGTGTCAAACAGCGACTTTACTCACAGAAAAGGAGCTGCTGTAACCCACCCTGGTACAGCTCTTGCTTTGTAATGTTTCAGGCTATGTGGCAATTCTGCGCAATATGTTTCCTCTTAAATAGATATATGCTTCGACAAAACTAGTTAAGCGCTCATTAAAGTGCCAAGTATCCCTGTGTGCGTGTGTTGGTGGATAAAGGAGGTAGATGAATAACTATATCACCACAATAGCTTGCTGAAGCTCACTGTGCATTCTAAAACTTCTACAGCATAAAGGCAGAAAATGCTGGAAATAAATGGGTCTCTTTTCTGAATGGCCGCCTCCTATGTTGACTGATTCTAGGCAGAGCTACGGGGAGAAAGCAAACCAAGTGGGGCTAATTGGATAGCTCCCTCAAAGAGCCAGAAGAGACATGATGAGCCGAATGGCCTCCTTCAGTGCTGTTTCACTGCAATGTCAGAACTGCTATGTACTTCTAGCATTTTCTGTTTTTACTTCCAACATTGTAATTTTTTTGTAAATTTCTTTTTTCCCTATACATTATAGGACATCAGCAGCACAGAGTAGACCCCGGCACTAACAATATCACAAGACACAACTACAGGCTGGCACGGGACCAGTTTCTTTCTGAGCTCTCAGTCAAAAAACAAATGCCTCAGTGCTCTACAAAAATATAGATCTGTTCCAACAGCGCACACCCCTGAATACATCAGCCAATGGCAGCCACATGCGCACACACAACATAACATCTAGGCAACGTGTCCACAGTGCTTTTCCAAACATACTAGCATCCTGGGGAGCCCCTTGCAACTACTGCCACGCTCGTGGGGAACCCCCTTTAAACACTGATACACTCCCGGGGGCCCCATGTACACACTGCCACATGCCTGGGGAACTGTCCTTTAAATGCTGGCACATTCCCGGGAACTCCTTGTAACTACTGACACACTTCCCAGGACCCCTTGTAAGTGCTGACACACATCCAGGGACTCCTTTTAAATACTGGCACACTCCCGGCGACCCGCCTGTAAATACAGAAACATAGAAAACAGAAACAGGACCAGGTCATTCAGCCCTTCGAGCCTGCTCTGCCATTCAGAAATGATGGCTGATCCTCTATCTCAATGCCCTATTCCCACTCTCTCCCCATACCCCTTGATGCCTTTAGAGTTTAGAAATCTATTTCCTTCTTAAATATATTCAGTGACTTGGCCTCCACAGCCTCTGTGGTAGAGAATTCCACAGGTTCACCACCCTCTGAGTGAAGACGGTTCTCCTCATCTCTGTCCTAAGTGGTCTACCCCAAATCCTGAGACTGTGACCCCTTGTTCTTGACCACACCCCCCTCCCCCCCCCCCCCCCACCCCCCCTCCGCCCACCCAGAGGAAATATCATCCCTGCATCCAGTCTGTCCATCCCTGTCAGAATTTTATATGTTTCAATGAGATCCTCTCTCATTCTTCTAAACTCCAGTGAATACAGGGCCTAGTCGGCCCAATCTCTCCTCATACGACAATCCTGCCATCCCAAGAATCAGCCTGGTGAACCTTCACTGCACTCCCTCTATGGCAAGTATACTCTTTCTTAGGAAAGGAGACCAAAGCTGCACACAATACTCCAGGTGTGGTCTCACCAATGCCCTGTACAGCTGCAGTAACACATCCTTGCTCTTGTACTCAAGTCCTCTCGCAATGAAGGCCAACATGCCATTTGCCTTCTTAACTGCTTGCTGTACCTGCATGCTTGCTTTCAGTGATTGGTGTACAAGGACACCCAGGTTCCTTTGTACATCAACATTTCCCAATCTATCACATTTAAATAATACTTGGCCATTCTGTTTCTTCCACCAAAGTGGATAACTTCACACTTAACCACGTTATACTGCATCTGCCATGTATTTGCCCACTCACTCAACTTGTCTAAATCGCCCTGAAACCTCTTAACATTCTCCTCATCGCTCACATTCCCACCTAGTTTTGTGTTGTCAGCAAACTTGGAAATATTACATTTTGTTCCCTTTTCCAAATCACTGATATATGTTGTGAATAGCTGGGCCCAAGCACTGATCCCTGCGGTACCCCACTAGTCACCGCCTGCCATTCCAAAATAGACACATTTATTCCTACTCGGTTTTCAGTCCACTAACCAATTCTCAATCCATGCTAATATATTACCCCAATCCCATGTGCTTTAATTTTACACACTAACTGCTTATGTGGGACTTCATCAAAAGCTTTCTGAAAATCCAAATACACCACATCAACTGGTTCTCCCTTATTTATTCTGCTAGTTACGTCCTCAAAAAATTCCTGTAGGTTTGTCAAACATTTTCTCCCTTTCATAAATCCATGCTGACTTTGTCTAATCCTGTTGATATTTTCTAAGTGTCCTGTTATCACATCTTTTATAATAGACCCTAGCATTTTCCCTACCACTGATGTTAGGTTAATTGGTCTGTAATTCCCTGTTTTTTCCCTCCCTCCTCTTTTAAATAGCAGGGTTACATTTGCCACTGTACAATTTGCCAGGACTGTTCCAGAATCTACAGAATTTTGGAAGATGACAACCAATGCATCCATTATTTCCATGGCCACCTCCTTTAGTACCCCGGGATGTAGATTATTAGGCCCTGGGGATTTATGAGCTTTCAGTCCCACTAATTTCTCCAGCAGTTTTTTTTTAGTAATACTAATTTCATTCAATTCCCCTTTCTCACTAGACCCTCGATTCCCTAGAATTTCTGGGAAGTTATTTGTGTCTTCCTACGTGAAAACGGAACTAAAGTAGTTGTTCAACTGCTCTGCCATTTCCTTGTTCTCTCTTATAAATTCTCCTGTTTTGGACTTTAAGGGACCTACATTTGTCTTCACTAATCTTTTTCTTCTTACATACTTATATAAGCTTTTACAGTCCTCTTTTATGTTCCTTGCAAGTTTACTCTCATATTCTATTTTTCCCCCCTTAATCAATCTCTTGGTCCTCCCTTTGCTGAATTCTAAACTGCACTCAATCCTCAGGCTTGCTGCTTTGTCCAGCAACTTTATATGACTCCTCTTTGGATCTAATACTATCCTTCATTTCTTTTGTTAGCCATGGTTGGGCCACTTTTCCTGTTGTGTTTTTGTGCCAGAAAGGAATGTATAACTGTTGCAATGCACACATTCGTTCCTTAAATATTAGCCATTACCTATTTTTTATTCATTCACAGGATATGGGCTTCACTGGCTGGGCCAGCATTATCGCCCATCCCTAGTTGCCCTTAAGGTGGTGCTGAGCTGCCTTCTTGAACCGCTGCAGTCTATGTGGTGTAGGTACACCCACAGTGCTGTTAGGAAGGGAGCTCCAGGATTTTGACCCAGCGACAGTGAAGGAAAAATTATATATTTCCAAGTCAGGATGGTGAGTGGTTTAGAGGGGGGCTTCCAGGTGGTGATGTTCCCTGCTGCCCTTGTCCTTCTAGATGGTAGTGGTTATGAACTTGGAAGGGGCTGTCTGAGGTATGTAAAAAGGAAGCATTTGGCTGAGACAAATGTGGGTCCATTACAGGCAGGGTCAAGAGAATTCATAATGGGGAATAGAGAAATGGCAGAGAAGCTAAATGATTACTTTGTGTCTGTTTTCACTGAGGAAAATACAGGAAATCTCCCAGCTTTAGAGATCCAAGGGGCTAGGGAGAATGAGGAGCTGAAGGAAATTGGTATAAGAAAGGAGGCTGTATTGGAGAAATTAATGGGACTGAAGGTTGATAAGTCCCCAGGACCTGACATTCTGCATCCCAAACTGTTGAAAGAGGTTGCTATAGAGATAGTGGATGCACTGGTGATCATTTTCCAAAATTCTACAGATTCTGGAATCGTTCCTGAAGATTGGAAGGTAGCAAATGTCACCCCACTGTTTAAGGGAGGGAGGGAGAGAGAAAACAGGGAAAACGCTAGAATCAATTTTAAGGATGTGATAAATGGATACTTGGATAATCATGATCTGATTGGGCATAGTCAGCATGGATTTGCGAATGGGAAATCATGTTTGATGAACTTGTTGGAATTTTTTTGAGGATGTTACTAACAAAATTGATAAAGGAGAGTTGATGGACGTAGAATACTTGGATTTTCAGATCCATTTTGGTAAAGTCCCCCACAGGAGGTTGATTAGCAAAATAAAAGCGCATGGGATAGGAGGCAATATACTGGCATAGATTAAGGGTTGGTTAACAGGCAGAAAACAGAGAGTAGGAATAAATGGGTCATTCTCATGTTGGCAGGCTGTGACTAGTGGGGTACCACAAGGATCAGTTCTTGGGCCCCAGCTGTTCACAATTTATATCAGTGATTTGGATGTGGGGACCAAATGTAATATTTTCAAGTTTGCAGAAGATACAAAACTAGGTGGGAATGTGTTGTGAGGAAGATGTAAAGTGGCTACAGGAGGATTTGGACGGACTTAGTGAGTGGGCAAGAACATGGCAGATGGAATATAATGTGGAAAAACGAGAAGTTATCCACTATGGTAGAAGGAACAGATGTGCAGAGCATTTCCTAAGCGCCAAGGGATTAGAAAGTGTAGATGTACAAAGGGACCTGGGTGTCCTTGTCCACAAGTCACTGAAAGAAGGTGCAGCAGGCAATTAGGAAGGCTAATGGAATGTTAGCCTTTATCATAAGAGGATTTGAGTACAGGAGTAGTGAAGTTTTGCTTCAATTGTATAGCAGCTTGGTTAGACTACACCTGGAGTACTGTGTGCAGTTTTGGTCCCCTTACCTCAGAAAGGATATTATTGCCATAGAGGGAGTGCAACAAAGGTTCACCAGGCTTGTTTCAGGGATAGCGGGACTGTCTTATGAAGAGAGACTGGGGAAACTGGGCCAGTATTCTCTAGAGTTTCAAAGAGTGAGAGGTGATCTCATTGAAACCTACGAAATACTTAAAGGAAAAGACAGGGTAGGTGCAGGTAAGATGTTTCCCCTGGGTGGGGAGTCTACAGCCAGGGGACACAATTTCAAAATAAGGGGGAAGCCACTTAGGACCGAGATGAGGAGACATTTCCTCACTCAGAGGGTTGTGAATCTTTAGAATTCTCTATCCCAGAGGGTTGTGGAAGCTCAGACATTGAGAATGTTTAAGGTAGAGATTGATAGATTTCTGATTAACAATAATGTGAAGGGTTATGGGGATAGTGTGGGGTAAAAGACATTGAAGTGTTTGATCAGCCCATGATCGCATTGAATGGCAGAGCAGGCTCGAGGGGCTGAATGCCTACTCCTGTTCCTATGAGCATTGGTGAGTTTCTGCAATGCATCTTGTAGATGGTACAAACTGCTGCCACTGTGTCTCGGTGGTAGGGGGATTGAATGTTTGAAGGGGTGCCAATCAAGCGGGCTGCTTTGTCTTGGATGGTGTCAAGCTTCTTGATGTTGTTGGAGCTGCACTCATCCAGGCAAGTGGAGAGTATTCCATCACACTCCTGACTAGTGCCTTGTAGATGGGGGACAGGCTTTGGAGAGTCAGGAGGTGAGTTACTCACCGCAGAATTCCCAGTTTCTAACCTGCTCTTTTATAGTGTTGGAATAATACTAAACAAGGAAATGAAGGGCAAGGTGCTGGCAGCAGACAGAATCAGTGACAGGGTAATCAAAGTAAAGCTAGAAATCCGGGGGTGAAACGTGGACCATATTTAATTATGATTCACCACAGAGCGGGTGTGTACCTGAGGGAAAAGAAGAATTCTGGGCACAGGTGGACAACACAATTCAAACAATACCACGCAGTGACAGACTAGTGATGACAGGTGACACAAATGGACATGTGGAGAGAGAAAGAGCAGGACACAAGGGTTTCCATGGTCAACATGGTTTTCAAGAAGCAAATGAACAAGGAGCCAAGATGCTGGAGTTTGCCATATCATACCAACTGGTAATACTAAATATCTGGCACCAAAAACGCAGAAACCGCCTCATAACCTCTAATAGTGGTGGAAGAGAAGCACAGCTGAATTACATCATGGTTAGAAAAGAACATGCAAAGGGAGCAAAAAATTGCAAAGTCTTCCCAAGTGAGGCACGGACCACCCAGCACTGAGTGTTGATGGCAAAGCTGACTGCAAAGAAAATAAAATGGCAGCAACAAGAGGCAGACAGAACATCAGGTAGTGGAAGCTCGAAGATCCGCAAGAAAGGGGGAATCTAAGAGCAGATGGAGAGGCAGCTAAGAGAATTAGAAGTTACGACAGACATGGTGGAAGGCTGGTGGAACCCTTAACAGGCTTGATTAAACTGGTGAAGAAGTGTGAGAAAAATCATCAAGGGGGAGAAAGGCTGGAAAAGAAACTTGGTGGTGGAATGAAAACACAAAGTGTAGTAAAAGAAAAGTAGGAATTGCTAATGAACTGAAAACAGTCGGGGCTCAAAGGAGATAAAGAGCAATACAAAAAGGCAAAAAGGAATGAAAGTGATGGTTAGAGAAAGATCCCTGGCCGTGTAAGAAATATACGAAAGCCTGGATACCAAAGAGGGACAAAAAGGTCTCCTCAGAATAGCTGCCTGAGATCAGTTAACAAAAGATGCAGAAAATGTACATACAATCAAGGATGCAGGTGGAATAAACTTAGCGGAAGAGGATGATATCAGAGAGAGGTGGGATCAATAATTTAACTGGCTTAGGAATGAAGAAAACCCGAGAGCCAAGGCAGAAGAGTTAGCTGAAGATCAAGGAATGACAGCAAGCATCAATCTGAAAGAAATCATAACAGTCTGAAAGGAATAAAAAAACAGCAAAGCAGTAGGATTGGATGAGATACCAGCAGAAGTATGGACTTGCCGAGGTGAATAGGTGGTACAGACCCTGAACAAGCTACTCAATTGTGTAATAAGAGAGAAAATCCTAAGGGCATGGAGGCAAAGCATTTTGGTATCAATATTCAAAGGAAAGGGAGTCATCCAAGATTGGAAAAAATACCAAGGAATTAAACTCCGACCACATGCCTTCAAGATACATATCAGAGACTGAGAAAAATAGTGAAAATCCATGAAGGTCAGTTCAGATTCATGCCCAGAAGAAGCATCACTGATGCTATTTTTGTTTTGAGGTGAGTGTTGAAGAAATATCAGGAAGGTCAATGCAACAAATGGATTGTATTCATCACTCTAGAGAAGGCTTATGACTGAGTTCCTAGGGAGGGAGTCTGGAAACGTGCTAGAATTTGTAGAGTCCTTCAGAAGCATGTATGACTATTACAGGACATGTACAAGGGGTGCCTGACTAATATGAAGCAATGAGGGGGAGAGGGAGAGTTTGGTGGCCAAAGTGGGATTGAACTGAGGGTCGGTACAAGGGGTCAAAATAATTTTTTCCTCGAGGGCTCCTTTCGCGTTTTCTCAGTGCTTCTTTTTGATGTTCAGGGGTTCCTTTCTCGTGCTCACTAACTCCTTCATTAGGTGATGCAGACACACAGTAACATTAGTTAAATTTGGGTCAAAATCCAAACTCCCTCCCTAACAGCACTGTGGGTGTACCTACAGCACATGGACTGCAGCAGCTCAAGAAGGCAGCTCACCACCACCTTCTCAAGAGCTATTAGGGATGGGGCAATAAAAGCTGGCCTAGCCAGCGGCGCCCACATCCTGTAAATAAATTTTTTAAAAACTTGTATTCATGTTGAATTTTTTTCAGGATTTCCTTCTTTAGGTAGACAAGATAACAAATACGAAACCGAAAGACTCAATAATATATAGCAGCTCCGCTGATCTCAAAGCAAGGATTATTCCAATCAAAATAATATGCTAACCATGTGTCAATGCTAGATGAAAAACCTATTTTGCAAAGCAACACCTTTACTTGAGAGCACATGGCTTGTGCAACAGCAATTCAAAATCAGAACAAAGAAAACATATGGAATTTTGATTGAAATGAAAGTTTCCATTATAACCAAAAGTGGCAAATACTTATCCAGAGTCTACATATAAAATCTATTTTTTTTTCTTTATTCTTTCATGGAATGTGAGCATGCTGCAACAGCATTTGTTGCCCATCCCAAATTGCCCTTGTTCTGAGTGTCTTACTGGGACATTTCAGAGGGTAGTTAAGAGTCAACCACATTGCTGTGGGTCTGGAGTCACATATAGGCCAGACCAGGTAAGGAATTTCTTGGGGCCTGGATTACTAGTTCAGTGACAATACACTACCATCTCCGCCTTTACTTATGAAAATTTAAATTGTTCACAGTAATTGTCAAAACAGTTTGTAAAATAAAAAAAGCATGGTTTGCTGGCATTTTTGTGTCTATCAGTCACTTTCTCGGTGTCCGTCATTATATCTCTTCATCTTCCTACGTTTGCATGCCTTTTTGAAAATCATATTTTCCTATTGTTTACCATCTAATACCATCAAGGCTGTGGATCATTGCATTTGTATCAAATCACCAAAGTGGCCTCAGCATTTCAACATTTTAGCTTTTCATGCAGTTAGCACATGTAATACAAGGATGAAGTCAACACCAGCAACTGAACAGGAACATGCTTCACTGGAAGATGTCACCACCAAAGAGCTATGGTCGCCTGACCTCCCATCTGAAAAGTCTTTGTTCAACATCTAAATACAATTACCAATTTACAATAATAAACTATTCATCTCAAATTCCAAGTATTTGATGTAGTGAAACAGAAATCAGATAGGCATAAGTAGATTAGGTAAATTAGTAAACGGCTAAATGTATCTGCATGGTTGATCATTTCTCTTCTTAATTCTCATTGCCTCGCCAGTCTCTACCCACCCACCCACCACCACAAAATTAAAACATGATGAAACTTTCCTCCGCTGGCTGCTGCTCTTGTTCTCAGTACAGACAGCTCGTCCTGGCCTGCTCCTAGTTTCAGTCTGGGTTCCCACCACCCTCAGCCCTTCCCTTTTGCTTTTTTCCCTCCTAGGCCTTGTCTCAGTCCCGGAGGGTGTTGAAAGTTCCAGTCAAATGGGTCATCATCGAGGAAAATTGCTGCAGCTCCACCAATGACAGGGTCCCTACCTCTCGTCCTTGCTGCTCCTCCAATCATATCTTCTGTCGTTCGAGGAGCAGCAGGAGGGAGAGGGAAGGAGCCGTTCACTGGAGGAGCTGGAGCAGCAGCACAGGAGACACAGAATCTGTGATTGGAGGAGCAGCTCCTCACAGATTCTGTCTCCCACACTTGCTCGCTGCTCCTCCAATCAAACGGCATGCTTTTTTCCCGCGTCTTCAATTATTCAGACCCGAAACAGAGGAGCCATAACGTATGGAATTATTGTATGGGAGTGACCTTTCTTGAATTTGTTGCACCCATCTTTACTTTCGCGTGAGCTACTGGTAGCATTTCAGGGATGAGTTCACCCACCACCCCCATGCACTGGAACCCCAATCAGCACTGAGCCCCTTCCTCTCCCTGAAGGTCACAGATGTTTTAACTGAGTAAGTGAGACAGGAAATGCCATGGTCAATGATGTTTGCAGATAACATTGAGCTATGGGGTAAGGATGGTGAGAACAAGACCAAGTATCTGAAGAACTGATCCAACTTAGCCTCCTCCGGAGGTCCCCAGGATCACAGATGCCAGTCTTCAGCCAATTCAATTCACTGCACGTGATATCAAGAAACTGAAGGCACTGGATACTGCAAACACGATGGGTCCTGACAATATGTCACCATTAGCACTGAAGACTTGTGCTCCAGAGCTTGCTGTGCCCCTAGCCAAGCTGTTCCAGTACAGCTACAACACTAGCTTCTACCAAGTCATGTCGAAAATTGCCCAGGTGTGGCCTGTACACAAAAAGTAGGGCAAATCCAACCTGGCCGATCACCACCCCATCAGTGTACTCTCAATCATCAGTAAAGTGATGGAAGGTGTCGTCGACAGTGCCATCAAGCGGCACTTATACAACAATAACTTGTTCACTGATGCTCAGTTTGGGTTCCGTCGGGGCCATTCAGCTCCTGACCTCCATACAGCCTTGATCCAAACATGGACAAAAGAACTCAAGGTGAGGTGTGAGTGGCTGCCCTAGACATCAAGGAGTCCTGGAAAAGTAAAAGTCAATTGGAATTGGGGGAAAGCTCTTCAGCGATTGGAGTCACACAGCACAAAGGAAGATTGCTGTGCTTGTTGGACAGCAACCATTTCAGTCCCAGGACATCCCTACAGTAGCTCCTCAAGGGTAGTGTCCTTGGCCCAACCATCTTCAGTTGTTTCATCAATGAACTTCCCTCTTTCATAAGATCAGAAGTGGGGGTGTTCTCTGATGATTACACAATGTTCAGCACCATTCACGACTCCTCAGATACTGAAGCAGTCCGTGTCCAATGTAGCAAGACCTGGACAACATTCAGATTCAGGATTTAAGTACCAAGTCACATTCGCGCCACACAAGTGCCAGGCAATAATCATCACCAATGAAAGAGAATCTTACCATCTCCCCTTGAGATTCAATGGCATCACTATTCCTGAATCACATCAACATCCTGAGGATACCACTAACCAGAAACTGAACTGGACTAGCCACATAAATACTGTGGCTACAAGAGCAGGTCAGAGACTGGGAATTCTGTAGAGAGTAACTCACCTAACTCCCCAAGCCTCTCCACGGTCTGCAAGGCACAAGTCAGAAGCGTGATGGAATACTCTCCACTTACCCTGGTGAGTGCTGCTCCAAAAGCTCTCAAGAAGCTTCACACCATCAAGAACAAAGTACTCAATTGATCAGCAACCCACCCACCACCGACATACAATGGCCGCAATGGTGCTTTCCATCCACAAGATGCACTGCAGCCACATACCAAGGCTCCTCCAAACCCACGACCATTACTATCTAGCCGGACAAGGGCAGCAGATGGATGGGAACACCACCACCTGGAAGTTCCCTCCAGGCCACTCACCATCCTGACTTGGAAATATATCGCCATTCCTTTACTGTCACTGGGTCAAAATCCTGGAACTCCCTCCCTAACAGCACTGTGGGTGTACCTACACCAGATGGATTGCAGCGGTTCAAGGAGGCAGCTCACCACCACCTTCTGAAGGGCAGTTAGAGGTGAGTAATAAAAGCTGGCCTTGCCAGCAATGCTCACATGCTGTGAAAAAATAAAGAAAAGCTACCTCAAACAATTGCGTCTGCCATGTGCCCGCCATGACTCAGTGGGTAGAACGCTCACCTCTGAATTAGATGGCTGTGGGTTCAAGTCCACTCCAAGACCTGAACACAAAATATGGTTGACACTCCTAGTGTGAGGGAGTGCTGCACTGTTGGGGAAGTCGTCTTTTGGATGAGACGTTACTGAGGTTACAATGTCCCCATAATCAAAGAGGCTGCTGGTACTCACTGTCAAGGGTCACTGATGAGCAATGGCCACTTGTGTGGGTAACACATGGTACCTGGAGCCAAGGAACTCAACCCTGAGCAAATAACAGATGCTGTCAGGAAAGGAGTGAAGCAAAGAGGAGAAGCATGAAGAATGATGAGGAATGCATATTTACAGGAATGCAACTGATGTAATTCCTGTTCATCATTTTCCTTCTATAACCCTCTGCCTGTTAACTGACTGAGTTCCCATTGAATGCTTTAATGGAGAAACTAAATCACTGCACTAGGTAACAGCCTGTCCCATAGCCCAAAGCCTGAACACAAGGAGCATACCCCTCACAGGGAATCCTCACCCCTATTTGCTCTTACAATGCTGGCTTTGCACAAAATACCTCTACAAACCCACACTTTAAATAGTTATTTAAATATTTAGACCTCCTCCTATCCGATTGCCCCTCCACCCATCCCGCTACCTTAAGAATATCTAAGTTTTACTTTCAAGTTCAGGCACAGTGGTCATTTGAAAATTAAGTTCATACGATGAACACTTATGTTCAAGGTTTTAATGGATGGAAATGGCAATCTTTGATCAAATTTTACAACTGGTGCCAACCAGCAGCACAGCAATGCTGAAATAAAGGCCTACGACTTCTGCCCCCATTTATTCACTTACGAGCTGATTACCAATCCAAACCGGATCCACCTTAGAACAACTTAATTTATATAGCACCTTTTGAAGAGAACGATGCCCCATAGTACTTCAGAATCATAATCCAATGCAAAGCAAACAGGTGCCAATTCAGAGGAGGAGAAATTTGGAAGGGTGACGAGGAGTTGGTATGCTTAAGGAAGGTCATAAAGGATGTGGCTGGAGGAAGAGGTTTAGGAGCGGAATTCCAATGTGTGGTTCATGCAGCCCAAAGCACAACTATTCATCGTGGGGTTTGGGGCAAGGGGGCAGAGATGCTGAGGCCACAGTCAAAGGGTTGGAGAGTTTGAGAGGGGGCTGGAGGGCTAGATGAGATTACAGATATCGGGAGGGTGTCAGGGAATTAATATTTTTTGGATTTTTTTGTCTGTGTTTTTATAAGTTACCACCCGTGGGGTGGGGGGTAACCTTTGGTTGATTGGAGATTGTAACATTTATGGTACAGAATGTACTAAGGGTTACAGCCTTGGTTCAAACATGGGCAAAAGAGGTGAGCCCCAGAGGCGAGGTGTGAGTGATTGCCCTTGACATCAAGGCATCATTTGACCGAGTGAGGCATCAAGGAGCCCTAGCAAAACTGGAGTCAATGGGAATCAGGGGTAAAACTCTCCACTGGTTGGAGTCGTACCAAGCACAAAGGAAGATGGCTGTGGTTGTTGGAGGTCAGTCATCTCAGCTCCAGGACATCACTGCAGGAGTTCCTCAGGGTAGTGTCCTCGACCCAACCATCTTCAGCTGCTTCATCAATGAACTTCCTTCCATCATAAGGTCAGAAGTGGGGATGTTCGCTGATGATTGCACAATGTTCAGCACCATTCGCGATTCCTCAGATACAGAAGCAGTCCATGTCCAAACGCCCCAGGACCTGGACAATGACAAGGCTTAGGCAGACAAGTGGCAAGTAACATTTTCACCACACAAGTGCCAGCCAATGACCACTGCCAATGAGAATCTAACCATCTCCCCTTGACATTCAATGGCATTACCATCGCTGAATCCCCGACTATTAACATCCTGGGGTTACTACTGACTAGAAACTGAACTGGACTAGCCATAAAAATACTGTGGCTGCAAGATCAGGTCAGAGGCTAGGAATCCTGCGGCAAGTAACTCACTTCCTGACTCCCCAAAGTCTGTCCACCATCTAGAAGGCACAAGTCAGGAGTGTGATGGAATACTCCCCACTTGCCTGGATGAGTGCAGCTCCAACAACACTCAAGGAGCTCGACACCATTCAGGACAAAGCAGCTGCTCAATTGACACCCCTTCCACAAACATTCACTCCCTCCACCACCAACGCACAGTGGCAGCAGTGTGTACCATCTACAAGACGCACTGCAGAAACTCACCAAGGCTCCTTCGGCGGCACCTTCCAAACCCACGGCCACTACCATCGAGAAGGACAAGAGCAGCAGATAGATGGGAACACCACCACCTGGCAGTTTCCCTCCAGGCCACTCACCATTCTGACTTGGAATCATATGGCTGTTCCTTCACTGTCACTGGATCAAAATCCTGGAACTCCCTTCCCAACAGCACTCTGGGTGTACCTACACCACATGGACTGCAGCGGTTCAAGGCAGCAGCTCCCCAACACCTTCTCAGGGGCAATTAGGGATGGGCAATAAATGCTGGACTAGCCAGCCAAGCCCACATCCCGTAAATTAATTTTAAAAAACATTTGATCCCGGCGAGGAACGGGGACAGAACCCTGCTGGAAGATATTAACAGCTCACACCGATCACTTCAAGGGACAGAGTAAACTACAGCCTGTGGGGAGCAGATGAAGAATAAAGTTGCCTCCATGCAGCTCAAGTTCTGCCATTATCTCCATGCTGCTCAAGTGAGCCTTGGGGCTGAAGAACCCTGGGGGGCTGGGGGCGTTCCTGTCAGGCAGTGATAGCACTGTGAAGCCGGCAGTTGGGGCAAAGGAAAATCTGTGAGCAGTGGTGTTGTGCTCAGAACAGCTAGATAGCTGGAATCGTGCTGCTAACTAGTTGCCGGGGTGCAGCCTTATGAATCCAGTAGAGCGCAGTCTTGGGAGTAGACAGTGAGCAACTGCGATGTGACATTTGGGCAGTCTGAGTTTGGAATGTCTGTTTAAGGAAATAAGAAGCTATCTCCTCGAAAGAGGAGCTGAAAGCCCTTGCAAGGAAGACATTCTTTAAAGAATTTTTGTGACTCACAGTGATGACTGACATCTGGTAGGGGTGCTGAGAAAATCTGGGGGACAGGTTGTGTCTGCCATTTAATATGAAGTTTGTGGTGTGTTCAACCACAGTTTGCCTGTTAATTCTATATGTTAGAATATAAGATTGAGTATTCACTGCTTTGTTGATTTTTGTATAGTAAAATGTCTTCTGTTTGTTTAAAACCATGGAATCTGTGGTTTTATTCCCTTAGTGAGTAACTAGGATTTCAAATTTCATCTACTTTAAGTTAAAAAAAATCCCAAACTGGATCGTTACAAAATTTGGGTGTCTTGTCTGGGGTAGTACCAAAATTTGGAGGTCTGGTCTGGGACCACAACAAGAGGTGAACGCACAACAAGATTTAAACAAGTGGATGGGAATTTTAAAATTGAGGCGCTGTCAAACCGGGAGTCAACGTAGATCACTGAACACAAGTGGTGATGGGAGAACCAGGTTTGCTGGGAGTTTGGATATGGATTGCAGAGTTTTGGATGAACTCAATTTGCAGAGTCTGAAGAGCAGGGGAGCAGCCAGGTCAAAGTCAATGAAAGACAACTCCTACTTTTATATTATGAAGACCAATCTTGGGATTCAGGAAGAGTCGGCTACTAGTACCAGTGGGTTCCCCTTTATATTATAGTTTTTTTAAAATAGGAACAGGAGGAGGCCATTCAGCCCTCAATTAGATCATGGCTGCAATGTTGCACAAATGAAACAGACAGATCGAGGGATTGCACTGCTGCTCAAACTTGAAATAATTCTTGCCGTCCAAAGAAGTTCAAATGGCTTTGCTGCTATAATTCAACTTAATCAAACTACTTCACCAAATATTAAGGGTCAAACTAACCTAGGGTCAAACTATCTGCAGAATTCTTTGCCAAAGTCATCATTACTCTTCACATCAGTGTCTAAGCATCTACATTACCTGGCACAGCCTCTGTATCTTCTAAGTGAGCAAAAACAGCAGGTGTGGACATGCTAGGAGGCAGGGCAAGTCCATCTGCCACAATATGAAAACATAAATACAAAGAAAATTGTGGAAAAATTGAGGCTTTTTCCCCCCAATTGAACAAGGCAGATTACAGAGCAATTTAATGAAAGTGTTTAAAATGCTGAAAGGGGTAGGATAGATGGAAGCACACTGACTGCAGTAGTTGGGGGTCTCAAGGGAGGGCCACAGATACAATCTTAAATGTGAAAGGGGTTCACACAAGAGGCAGGAGAAACTTAACAGAAATAAGGCATTGTGGAATTCACATGCAAGGTTAGTGGTTAGGCAGAAACTGTGTCAACATAACATTAGGTTCTCAGTGGATAAGAAATAAAGGAGATAGAGATACGAGAACATGGTGGGTGAAACGTGATTAGGGCTATTTGCTCACATGGAGCGTAAACACTGATTGGTTGGGTGGAATGGCCTATTTCAGGGCTGTAATTTGCATCTACAAGCATTTCATAGACCATAAGACATAGGAGCAGAAATTAGGCCATTCGGCCCATCGAATCTGCTCCGCCATTCAATCATGGCTGATAAGTTTCTCAACCCTATTCTCCCGCCTTCTCCCCGTAACTTTTGATCCCCTTACCAATCAAGAACCTATCTATCTCGGTTTTAAATACACTCAATGACCTGGCCTCCACAGCCTTCTGTGGCAATGAATTCCATAGATTCACCACTCTCTGGCTAAAGAAGTTTCTCCTCATCTCTGTTCTAAAAGGTCTTCCCTTTACTCTGAGGCTGTGCCCTCGGGTCCTAGTCTCTCCTACTAATGGAAACATCTTCCCCACATCCACTCTATCCAGGCCTTTCAGTATTCTGTAAGTTTCAATCAGATCCCCCCCTCATCCTTCTAAACTCCATCGAGTATAGACCCAGAGTCCTCAAACGTTCCTCATATGTCATGCCTTTCATTCCTGGGATCATTCTCGTGAACCTCCTCTGGACCCTCTCCAGGGCCAGCACATCCTTCCTGAGATACAGGGCCCAAAATTACTCACAATATTCTAAATGTGGTCTGACCAGAGCCTTATAAAGCCTCAGCAGCACAGCCCTGCTTTTATATTCTAGTCTTCTCGAAATAAATGCCAACATTGCATTTGCCTTCCTAACTACTGACTCAACCTGCAAGTTAACCTTAAGAGAATCCTGGACTAGGACTCCCAAGTCCCTTTGCACTCCAGACTTCTGAATTCTCTCCCCATTTAGAAAATAGTCTATGCCTCTATTCTTCCTACCAAAGTGCATGACCTCACACTTGCCACATTGTATTCCATCTGCCACTTCTTTGCCCATTCTCCTAACCTGTCCAAATCCTTCTGCAGCCTCCCCGCCTCCTCAATACCACCTGTCCCTCTACCTATCTTTGTATCATCTGCAAACTTAGCCAGGATGCCCTCAGTTCCTTCATCTAGATCATTAATGTATAAAGTGAAAAGTTGTGGTCCCAACACTGACCCCTGCGGAACTCCACTGGTCACCGGCCGCCATCCTGAGAAGGACCCCCTTATCCTCACTCTCTGCCTCCTGCCAGATAGCCAAACTTCTATCCATGCTAGTACCTTGCCCCTAACACCATGGGCTCTTTTCTTACTGAGGAGCCTCCTGTGCGGCACCTTGTCAAAGGCCTTCTGGAAGTCCAAGTAGATAACATCCATTGGCTCTAACCTACTCGTTACCTCCTCAAAGAATTCTAACAGATTTGTCAGGGATGACCTCCCCTTGATGAAACCATGCTGACTTTGCCCGATTTTACCATGCAATTCCAAGTATTCTGAAATCTCATCCTTAATATTGGACTCTAAAATCTTACCAACGACCAAGGTCAGGCTAATCGGCCTGTAATTTCCCGTCTTTTGCCTCACTCCCTTCTTAAACAGGGGGGTTACGTTAGCGATTTTCCAGTCCTCTGGGACCCTCCCTGACTCGAGTGATTCCTGAAAGATCACCACTAACGCCTCCACTATCTCTTCAGCTATCTCCTTCAGAACTCTGGGGTGTAATCCATCTAGTCCAGGTGATTTATCCACCTTCAGACCTTTCAGTTTTCCTAGCACCTTCTCCTTGGTTATGGCCACCATACTCACCTCTGCCCCCCCGACTCTCTTGAACTTTGGGGATGTTACTTGTGTCTTCCACCGTGAAGACTGACGCTAAGTACCTATTCAGTTCCTCCGCCATTTCTTTGTTCCCCACTACTACTTCTCCAGCGTCATTTTCCAGCGGCTCAATGTCCACTTTTGCCTCTCTCTTACTCTTTATATATCTAAAAAAACTCTTGCAATCTTCTTTTATATTACTGGCTAGTCTACCCTCATATTTAATCTTCACCCTCCTTATTTTTTTTTTAGTTGTCCTTTGTTGGTCTTTGTAGGCTTCCCAATCCCCTGGTTTCCCACTGCTCTTCACCGCATTGTATGCGTTCTCTTTAGCTTTTATGCTGTTCCTGACTTCCCTTGTCAGCCACGGTTGCCTCGTCCTCCCTTTAGTATGCTTCTTCTTCCTAGGGATGAATTTTTGCAGTGTCTCCCAAATTACTCCCAGAAACTCCTGCCATTGCTGTTCCACTGTCTTTCCTGCTAGGCTCATCTCCCAATCAATTCTGGCCAGCTCCTCCCTCATGCCTCTGTAGTTGCCTTTATTCAACTATAATACCGTTACATCTGATTCCAGCTTTTTCCTCTCAAATTGCAGGTAAATTCTATCATATTATGGTCACTTCCTCCTAAGAGTTCCTTCACCTTAAGCTCCCTTATCAAATCTGCCTCATTACACATCACTAAATCTAGAATTGCCTGTTCCCTAGTGGGCTCCACCACAAGCTGCTCCAAAAAGCCACCTCGTAGACATTCCACAAATTCCTTTTCTTGGGATCCACTACCAACCTGATTTTCCCAGTCTACCTGCATATTGAAATCCCCCATGATCACTGTAACCTTGCCTTTCTTACACACCTTTTCTATCTCCTGGTGTATCTTGTGCCCCACATCCTGACCACTGTTCGGAGGCCTGTACATAACTCCCATTATGGTTTTTTACCTTTGCGGTTCCTCAACTCTACCCACACAGATTCTACATCATCTGACCCTACATCATTTCTTGCTATCGATTTAATTTCATTTCTTACTAACAAAGCAAACCCCACCCCCTCTGCCAACCTGCCTATCTTTTCGATAGGATGTATATCCTTGGATATTTAGCTCCCAGTCCTGATCCCCTTTCGGCCATGTCTCCGTGATGCCCACCACATCATACCTGCCAATTTCAATCTGCGCCACAAGCTCATTTACCTTATTTCGTATACTGCGTGCATTCAGATACAACACCTTCAGTCCTGTATTTCCCGTCCCCTTTCTCATTGTCGTCCCTTTATCTGATGTGCTTGAAGTTAGATTCCTAGCCCTTTCCAAACAATCTGTCCTATTTTGTGTTCTGGGGACTTTAATAGCCTCTCCTGGGCTCTCCTTTCTTTTCAGTTTTTTCATAATTTTCCATGAAGTTGAATCCACACACATCCCCCCCCCCCCAACACGCTAACCTGCTGCTCTGTTTCCCATTAGTCATAATTCTTGGAGTTTTACCATTCCCTCCTCCCCCACTTTTAAAGTCCTGTTGACCACCCTATTTACCCTTTTCGCTGGAACATTGGTCCCAGATCGGTTCAGGTGGAGACCATCCCAACGGTACAGATCCCTCCTGTTCCAATACTGATGCCAGTGCCCTACGAAATGGAACCCCTCTTTCCCGCACCGCTCCTTTAGCCACGTGTTTACTTCCCTTATTCTCGCGTCCCTATGCCAATTTGCACGTGGCTCAGGTAGTAATCCGGAGATTCTAACCCTTGAGGACCTGTTCTTTAATTTAGTTCCTAGTTCCTGATAATCCCCAAACAGGTCCTCTTTCCTAGTCTTACCTATGTTATTTGTCCTGACGTGGACCACAACAACTGGATCCTCCCCCTCCCTCTCCAATATCCTTTCAAGCCGGTCAGAGATGTCCCTCACCCTGGCACCTGGCAGGCAACATACCATGCGGGACTCTCAATCCTGCTTACAAAGGATGCTATCAATTCCTCTAATTATAGAATCCCCTACAACTACCACTTGTCTTTTTGCTCCCCCCTCTTGAATGGCCTCCTGTGCCACGGTGCCGTGGTCAGCTGGCTCATCCTCCCTACAGCCCTGTTCCTCATCCACACAGGGAGCAAGTACCTCGTACCTGTTGAACAAGGTCAAGAGCTGAGGCTCCTCTGTTCCTGCACACAGGATCCCTCTACCTGCCTCACTTGCAGTCACACCCTGCTGACCCTGATAACCCGGCAATCCAACAATTATATCTGGAATAGGTGTCTGTAAAAGCTGGCAGACTTTCACACTCAAACATGCCCCAGGGGCAACCCTTGAATTTGAGCTAACTAGCAACACAAAGTTTGGTAAAACCTCCTCCAATGTAGCCATAGCTCCTCAGAGAACAAGTTTCTCATCATTCACTCTGAGTCATTTAGCTCACAAGATATTTCCACTGCACAACCAACTAGAAAGCTGCACAAGTAAATAAGGCCATTAAAGAGAGCTAAGAAAATATAAGCTTTCATAGACAAGAATCTAGAATATAAATACACACATGCTCACAAAGAAGCATATATGAAAACATATTGTAATGGTGATCTACATAAAACCATAGGAAGACCATATTTGGAGTAGCGTGTGCAGTTTTGGGCTCCACACAATTATAGAGACCCTCAAGAGTCCTGGAGTTTCCATGTACTTATTAAGAATGTGTGACAGACTTGAACATGAAACACAACAGTGTGTAATAAAAATTAAATGTTTGGCAGATGAGACATTCTTATAGATATACAAGCCAGCAATCCGTGGCATCCCCCACAGTCTACTAATGAATAGAATTTATAAGTTACTACATATAAGTAGTAGTTGGGAGAAAATTCACAACCTCACTGCACAAAGCCACCTCATGCCCAGAGCCTGCAATTATATCGTGACAGTTGACATTGCAAAATTGAATGGAAAATATTGACGCAGCAGGTTGGGATGGTAAATGCTGAGACAAAAGTACAACGAAAAGTCACAATGACAGGAGCAAGGTTTGCGAACAGAAACTGCTTGGCCTGTGGAAGATTTCTGACAGATAGGTAGATATACTACGCAACTTTCTGAAAACGCTCAGCTGTACAATGAGATATTTTCCTCTGCCAAACGAGGATTATGTCTGGACAGCACTTCAAACTACATAACATGAAGTCAGGTACTTTGTTAAACTTTGTCACTGGTATTAGAAGCAATGGAGGCAAACTGAAGCAGCAAACTAGAATTGGCACACAATATGAAAGAGCTTTAGCTTAAATGTGATTTTTCTGTAGTGTACTATTGCTGTAAATAGGCCAAATGACAGCAGTGAAGTGACAGTGACTTACTAGCAAATCCCTTTGTCGTATCAAGAAAACCCACCGATGAGTATGCATCGTATGTACATGCATAACTGCACTCTCGGATAACGCAGGTATTCACAATCTTGTCCCCCTTGTTGAAGGCAGTTCACCATCACTTTTTAATAGGGCAATTAGGGATGAGCAATAAATGCTGACCTTGTCAGTGACATCCACATCCCAAAAAATGAATATAAAACTTTTGTTGCTGTGCCATGCAGATTTTGTTCAGGTCGACAGGCAGGGGTAGTGACGGATCCCAAGAACTGGCACCTTTTTCTGGATTTCCCCATCTCATAGCCAATTTGGAAACAAGGAGAAGGAAACAATAGAGAACACTAGGAGATAGCAGCTAGTGATTATTTTACGAGAATAGCAATCCAGAGGTTGTGAGTTAGGAGCAGGAGTAGGCCCCTCAGTCCCTCGAGCCTGCTCCGCCATTCAATAAGATCATGGTTGATCGGATTGTGGCCTCAACACCACATTCCTGCCTACCCCAGATAACCTTTCACCCCCTTATTACTTATTTAGAATCCATCTAGCTCTGCCTTAAAAATATTCAAAGACTCTGCTTCCACAACCCCGGCAACAATGGCGGAGCATGACTCTCAACCCTCAGAGAAAAAAAAATTCTCATCTCCGTCCTAAATGGGCAACCCCTTATTTTTAAACAGTGGCCCCTAGTGCTAGATTTACTGTAAGAGGAAACGTCCTCTCCACATCCACCCTGTCAAGACCCCTCAGGATCTTATATGTTTCAATCAAGTCACCTCTTACTCTTCTAAACTCCAGTGGATACAAGCCTAGCCTAACCAACCTTTCCTCATAAGACAACCTGCCCATTCCAGGTATTAGTCTGATAAACCTTCTCTGAACTGCTCCCAATGTATTTAAATTCTTCCTTAAAAAAGGAGACCAATACTGTACACAGTGCTCCAGATGTGGTCTCACCAATGCCTTGTACAACTGAAGCATAACCTCCCTACTTTTGTATTCAATTCCCCTCGAATAAATGATAACATTCTATTAGCTTTCCTAATTACTTGCTGTACCTGCATACTAGCCTTTTCCAATTGATGCATGAGGACACCCAGATCCCTCTGCATCTCAGAGCTCTGCAATCTCTCACCATTTAGATAATAAGCTTCTTCCTATTCATCCTGCTAAAATGGACAATTTCACACTTTCCCAAATTATACTCCATTTGCCAGATCTTTGCCCACTCACTTAACCTATCTATATCCCTTTGTAGCCTCCTTGTGTCCTCTTCACATCTTACTATCCTACCTATCTTTGTGTTGTCAGCAAATTTACAACCATACCGTTTGTCCCTTCATCCAAGAAATTTACATAAATTGTAAAATGTTGAGGTCCCAGCACTGATCCCTGTGACACACCACTCGTTACATCTTGCCATCCAGAAAATGACTCATTTATGCCTACCCTCTGTTTCCTGTTAGCTAGCCAATCTTCTACCTATGCCAAAATGTTACCCCCAATAAGCTTTATTTTCTGCAATTACCTTTGATGTGGCACCTTATCAAATGCCTTTTGGAAATCTTAAGTATAGTACATCCACCGGTTCCCCTGTATCCACAGCACCTGTTACTTCTTCAAAGAGCTCCAATAAATTGATTAAACATGATTTCCCTTTCACAAAACCATGTTGACTCTGCCTGATTGCCCTGAATTTTTGTGTGTCCAAAAGTGTCCAGCTACAACATCTTTAATAATAGCTTCTAACATTTTCCCTGTGACAGATGTTGGACTAACCGGCCTGTAATTTCCTGCTTTATCTCTCCCTCCCTTTTTGAATAAAGGAGTTACATTCGTTACTTTCCAATCTAATGGAACCTTCCCCGAAGCTCGGGAATTTTAGAAAATTGAAATGAACACATGAGCTCTCTCACTAGCCATTCCTTTTAAGACCCTCGGATGAAGTCCATCAGGACCCGGGGGCTTGTCAGTCCACAACTCCAATATTTTTCTCAGTACCACTTCCCTGGTGATTGCAATTTTCCCCGAGTTCCTCCCTCCTTTCCATTTCCTAATTTACAGCTATTTCTGGAATGTTACTCGTATACTCTATAGTGAAGAGCAATGCAAAATACCTGTTCAAAACCCCACCAGAGTAAACTGGAAAATTTGATTCAGTAAATCTGGTGATTTGTCAGCTGGCACCTGATAAAGTGCCCACTAGATTGATGCAAAAGCTCAGCTGATTCACAAACGTCCTTCAGTGACACCGTCCTTACCCAATCTAAACCTATAAGTGACTCCAGTCCTACAAATACACAGTTGACTACCAGTGGGCAATAAATGCAGCCTTGCCAGTGAAATCCACATCTCAATAATGATATTTTACTTATAAATATAGGTGACTTAATCTCTTCAAAAACTACTCAAAACACCTAGACACATTTGGGAGACAGCAGATCAAAAATGTAGACCAAGCATTCAGCAGAGTGGAATGACAGTCAGCCCCAGGAACGAGAGGTTACATTTCTGATGAAAAGCCCCACTAAAACTAAAAAGCTGGTTAATGGCGAAGTAACCAGTATTGAAAATTGTAAAAGGTTTTCCAAGGGTAAAGAGAAAAATTCGGATTCCACCAGTTGGCTGAGTGAGGATCTTAAGCAGATGAGTTAGAAGTTACAGCTAGAAGGAATCTTGCTGAGGGTTAAACCAGGAGTACGTGTTGAGGCAGAAATAAAAACAGAATATTAAAAGGAACTGAATAAGTATTTCAAAAAAGGAGAATGTAGAATGCTACAGAGAAAGCAAACAGTTGAAAGTCTTCAAGATATTAAGGGGTGCAGATAGGCTCGATAGAGAGAAACTGCTTCTGCTCGCTGACTGGGGAGTCTAGGGCTAGGGGGCCGATTCTAAAAATTAGAGCCAGGCCTTTCAGAAGTGGAATTAGGAAACATTTCTACACACAAAGGGTGGGAGGAGTTTGAAACAAAATCAAAATACTGCAGATACTGAACATCTGAAACAATAACAGAAAATGCTGTTTCTCTCTCTACAGACACTGCCTGACCTGTTGGTATTTCCATGATTAGAAGTTTGGAATTCCTTCCACAAATGGCAACTGATGTTGAACAAATGTTATAGACTCATTGATGTTTACAGCACAGAGGGAGGCCTTTCAGCCCATCATGTCCATGCCAGTCAACAAAGATCTGGAGGCTATGGCAACGCAAGTGAATATCTGCTTGCACATGACAAAGGATGGAGCTCATCCTGAGTGAGACACAGCCAAAGTGAGTGTGGGTATTGGCAATTTGGTGCACAGTGGGAACTCGGTGGATTGGGGAAGAGGTGCTCTTTGCATTTTTTCCTTGCTATCCAACTTCTTAAATCTTCAGAGCGTGGTCTTGCCCTACTGCAGCAGTAGAGACTACAATGGAAAGGAATGACTGGTAAGTAGTGGGTAAGGTCAGGTATGTATTTACTGCTTTAATTGCTTATAGTTTAAGGTATTTTTGTGGTTTGTAGTTTGTATATTCTATAGTAGCGAGGATCAGGAAAGAAGGGCCCTAGAGTAATTGATTTAAAAGATTTAATTTAAATGGATAAGTCATGGCAGGAGAGCTCAAAGCCATGGTATGCTCCTCGTGCTCCATGTGGGAAGCCGGGAATGTTTCCAGTGCCCGGGACCAGCACGTGTGCAGGAAGTGTCTCCTGGAAGCTCAGGTTTCAGAGCTGGGGAAACTGTGGAGCATCCGCGAGTCTGAGAGCATCGTGGATAGCATGTTTAGAGAGGTGGTCACACCACAGCTGAAGGGACCTGAGGAAGGAAGGGAATGGGTGACCACCAGGCAGTCCAAGAGAAACAGGCAGGTAGTTCAGGAGTCCCCTGGGGTCCCGCTCGCAAATCGGTATTCCATTTTGGAGGCTGATGAGGGCGCTGGTTCCTCCGGGGAGTGCAGACAGAGCCAAGCTTCTGGCACCATAAGCAGCCTGTCTGTACAGGAGGGGAGGAAGAGAGGAAGAGCAAAAGTAATCGGGGGTTCTATAGTCAGGGGAACAGATAGGCGCTACTGTGGCCGTCAACATGACTCCAGGATGGTATGTTGCCTCCCTGGTGCCAGGGGTCGGGATGTCACTGAACAGCTGCAGGGCATCCTGAAGGGGGAGGGTGATAAGGCAGAGGTCATAGTACATGTTGGTACCAATGACGCAGGTAGAAAGAGGGATGAGGTCCTGCATCAAGAATTCAGGGAGTCAGGCAGTAGACTAAAAAGCAAGACCTCTCGGGTTGTAATCTGTGGATTACTCCCAGTGCCACATGCTAATGAGCTCAGGAATAGGAGAATGGCGCAGATGAATACGTGGCTTAAGAGTTGGTGCAGGAGGGAGGGTTTTAGATTCCTGGATCACTGGGACCGTTTCTGGGGAAGGTGGGACCTGTACAAGCAGGACGGTCTACATCTGAACCAGAGCGGGACTAACATCCTTGCAGGCGGGTTTGCTAGTGCTGATGCGAGGAGTTTAAACTAATTCGGCAGGGGGAGGGGACACAGAATGTGAGCAGAATAGGGACACATCATAATACAGTAAAACAATCAAGTTAGAGGGAGTACAGCTGCATTAAGTTTCAAGGGAGTAAGGCAAGGCTGGATGGCCTCTAGATGTGGTTGAGGGAGGGGCAGGATTGGCAGCTCAACGTTCTGGGATATAGAATCTTCGAGTGGGACATGGGGTAAAAGAGGAGGAGGCGTTGCATTATTAATTAAGGAGTCAGTTACTGCAGTAAGGAGAGATGATATCTTGGAGGGGGCATCGAATGAAGCTTTGTGGGTGGAGCTTAGGAGTAAAAAAGGGGCAGCCACATTGTTAGGTGTTTATTATAGATCCCCAGATAGTCAGCGGGAAATTGTGGAGCAAATATGTGGTGCACAATTTGCGGAGATGTGTGAAACAATAACAATAGGGTAATTATATTAGATGATTTCAACTTTCCCAAAATTAATTGGGATAGACATAGTGTTAAGGGCTTGGATGGAGTGGATTTCTTCAAATGTGTACAGGAGAACTTTGTAGGTCAATATGTAGAGGGTCCAACAAGGGACGGCGCAGTGCTGGACCTAATTCTGGGGAATGAAGCCGGACAGGTGGCTGAGGTGGTGGTGGGGGAGCATTTTAGTGATAGCGACCACAACGTGGTACAGTTTAAGTTTGTTATGGACAAAGAAATAGACAAGTTGCAAAAAAAAAATGTTTTGGACTGGGGGGAGAGTGGATTTTAGTAAAATAAGGCAAGATATGGCCAAGGTAGACTGGGAACAGCTACTTGTGGGGAAATCTACAGAGGAGCAGTGGGGGGTGTTCAAAAAGGAAATGGGGAGGGTACAGGCTCAACATGTTCCCTCTAGGGTGATAGGAAGGAGTAACAAGCCCAGAGAACCATGGATGACCAGAGATATTCAGGTTACGATGAGAAGGAAAAGAGAGGCTTTTAGCAAGTACAAGGGGAGCAAATCAGCGGAGACATTAGTGGAACACAGAAAGTGCAGGGTGGAGCTTAAAAAAGCAATTAGTAAGGCAAAGAGGGGATATGAGAAAGCTCTGGCTGGTATAAGTAGCAAAAATCCCAAGATATTTTGTAAGTATATAAATGGGAAGAGGATAACCAGGGAAAGAGTGGGGCCCATGAGGGACCAAGGGGGCAATCTATGGGTGGAGCCAGAGGATATCACTAGAGTGTTGAATGAACACTTCACATCCGCCTTCACCCAACAGAATGAGAATGAAGGTATCGAACTCGGGGAGAAAGATTGCGAGGTTCTTGAGCAAATTGATATAGGGAGTGACAAGGTATTGGAGGTGTTGGCAGGCTTAAAAGTGGACAAATCTCCAGGTCCAGATTATTTGTGTCCCAGGCTGCTGAGGGAGGCAAGGGAGGGGATCGCAGGGGCTCTGACCCAAATTTTTAATTCCTCTCTGGCTACGGGGGAGGTGCCAGAGGACTGGAGAACAGCTAATGTGGTTCCGCCATTTAAGAAGGATTGTAGAGATAAGCCAGGAAACTACAGGACAGTGAGTCTCACATCAGTGGTAGGGAAACTACTGGAGAAAATTCTGAAGGAGAGAATCTATCTCCACTTGGAGAGGCAAGGTTTGATCAGGGATAGTCAGCATGGCTTTGTCAGAGGGAGGTCATGCTTAACAAATTTGATTGAATGTTTTGAGGAGGTGACCAGG
Source organism: Cetorhinus maximus (assembly GCF_964194155.1). Lineage (NCBI taxonomy): Eukaryota > Metazoa > Chordata > Chondrichthyes > Lamniformes > Cetorhinidae > Cetorhinus > Cetorhinus maximus. Next base: position 2,827,844 of record NC_135885.1, read on the forward strand.
TGTGTAGATGAGGGTAGTGCAGTTGATGTAGTTTATATGGATTTCAGCAAAGCCTTTGACAAGGTCCCACATGGGAGACTTTTAAGAAGGCAAATGCACATAGGATACAGGGTAATTTGATAAGGTGGATTCAAAATTGGCTTAGTTGTAGGAGACAGAGAGTGATGACAGAAGGATGCTTTAGTGACTGGAAGCCAGTGTCCAGTGGTGTACCACAGGGATCTGTGCTCGGTCCCCTATTATTTGTCATTTATATAAGCGACATAGATGACTATGTTGGGGGTAGAATTAGTAAGTTTGCGGATGACACAAAGATTGGCCGGGTGGTTAACAGTGAGGTTGAATGTTGGGCTACAGGAAGATGTAGACAGGGTGGTCAAATGGGCAGATAAGTAGCAGATGGATTTAACCCTGAAAACTGTGAGGTGATACACTTTGGAAGGAGTAATTTGACAAGGGAGTATTCAATGAACAGCATGACACTTGGAAGGTCTGAGGAACAAAGGGATCTTGGTGTGTGTCTCCATAGATCTCTGAAGGCGGAGGGTCATGTTAGTGGGGTAGTGAAAAAGGCATATAGGACACTTGCCTTTTTCAATCGAGGCATAGATTACAAAAGTAGGGAGGTCATGTTGGAGTTGTATAGAACCTTGGTGAGGCCACAGTTGGAGTACTGTGTGCAGTTCTCGGCGCCACATTATAGGAAGGATGTGATTACACTGGAGGGGGTGCAGAGGAGATTCACCAGGATGTTGCCTGGGATGAAACATTTAAGTTATGAAGAGAGGTTGGATAGACTTGGGCTGTTTTCATTGGAGCAGAGAAAACTGAGGGGTGACCTGATGGAGGTGTACAAGATTATGAGGGGCATAGACAGGGTGGATTGGTAGCAGCTGTAACCCTTAGTTGAAGGGTCAGTCACAAGGGGACATAAGTTCAAGGTGAGGGCAGGAGGTTTAGGGGGAATGTGAGGAAAAGCTTTTTTACCCAGAGGGTGGTGACAGTCTGGAATGTACTGTCTGGGAAGGTGGTGGAGGCAGGTTGCCTCACATCCTTTAAAAAGTACCTGGATGAGCACTTGGCACGTCATAACATTCAAGGCTATGGGCCAAGTGCTGGTAAATGGGATTAGGTAGGTAGGTAAGGTGTTTCTCATGTGTCAGTGCAGATGGGTCGAAGGGCCTCTTCTGCACTCTGTGATTCTGTGAATACTTCTTAAGTGTTACGAGAATTTCTGACTCAACCACCCTTTCACGCAGTGAGTTCCAGACTCCCACCACCCTCAGTGAAAAAATTTCTCCTCAACTCCCCTTAGCCTTTTACCTCTTACCTCTCTGGTTATTGACACCTCTGCTATTGGAAAAAGTGCCTTCCTATCGCCCCTATCTATGCTCCTCATAATCTTATACACCTCGATCAGGTCCCCCTCTCAACCTTCGCTGCTCCAAGGAAAACAACCCCAGCCTATCCAATCTTTCCTCATAGCTCAGACCCTCCAGCCCAGGCAGCATCCTGGTAAGTTTTCTCTGCACCCTCTCCAATACAATCATATCCTTCCTATAATGTGGTGACCAGAACTGCATGCTATATCCAGTTGTGGCCTAACCAGCATTTCATACAGTTCCAGCATAACCTCCCTGCTCTTGTATTCTATGCCTCGGCCAGTGAAGGCAAGCATCCCATATTGCCTTCTTAACCCCCTTATCTACCTGTCCTGCTACCTTCAGGAATCTGTGGGTATGCACACCAAGGTCCCTCTGAACTTCAGTGCTTTCCAGGGTCCTACCATTCGTAATATAATCCCTTGCCTTGTAGCCCTCCCCAAGTGCATTCATTACCTCACACTTTTCCGGGTTGAATTCCATTTGCCACTGTTCTGCCCATCTGACCAGTCCATTGATATCCTCCTGCAGTTTACGACTATCCTCCTCACGATTTACCACCCTACCAATTTCCGTGCCATCCGCTAGCTTCTTGATCATACCCCCTACATTTAAGTCCAAATCATTTATGTATACCAAAAACAGCAAGAGCCATAGAGTCATAGAGGTCTACAGCACTGAAAAAGGTCCTTCGGCCCATCAAGTCTGCGCTGGTCAAACAAGTACCTAACTATTCTAATTCCATTTTCCAGCACTAGGCCCATAGCCTTGTGTGCCATGGCATCGCAAGTGCACATCCAAATACTTCTTAAGTGTTATGAGGGTTTCTGCCTCTACCACCCTTTCAGGCAGCGAGTTCCAGATTCCCACCGCCCTCTGGGTGAAAAAATTCTTCCTCACATCCCCTCTAAACCTCCTGCCCCTTACCTTAAATCTATGCCCCCTGGTTATTGATCCCTCCACCAAGGGGAAAAGTTCCTTCCTGTCTACCTTATCTATGCCCCTCATAATTTTATACACCTCAATCATGTCCCCCCTCAATCTCCTATGCTCCAAGGAAAATAACCCCAGTCTATCTAATCTCTACTTGTAACTAAAACTCTCCATCCCAGGCAACATCCTGGTAAATGTCCTCTCCACTCTCTCTAGTGCAATCACATCCTTCCTATAATGCAGATTCCAGAACTGCAAGTAATACTCTAGCTGTGTCCTAACCAGCGTTTTATACAGTTCCAGCATAACCTCCCTGCTCTTATATTCTATGCCTCGGCTAATAAAGGCAAGTATCCCATATGCCTTCTAAACCACCTTATCTACCTGTCCCGCTACCTTAAGGGACCGGTGGACATGCACACCAAGGTCCCTCTGATCCTCGGTACTTGCCAGGGTCCTACCATTCATCATGTATTCCTGTGCCTTGTTTGTACTGCCCAAGTGCATCACCTCGCACTAATCCGGATTAAATTCCATTTGCCACTGATCAGCCCATCTGACCAGTCTGTCTATATCTTCCTGTAATCTAAAGCTATCCTCCTCACCATTTACCACCCCACCAATTTTTGTGTCATCCGCGAACTTACTGATCAACCCTCCTACATTCAAGTCTAAATCGTTTATATATACCATAAACAGCAAGGGACCCAACACCGATCCCTGTGAAACCCCACTGGACACAGACATCCAGTCACAAAAACACCCCTCGACCATCACCCTCTGCTTCCTGCCACTCAGCCAATTCTGGATCCAATTTGCCAGATTGCCTTGGATCCCATGGGCTCTTACCTTCGTTACCAGTCTCTCATGTGGGACCTTATCATAAGCCTTGCTGAAGTCCAAGTAGACTACGTCAAATGCATTGCCTTCATCTGCACACTTGCTCACCTCAGAAAAATTCAAATTGGTCAGACATGACCTCCCCTTAACAAAGCCATGCTGACTGTCTTTGATTAATCCCTGCCTCTCCAAGTGTAGGTTAATTCTGTCCCTCAGAAACGTTTCCAACAGTTTCCCCACCACTGAGGTTAGACTGACTGGCCTGTAGTTCCCTGGTTTATCCTTACCTCCCATCTTGAATAACAGTACCCACATTGGCTGTCCTCCAGTCCTCTGGCACCTCTCCTGTGGCCAGAGAAGTATTGAAAATTATTGCCAGCTCCTCTGCTATCACCTCCCTTGCCTCACTCAACAGCCTGAGATACATTTCATCTGGGCCTGGAGATTTATCTACTTTTAAGCCTGCCAGACCACTTAGAACCTCCTCCTTTTCTATGCTAATTTCTTTAATTATATCACAGCCCTTCTGCCTGATTTCCATACCCACATCGTTCCTCTCACTTGTGAACACCGACACATTTAGAACCCTACCTATGTCTTCCGGCCCCACACACAAATTACCACTATGGTGCTTAATGGGCCCTACTCTTTCCCTAGTTATCTTCTTACTCTTAATGTGCTTGCAAAATAACTTTGGATTTTCCTTTATTTTACCTGCCAATGTTTTTTCATGCCTCCTTTTTGCTCTCCTAATTTCCTTTTTAAGTTCTCCCTACACATTCTACACTCCTCTAGGGTTTCCGCTGTTTTGAGCCCTCGGTATCTGCCATAAGCATCCCTTTTTCTCTTTATCCAATCCTGCATATCCCTCAACATCCAGGATTCCCTGGATTTGCTGGTCCCACCCTTTGTCTTTACTGGAATATGTTGGCCCTGTACTCTCCCTATTTCCTTCTTGAATGAGTCCCACTGCTCTGACGCAGGTTTACCTAAAAGTAGCTGCTCCCAGTCCACTCTGGCCAAATCATATCTGATCTTATTAAAATCGGCCTTCCTCCAATTTAGGACTCTGATTTCTGGCCCATCCTTGTCCTTTTCCATAACAACCTTGAATCTAATGGAGTTATGGTCACTATCTGCAAAATGCTCCCTCATTGATACCTCTACCACTTGCCCAGTTCCATTTCCTAAAATTAGGTCCAGGACCACCCCCTCTCTTGTAGGACCTTCTACGTACTGGCTTAAAAAGCTCTCCTGGATGCATTTTAAGAATTCCGCTCCTTCTAAACTAATCACACTATGACGAACCCAGTTAATGTTGGGGAAGTTGAAATCCCCCACTATTACTACCCTATTATTTTTACACTTCTCTGAAATTTGCCTACATATCTGCTCTTCTATTTCTCTCTGACTGTTTGGGGGCCTATAGTACACTCCCAGCAATGTGATTGCTCCTTTTTTGTTTTTCAGTTCTACCCATATGGCTTCATTTGAGGAGCCTTCTAAGATGTCATCCCTCCTTACTGCTGTAATTGATTCCTTGATCAATATTGCGATACCCCTTCCTCTTTGAACTCCTTCCCTGTCTCGCCTGAAGACCCTCTCTCCTGGAATATTGAGCTGCCAATCCTGCCCCTCTCTCAACCATGTCTCTGTGACAACAATGACATCATACTTCCATGTGTTAATTTGTGCCCTCAACTCATCTGCCCTATTCGTCAGGCTCCTTGCATTAAAATACCATCCAACCTTGCCAAACACCCTTGTACCTTAACTGGCCTATAATGTCTGTGTCTTCCAGACTCGCTTGCTCTCTGTTCTAGTTTTGGCTGTGCATTTCCCCCTGCTAAACCTCCTCTCAGGATCCCACCCCCCTGTCAAGTTAGTTTAGTTAGCCCCAGCACCAAGCCTTGTGGAACCCCACTGGAAACAGACTTCCAGTCACAGAAACATCCCTCTACCATCACCCTCTGTTTCCTGCCCCTTGGCCAATTTTGGATCCAACGTGCCACTTTGCCTTGGATCCTATGGGTTCTTAATTTCTTGACCATTCTGCCATGAGGGACGTTATCAAAAGCCTTGCTAAAGTCCACGTAGACCACATCAAATGCAATACCCTCATCAACACTCCTGTTTACCTCCTCAAAAAATTCTATTAAATTTGTCAAACGCAACCTTCCCTGAACAAATCTATGCTGACTATCCCTGATTAATCCATGTCTCTCCAAGTGCAGATATATTCTATCCTTCAGAGTTCTTTCTAGTAACTCCCACACCACCGAGGTTAGACTGACTGGCCTGTAATTTCCTGGTCTACCCCTTCCTCCCTTTTTTAATAATGGGACAATGCTAGCAGCCCTTAGTTAATTTTAAAACTGAGGTTGATAAATTTTTGTTATCCAAAGCTATTAAGGTATATGAAGTAATGGTCAGTACATGGAGTTAATGCACATGCAGATCAGCCATGATCCCGCTGAATGGCAGAACAGGCTCGAGGGGCTGAATGGCCTCTTTCTGGTCCGATGAGAGCAGACAGACAGTGGTGATAGAAAAGCAAACAGCAGCACAACATTGATGATGACTTTCTTCTGAGCTAAGAGGGGAAGGAGAGGAAAGAACAAAAGGGAAGGTCGGTGGTAGACTGGAAGGCAGGAGGGAGTAAATTACAAAAGGGATAACGGTCCCAGGCAAATCAAGATGCTAGTGGGTGCCTTTCACATTGCCCCATCACCCTTTCTGCCATTTAATCCCTCCTTTTGTTCTTTCCTCTGTTCCTCCTTTTCCCTGCCCCTCGACTTGTTTTAAACCTGTTACATCTTTAACTTTTTTCAATTCTGACAAGAGGACATTGACCTGAAATGTTAACTTTGTTTCTCTCTCCATAGCTACTGCCTGACCAAATCCCATGAAAATGCTGTGTGTGGACTGCATATTCCAGCTTTATTGAGGCTGCATAGAGTGCAGCTGTGTGTGTGTGTGTCTGTGTGTGTGGAGTGCAGTAAATAAAAAAGACTCTTGCAATGAGTTTCAGGTGCAAGTGCTGCTCCCTCACTGTGACAACATGGTGTACGTGGCCTGTAATTGGCTCTCTATACGTACAGTACTGGGTGCAGACTCCAACCAAGCTGTGTTATTTAAACTCTCAGAACGTTCAGCAGCTCTGGCAGCGTCCATGGAGAGAAACAGTTTTCACTTAAGGTCAATGTCCTCTTGTCAGGACTGGAAAAAGTTAGAGATGTAACAGGTTTGAAACAAGTCCAGAGGCAGGGAAAAGGAGGCAGGTGGGGGGGAACAACAAAAAGGAAGGTCTATAATAGTCAGGAGAGATTAAATGACAAAACGGATGATGGGGCAATGTGAAAGACACCCATAGCATCTTGTTTCACCTTGTACCATTATCCCTTTTGACACTCCCTCCTCTCTTCCAGTCTACCACAGACCTTCCTTTTGGCTTTCCTTCTCCTTCCATATACATTTTGACGTGCTTGAAACCCATTACATCTCCAACTTCTTCCAGTTCGCACAGAAGGTCAACGAACTGATATGTTAACTCGCTTTCTCTGTCCACAGATGCTGCTAGATCTGTTGAGTGTTCCCAGCATTTTGCTTTTATTTCAGATTTCCAGCAGTTTTGTTTAACTGCTCCCAGTCAATGTTTCCTTCAAGCTGCAGCAATTTGGAGGTACCCACGCAGGATGGGCACAAGTCAACTCATTCATGTTGCTGCTCATGTGCGGCTGCATATAAAATTTAAAGGAGTCATGCGCATAAATGAATAGGCCATGAACAATAATAGAAATGAAAGGGGAGGTTGCTCCCAGCCTGTCCAGCACTGTGCACAGCTGTCTCGATACATGCACCACAATCAACACCTTGGCTTCCAGACCTAGCTACAGTTCCACGTGTACCAGGCACTACGTCCCTGGCATCTAAATGTGCCCCTACCTTGTGTGTACACAACATCTATCAGGACACAGCAGTGCTACAGCACAGAGTCATGCATGGCACAGAAGGAGTCCATTCACCCAGAGTCTATGCTGGCTCTCTGTGGGTCAATCCAGTCAGTCCCATTGCCCCACTCTCTCCCTGCAGGCCTGTAAGTTTAATTCCTTCAAGTGCCCAGCCAATTTCTTTTTCAAATTGTTCATCTTCTCCGCTACCACCATCCTCATGGGCAGGGTTCCAGGTCATCACTATTCACTGCATAAAAAGGTTCGTCCTCATATTCCCCCACATCTCTTGCCCAAAATCTTACATTTGTCTCTCCGAGTCCTTGTAGCATCAGCTATATGGGAATATTTGTTACTTGTCTGCTTTATCCAAACTTATCGTAATCTTGAATACCTGTCAAATCTTCCTGCAATCTCCTTTGCTCTAAAGAGAACAACCCCAGCTTCCCCAATGAAACCTTTTAGCTAAAACCCCCATCCCAGGAACTAATCCTCAAGTTGCACAACACACAATGAATAAGCATCTACTAACCACAATAAAAGCATTCATCTCAAACCACTCTTAGAACCATGAACAACGAGGAAAGACCAATATTACAATGTGATCGGCACTGCTACAATGTCAGGAATCTACAGAGGACCTTCAGAACCCAAGGGTACAGCCCCATCCAAGGATGTGCTCAGACTGACCAGGGGTGGATGGTAGCATATTGCCCTGGCCCCGGGTACACACGCAGACCCTGCCCCCGGGTGCACGCACAGACCCTGCCCCCAGGTGTACACAGAGTACATGCAGACCTTGACCCCGGGTGTACACAGGGTATACGCAGACCCTGGACCCGGGTACACACGCAGACCTTGCCCCCAGGTGTACACAGGGTATACGCAGACCTTGGCCCCGGGTACACACGCAGACCTTGCCCCCAGGTGCACGCACAGACCCTGCCCCCAGGTGTACACAGGGTATACGCAGACCCTGCCCCCAGGTACACACACAGACCCTGCCCCCGGGTGTACACAGGGTATACGCAGACCCTGCCCCCAGGTACACACACAGACCCTGCCCCCAGGTACACACACAGACCCTGCCCCCGGGTGTACACAGGGTACACGCAGACCCTGCCCCCTGGTGTACACAGGGTATACGCAGACCCTGCCCCCTGGTGTACACAGGGTATACGCAGACCCTGGCCCCGGGTGTACACACAGACCCTGCCCCCGGGTGTACACAGGGTATACGCAGACCCTGCCCCCGGGTGTACAGAGGGTACATGCAGACGCCGGGTGCACGCGCAGACCCTGGCCCGCCCCCTCTCTCGGTGCACGCGCATAACCCTGCCCACACCCCACCCCCCCCCCCCCGGGTGCAGGCGCAGACCCAGCCCCCTCCGGGGGTGCACGCGCAGACCCTGCCCCCTCCCCCGGGTGCACGCGCAGACCCTGCCCCTACCCCTGGGTGCACGCGCAGACCCTGCTCCCCCGCCCCTCCAGGGTGCACGCGCAAACCCTACCCCCCCCGGTGCACGCGCAGACCCTGCCCCCGCCCCGCACCCCCCCCGTGCACGCGCAGACCCTGCCCCCCGTGCACGCGCAGACTCTGCCCCCTCTCCCCCCCCAGGGTGCACGCGCAGACCCTGCCCCCACCCCCCCGGTGCACGCGCAGACCCTGCCCCCACCCCCCCGGTGCACGCGCAGACCCTGCCCCCACCCCCCCGGTGCACGCGCAGACCCTGCCCCCCCACCCCCCCCCACCCCGGGGTATATGCTGAGGCCTCGGCCCTTGTGCTTTGGACTCTCCGCACCGCCCAGGCCCTCACCTGCCCCGGCCACCTCCTCCAGGGTGGCCCCGCTCCGCCTCAGAAACGCTGCGCACAGCAGCCAGGCCAGGAAGGCCGCCCCGGCCTCCATCGTGCGGTTCCTGGTGTGGGGCTCCTGCCCTCTCGCTGGGGTTTGTTGTGGGCCTGGGGCCTGGACTCTCCGCTCCGCTCCCTGTCCCTCTCCCTCTCCCTCAGGCCGCGGCGCTCGAGCTCCCGCCGACCCGCCCCCTTTCCCCAGCCTCTACTGCGCCTGCGCACACCCCTCCCTGCGCCGCCGAGGCCACTCCTCACTGCGCCTGCGCAGCTCCCGGGGCGTTGCCAGTCTGTGACAAATTGCACCCAGTGCTGCCATCTTTGCTACAGGCAAGAAGCGAAATACCAGCAATGGGTGCGCAATCTGACAGCGCTAGCGGGCCACTCGGCCCGTTCCGTCTGTGCCAGCCTTCTGAGCTATCCAATTTAACCTCAACCATTCTTTCTCCCGTAGGCCTGCTAACAAGCTAGTCCTCTTAAACCGATCAGTGTTAGGTCCACTGCTTTTCTAGACCTAATGAAGAGTCATTTGGTGGTACAGAACTTGAATATAGCTGCAAAAAGAAACCATCCAAGCTTAAAAGCAAAGACTGGGGGTGGTGGTGGTGGTGGTGGTGGTGCTAAAAAAGGATAGAAAATGGGTTTCAAAAGGGGATAAAACCATCGATAAATGAATAAAAATAAAATTAAGTGGATAATAAATAAAAATGAATGTAGAAAAAAGATTTAAGGGGGTTAAGGATGGAGGAGGGAGTTCTTGGTCTGAAATTGTTGAACTCAATGTTAAGTCCGGAAGGCTGTAAAGTGCCTAGTCGGAAGATGAGGTGCTGTTCCTCCAGTTGGCATTGAGCTTCACTGGAACATTGCAGCAGGCCAAGGACGGACATGTGGGCATGAGAGCAGGGTGGAGTGTTGAAATGGCAAGAGACAGGGAGGTCTGGGTAATGCTTGCGGACAGACCGAAGGTGTTCCACAAAGCGGTCACCCAGTCTGCGTTTGGTCTCTCCAATGTAGAGGAGGCCGCATTGGGAGCAGCGAATGCAGTAGACCAAGCTAAAGGAGATGCAAGTGAAATGCTGCTTCACCTGAAAGGAGTGTTTGGGCCCTTGGACGATGAGGAGGGAGGAGGTAAAGAGGTAGGTGTTGCACCTTCTGTGATTGCATGGGAAGGGGATGAGGTGTTGAGGGTGATGGAGGAGTGGGCCAGGGTATCCCGGAGGGATGCTGACCGAGGTGGGTGGTGAGGGGAAGATGTGTTTGGTGGTGGCATCATGCTGGAGTTGGTAGAAATGGGGGAGGATGATCCTTTGAACGCGGAGGCTGGTGGAGTGAAAAGTGAGGACAAGGGGGACCCTATCATGGTTCTGGGAGGGAGAGGAAGGTGTGAGGGAGGATGTGCGGGAGATGGGCCGGACACGGTTGAGGGGCCCTGTCAACTACCGTGGGTGGGAAACCTCGGTTAAGGAAGGAGGAAAACATGCCAGAAGCACCATTTTCGAAAGTGGCATCATCAGAACAGATGCGACTGAGGCAAAGGAACTGAGAGAATGGGATGGAATCCTTACAGGAAGCGGGGTGTGAGGAGCTGTAGTCGAGGTAGCTGTGGGAGTCGGTAGGCTTGTAATGAATATTGGTGGATAGTCTATCACAAAGTTTTCCGTCTTGCATTCTTATTGGTATTCTTGCCAAGTGCCCTGATAAGGGGAAAAACAACTATTTATACTGTATGTGAAGAATAACAGACTCTTAACAGCACAGAAGTCTATTCGGCCAATCGTGTATGCACCAGCTCTCCAAATGAGCATTATGACCTGGTGCCATTGTCCTGCCTTTTCCCCGTACCCTTACACATTGTTTGAATAGGAACAATCATCTAATGTCCTCTTAAATGCCTCAATTGAACCTGCCTCCACCACACTTCCAGGCAGTGCATTCCAGACCCAAACCACTCATCGTGTGAAAGTTTCTTCTCACATCACATTTGCTTCTTTTATAAATCACTTTAAATCTGTGCCCTCTCGTTCTTCATCCTTTAACGAGCGGGAACAGCTTCTCCCTATCTACTCGATCCAGCCCCCTCATGATTTTGAACATCTCTATCAAATCTCCCCTTAGCTGCCTTCTCTGCAAGGAGAACAGTCTCAACCTCTCCGATCTATCTTCGTAACTGGAATTTCTCATCCTTGGAACCATTCTTGTAAACCTCTTCTGCGCTCTCTCCAACATGTTCATATCCTTCCTATAATGTGGTACCCAGAACTGTACACAATATTCCAGCTGAGGTCTAACAAGTGTCTTATTAGGGAATGAACCCAGCCAGGTGGTCGAAGTTTCAGTAGGGGAGCATTTCGGGAAAAGTGACCATAATTCAGTAAGTTTCAAGGTACTGGTGGATAAGGAAAACAGTAGTCCTCGGGTTAAGGTGCTTAATTGGGGGAAGGCTAATTATTACAATATTAGGCAGGAACTGAGGAATCTAGACTGGAGGCGAATGTTTGAGGGCAAATCAACAACTGACATGTGGGGGAGCTTTCAAACGTCAGTTGATAAGAATTCAGGACCGGCATGTTCCTGCTAGGATGAAGGATAAGAACGGCAAGTTTCAGGAACCTTGGATAACGAAGGATATTGTGAGATTAGTCAGAAAGAAAAGGGAAGCATTCGTAAGGGCTAGAAGACTGGGAACAGATGAAGCCCGTGGAGAATACAAAGAAAGTAGGAAGAAACTTAAGCAAGGAGTCAGGAGGGCTAAAAGGGGTCATGAAAAGTACTGGCAACCAGGAATAAGGAAAATCCCAAGGCCTTTTATACATATGTAAAGGGCAAGAGGGTAGCCAGGGAAAGGGTAGGCCCACTCAGGGACAGAGGTGGGAATCTGTGTGTGGAGCCAGAAGAAATGGGAGAGATACTAAATGAATACTTCTCATCAGTATTCACCAAAGAGAAGGACTTAGTGGTCGATTTGTCTAGGGAAGAGTGTGTAGATAGCCTGGATCATGTTGAGATCAAAAAAGAGGAGGTGTTAGGCGTCTTGAAGAATATTAAGGTGGATAAGTCCACAGGGCCAGATGGGATCTACCCCAGAGTACTGAGGGAGGCAAGGGAGGAGATTGCTGGGGCCTTGACAGAAATCTTTGTATCCTCACTGGCTACAGGTGAGGTCCCAGAGGACTGGAGAATGGCCAATGTTGTTCCATTGTTTAAGAAGGGTAGCAGGGATAATCCAGGAAATTACAGGCCGGTGAGCCTTACGTCAGTGTTAGGGAAATTATTGGAGAAGATTCTTCGTGACAGGATTTACTACCATTTGGAAGCAAATGGGCATATTAGTGAGAGGCAGCATGGTTTTGTGACTGGGAGGTCATGTCTCACTAACTTGATCGAGTTTTTTGAGGAAGTGACAAAGATGATCGACGATGGAAGGGCAGTGGATGTTATATATGTGGATTTCAGTAAGGCCTTTGACAAGGTCCCTCATGGCAGACTGGTACAGAAGGTAAAGTCGCACGGGATCAGAGGTGAGCTGGCAGGATGGATACAGAATTGGCTTGGTCATAGAAGACAGAGGGTAGCAGTGGAAGGGTGCTTTTCTGAATGGAGAGCTGTGACTAGTGGAGTTCCGCAGGGATCAGTGCTGGGACCTTTGCTGTTTGTAGTATACATAAATGATTTGGAGGAAAATGTAACTGGGCTAATTAGTAAGTTTGCAGATGACACCAAGGTTGGAGGAGTTGCAGATAGTGAAGAGGATTGTCAAAGGATACAACTGGATATAGATCGGTTGGAGACTTGGGCGGAGAAATGGCAGATGGAGTTTAATCTTGACAAATGCGAGGTAATGCATTTTGGAAGGTCTAATACAGGCAGGAATTACACAGTAAATGGCAGAACCCTTAAGTGCATCGACGGGCAGAGGGATCTGGGTGTACAGGTCCACAGGTCACTGAAAGTGGCAACGCAGGTGGATAAGGTAGTCAGGAAGGCACATGGCATGCTTGCCTTCATTGGCAGGGGTATTGAGTATAAAAGCTGGGAAGTCATGCTGCAGCTGTATAGAACCTTGGTTAGGCCACACTTGGAATATTGCGTGCAATTCTGGTCACCACATTACCAGAAGGATATGGAGGCATTGGAGAGGGTGCAGAGGAGGTTTACCAGGATGCTGCCTGGTCTGGAGATTATTAACTATGAGGAGAAGTTGGAGAAACTCAGATTGTTCTCACTAGAGTGACGGAGATTGAGGGGTGACTTGATAGAAGTTTACAAAATTTTGAGTGGCATGGACAGAGTAGATAGTCAGAAGCTTTTTCCCAGGATGGAAGCGTCAATTACTAGGGGACATAGATTTAACGTAAGAGGAGAAAACTATAAAGGTGATATGCGGGGCAAGTTTTTTACGCAGAGGGTAGTGAGTGTCTGGAATTTGCTGCCAGAGGAGGTGGTGGAAGCAGGTACGATTGTGGTGTTTAAGAGGCAGCTTGACAAATACATGAATAGGATGGGAATAGAGGGATACGGACCCCGGAAGTGCAAAATGTTTTAGTTGACGGGCAATATGATCAGCGCAGGCTTGGAGGGCCGAAGGGCCTGTTCCTGTGCTGTACTTTTCTTTCTTCTTATACATATTCAGCATAACCTCCCTGCTCTTGTACTCTATGGCCCTGTTAATAAAGCCCAGGATACTATATGCTTTATTAACTGCTCTCTCCATCGATCCTGCCACCTTCAAATGATGTATGCACATATACATCCAGGTGTTTCTGCTCCTGCACCCCCTTCAGAATTTAACCCCTTATTTTATATTGTCTGTCAGTGTTCTTCTGACCAAAATGCATCCCCTCACAGCTTCACCCTGCCTTGACCAATCAAGCTGCCTAGTTTAAGTTTCAAACAACGCTTGGCAGTTAACTGTCAGTCACGGTCACTGGTGCATTTACCATGGCAACACCATTTGCCAACCAATGAGCAATTTCCACACACAGTATAAATTGTTGTTTTCCACTTACATTGGTATTCTTGTGAAATGTCCTGAGAAGTGTTAGATGAAAAGCTTAGACATGTCTCCTCTTTAGCAATACCACATTAATCACTTAGACTTGAGTGTGCTGGCTACAATTTCACAAAATAAAGCATGCAGGAGCCTGGCTTTATAAATACAGGTAAACAGAAGGAAGCTATCATAAACCTGTATGAAAACATTGGTTTGGCCTCAATTGGAGTATGGCATCAAATTCTGGGCAGCATACTTCACACCGGATGGGACCAGAGAGAGTGCAGAAAAGAGATACTTCAGCTAGATGGATAGATTGGAGAAGCCAACACTGTTCTCCTTGGACATGGGAGGGAGAATATTTGAGCTCTTCAGGGTAGTATCCTAGGACCAAACATCTTGAACTTCTTCATCAATGACCTTCCTTCCATCATAAGGTCAGAGATGGAGATGTTCGCTGATGTTTGCACAATGTTCAGCACCATTCACAACTCCTCAGATACTGAAGCAGTCCATGTCCAAATGCAGCAAGAGCTGGACAATATCCAGGCTTGGGCTGACAAATGGCAAGTAACATTCATGCCACACAAGTGCCAGGCAAAGACCATCTCCAATAAGAGAGAATTCAACCATCACCCCTTGTCGTTCAATGGCATTACCATCACTAAATCCCCCACTACCGACATCCTGGGGGTTACCATTGACCAGAAACTGAACTGGACTAGCCATATAAATACTGTGGCAACAAGAGCAGGTCAGAGGCTAGGAATCCTGTGATGAGTAACTCACCTCCTGACTCCCCAAAGCCTGTCCACCATCTACAAGGCACAAGTCAGGAGTGTGATGGAATACTCTCCACTTGCCTGGATGAGTGCAGCTCCCACAACACTCAAGAAGTTTGACACCATCCAGGACAAAGCAGCCCACTTGATTGGCACCACATCCACAAACATTCACTCCCTCCACCACCGACACACAGTAGCAGCAATGTGTACCATCTACAAGATGCACTGCAGAAATTATCCAAGGCTCCTTCGACAGCACCTTCCAAACCCACGACCACTACCATCTAGAAAGACAAGGGCATCAGATAGATGGGAACACCACCACCTGCAAGTTCCCCTCCAAGTCACTCACCATCCTGACTTGGAAATATATCGCCGTTCCTTCACTGTCGCTGGGTCAAAATCCTGGAACTCCCTCCCTAACAGCACTGTGGGTGTACCTACACCACATGGACTGCAGCGGTTCAAGAAGGCAGCTCACCACCACCTTCTCAAGGGCAACAAGGGATGGGCAATAAATGCTGGCCCGGCCAGCGAAGCCCACATCCCATGAACGAATAAAAAAAAATGATGGAGGCATCCAAAATGATGAGGAGTCTGGACAGGGTAGATCAGGAGAAACTGATCCCATTGGCAGAAGAAGCAAGCACCAAGGGAAATCAACTCAAAGCGCCTGTGAATGTGAGGTAGTTGGATTCTCTGCACAAAACGAGTGCTCGTATAATGTATTAGCATGGACAGAGGATTGGTTACCAAAGCAGAGAGTAGGGATAAATGGGTCATTTTCAGGTTGGCAAGATGAAACCAGTGGAATGTTACAGGGGCCTCAACTGTATACAATTTATAATCAATGACTTGGATGAAGGGACTGAATGTATGGTTGATAAATTTGCTGATGACACAAAGAAAGATAAGGAAGTAAGTTGTAAAGCAGACATAAAGGAGTCTGCAAAGGGATATACATAGGTTAAGTGATTTGGCAAAATAATTGGCAGATGGAGTTTAATGTGGAAAACTGTGGACTTGTTCATTTTGGCAGGAAGAATGGAAAAGCAGCATATTTAAATGGAGAGATTACAGAATGCTGCAGTACCAAGGGACTGCAGTACAGTACAGATCGGAGTGTCCTGCTGCATGAATAACAAAAAGTTAATGTGCAGGTACAGCAAGTGATTAGAAAGGCAGATAGAATATTCTTGTTTATTGCAAAGGGAATGGAATATAAAAGTAGGGGTAATATGCTATAGTTGTACAGGGTGTTGGTGAGACCACATCTGGAGTACTGTGTAATTTTGGTCTCCTTACTTAAAGGGTAAAATTGCATAGGAAGCAGTTCAGAGAAGGTTCACTAGGCTGATTCTGGGGATGAAAGGGTTGTCAAATGAGGAACGGTTGGACAGGTTGGGCCTGTTTCCTTTGGTGTTTGGAACAATGAGGTGTGATCTGATTGAAACATACAAGATCCTGAGGGGACTTCATTGGGCACATGGCGAATATGTTTTGCCTGGAATTAAAAGTCTAATGATGACAATGAAATCATTGTCGATTCTTGTAAAAACCCATCAGGTTCACTAATATCGTTTAGGGAAAGGAGTCTGCCATCCTTATCTGGTCTGGCCTACATCCAACTCCAGACATACAGCAACATGGTTGACTCTTAAATGCCCTCTGAAATGGCCTAGCAAGTCATTCAATTGTACCAAACTGCTATAAAGTCACAAAAAAAGGAATGAAACCGGACGGACAACCCGGCATCGACCTAGGCACCGGAAACGACAACGGCAATCTCAGCCCTGTCGACGCTGCAAAGTCCTCCTTACTAACATCTGGGGGCTAGTGCCAAAATTGGGGGAACTGTCACACAGACTAGCCAAGCAACAGCCTGACAGTCATCTTCACAGAATCATATCTTACAGATGATGTCCCAGACACCACCAGCACCATCGCTGGGTACGTCCTGTCCCACAAACAGGACAGACCCAGAAGAGGTTACAGGACAGTGGTAAATAATCGGTAGGGAGTTGCCCTGGGAGTCCTTAACATTGACTTCGGACACCTTGAGGTCTCATGGCATCAGGTCAAACATGGGCAAGGAAACCTCCTGCTGATTACCACGTACCGCCCTCCCTCAGCTGATGAATCAGTGCTTCCTCCATGTTGAACACCACTTGGAGGAACCACTGAGGGTGGCAAGGGTGCAGAATGTATTCTGGGTGGGGGACTTCAATGTCCATCACCAAGAGTGGCTCGGTAGCACCACTGCTGACCGAGCTGGCCAAGTCCGAAAGGACATAGTTGCTAGACTGGGTCTGTGGCAGGTGATGAGGGAACCAACAAGAGGGAAAAAATATACTTGACCTCATCCCCACCACTCTGCCTGCCGCAGATGCATCTGTCCGTGACAGTATCGGCAGGAGTGACCACCGCACAGTCATTGTGGAGACCAAGTGCTGCCTTCACATAGAGGACACACTCCATCGTGTTGTGTGGCACTACCGCCGTGCTAAATGGCATACATTTTGAACAGATCTAGCAACTCAAGACTGGGCATCCATGAGGCGCTGTGGGCCAACAGCTGCAGCAGAATTGTACTCAAACACAATCTGTAACCTCATGGCCCGGCATATCCCCCACTCTACCATTAACATCAAGTAAGGGGATCAACCCTGGTTCAGGAGGGCATGACAGCAGCAGCACCAGGCATACCTAAAAATGAGGTGTCAACCTGGTGAAGTTATAACACAGGACTACTTGCGTGCCACACAGCATAAGCAGCAAGTGATAGACAGAGCTGAGTGATCCCACACCAACAGATCAGATTTAAGCTCTGCAGTCCATCCAGTCGTGAATGGTGGTGGACAATTAAACAATGAAATGGAGGAGGAGGCTCCACAAATATCCCCATCCTCAATGATGGGGGAGCCCAGCACATCAGTGCAAAAGATAAGGCTGAAGCATTTTCTTCAATCTTCATCCAGAAGTGCCGAGTGGATAATCCATCACGGCCTCCTCTGGAGGTCCCCAGCATCACAGATGCCAGTCTTCAGCCAATTCAATTCGCTCCACATGATATCAAGAAATGGCTGAAGGCACTGGACACTGCAAAGGCTATGGGTCCTGAAAATATTCCGGCAATAGTACTGAAGACTTGTGCACCAGAACTTGCTGCACCCCTAGCCAAGCTGGCCCAGTACAGCTACAGCACTGGCATCTACCCGGCTATGTGGAAAATTTCCCAGGCATATTCCATACACAAAAAGCAGGACAAATCCAATCCAGCCAATTACTGCCCCATCAGTCTACTCTCGATCATCAGTAAAGTGATGGAAGGGGTCAGCAACAGTATTATCAGTGCTTAGCAATAACCTGCTCACTGATGCCCAGTTTGAGTTCTGCCAGGGCCACTCAGCTCCTGACCTCATTACAGCCTTGGTTCAAACATGGACGAAAGAGCTGAACTACCGAGGTGAGGTGAGAGTGACTGCCCTTGACACCAAGGCAGCATTTGATCGAGTGTGGCATCAAGGAGCCTTAGAAAAAAACTGGTGTCAATGGGAATCAGGGGGAAAACTCTCCACTGGTTAGAGTCATACCTAGCACAAAGGAGAGTGGTTGTTAGAGGTCAGTCATCTCAGCTCCAGGACATCACTGCAGGAGTTCCTCATGGTAGTGTCCTTGGCCCAGCCATCTTCAGCAACTTCAATGACCTTCCTTCCATCACAAGGTCAGAAGTGGGGATGTTCGCTAATGATTGCACAATGTTCAGCACCATTTGCAACTCCTCAGATACTGAAGCAGTCCATGTCCAAATGTAGCAAGACCTGGACAATATCCAGGCTTGGGTTGATAAGTAGCAAGTAACATTCGCACCACAAAGTGCCAGGCAATGAGAATTTCCAACAAGAGAGAGAATCTAACCATCACCCCTTGACGCTCAATGGCATTACCATCACTGAATCCCCCACTATCAACATCCTGGGGGTTACCATTGAGCAGAAACTGAACTGGACTAGCTATATAAATACTGTGGCTGCAAGAGCAGGTCAGAGGCTAGGAACGCTGTGACGAGTAACTCATCTTCTGACTCCCCAAAGCCTGTCCACCATCTACAAGGGCACAAGTCAGGTGTGTGATGGAAAACTCCCCACTTGCCTGGGTGAGTGAAGCTCCAACAACACTCAAGAAGCTTGACGCTGTCCAGGGCAAATAACCCCCTTCATTGGCGCCACATCCAAACATTCATTCCCTCCACCACCGATGCACAGTAGCAGCAGTGTGTACCATCTACAAGAAGCACTGCAGGAATTCACCAAGGCTCCTTCGACAGCACCTTCCAAGCCCACGACCACTACCATCTAGGACAAAGGCAGCAGATAGATGGGAACACCATCACCTGGAAGTTCTCCTCCAAGTCACTCACCATCCTGAATTGGAAATATATCGCCGTTCCTTCACTGTTACTGGGTCAAAATCCTGGAACTCCCTCCCTAACAGCACTGTGGGTGTACCTACACCACAGGGACTGCAGCGGTTCAAGGAGGCCACTCACCACCACCTTCTCAAGGACAACTAGGGATGGGCAATAAATGCTGGCCCTGCCAGCGAAGCCCACATCCCGTGAATGAAGAATTTAACTAAAAATTATGGGACAGCCTAGAACTGGGGGACATAGTTTAAGGGGTTTCCCATTTGAGATGAGGACAAGGAAAAATATTTTCTGAGGGTCGCTTGTCTGTGGAATTCTCTTGCCCAGAAAGCTATAGAAGCTAAGCCATTGAATATTTTTAAGACTAAGTGAGCAGAATTTTGAGGACGGTGGGCGGGAGCGGTTGGCAGGACCGGGAGTGGCTGGGAATCAGCCCACCACCCGCGATCAGCCCCAGACCGCGATTTCACACTGAAGAGCCAATCAAGGCCTGGCCAGCGTGAAACGCAGCTCTTCACTGGTCGGGAAGGGCCAAGCGGGGGCTGGGGCCTTTAAACACAGCCCAGGCTGTCCCAGGAAGGCTGCCACAGGAGGATGTCCGTCCCTGCGTTGCCCTGATGGAGTCAAGTGCGGCTGGAGAAGCCAGGTGGGAGGGCTGGTCAGGTGGGCGCTTGGCCCTCCCCGCTTTTCGGATGAGTGCCTCGCAGTCCCGCTGGAGGTGGTGGCTGCCAGGAGGGACAACCTTGCCCCCCAGAGAGATCGGAGGAGGTGGCAACTGCACCTCACAAAGAGGGCAAGGGAGGAGGTGGCAGCACTGGTCAGCAGCCCTGACGTGGTGCGGCGCACACATGGGTGCAGCGCCGGAAGTGGTTCAATGACCTGTTGCACTCAGGAAGGGTGAGTACCATGTGGGCATGGGTCAGTGTGAAGAAGTCCTAAGGTGTGGCTGTCCCCCCCCACCGTGGACCTCAGGGCTGCTAGAATCTGAGTGCCAACTGTCAATGACACCGGATCTGGCCTAGAGGGTTAACCCTGGCTGCTTGGGCTGAGTGCTTTGTGGCTCGAGAGCCACGACTCAGATGTGCCCTGCAAGGTGCTCCTCAGGTGGGGTTGGCCAGGCTGCAATGGCGCTGCAGGTAGAGAGTGGGCTATCCAATGCTCCTCTGTCCTTTCAGGATAAGATGAGGCATAACCAAGCAGAGAGGGCACATACAAGCAGAGGCCCCCCGACCTCCTGCTGCTCAGCAGGTTTGAGCTGGACGCCCTAGAGCTTGGGAGCCGGCACACTCCATGTGCAACCGGGCGTGAAGAGGCAGGGCTGCCGGACGCAGGTAAGAGCACAGTGCACAAGAGGTGAGACTTTCGGATTGTGCAACCATTTTAGCGTAATCTCTTCATTGAGTAGGAGCCTCGAACCTGGAGTCCCCATTGATCATTGAAAGATGATGGCACCGTGATGCAGATATCCACTGTCTCACCAGGGTACCTGGCACGCCCAGTGACAGTGTGATGACTTTAATTAATGACATGTCCTTGTTCACCCTTTTAGATTCACCAGCTCGCACTCGCACTCCGGACACCGAAGGGCCACCCCTGACCCTGGAGGACCACTGGGCTTCGCTTGCACCTGCGTCACACCCGCTCTCCGAAACAGGCGCCAGCGCAGATACCAGCACCTCGGTGGGCATTAGTTCGGCAGCTAGAATGTCGGTGCACAGAGGTGAGGGCACTTCACACTCGCTTGAGGGGCAGGCGGAAGCAGAGAATTCCCAGGGCGCCGGCAGTCAGGGAACTGCTGGAGACCAGAACGATGCTCAGCCGAAGGCAGATGATGAGCATCTGGAGTTGTCCATTAGGCAGCATGTGCTGGATGTCTAGTGGGGTGTGTGGGAGGATCTGGCGGAGATCCATGAGGGTCTGCGTGCCATGGTATCTGCTGTGGAGGAGTCCATGCGGAGCGCGAGCACTGTGTTGACTCTCATGGACGAGCACACTGTCTCCTCCATTGAAAGCAGCTCCAGGGAAAGATACAGGGTTCCTGGGGTTGCACACAGACCTGCAAGCCCTCACACAGGCAATGATCTCAGGTGGTCAGTGCCAGTGTGGGAGATGGATGAGGCACCCAGTATCCAGTTAGGTGCCCATCCATCATTGGTGAGCAGGGACAGCCAGAGCAATCTCATGTTGGCGCACAAACTGCTTGTCATCTCTGTGGGCTCCTCTCAGGGCGCTCTGGATGACAGCAGCAGCTCCTCCGCCCCTCTGCCAGTGACTGTGGCATCTGATGAGGGTGCAGTGACTGGGGAGATGCCAGCCATGGCACTGGCCGCTCCCTCCCAGGCAGGGCCAGCACAGGCTCCACTGGCCAGAAGACGACCGCCAAGGTCATCAAGGCCAACAAGACAGCAGGATCAGCAGGCTGCCTCCAATGCCAGTGCCAGCAAGAAGGTAGCACTCACAAACATAGGTTTAAAGCACCATGAGCACGAGAGGGACAGTTCATGGTTAATTTTCTGTTCATTTGTTTGGTTTATATTTTTGCTCATGTGGACATCAACACCAGTAATTGTAATATCATAACGATTTCAATGTGATAACATTAAATTTGCTTTGGTTCTGATGGCCGCAGTATGCTTGACATTTTTTCTTTGTGGTGCACAGTATGCCTGTATGTAATGCTGGATGTGAACGGCTGGATATTTTATTGGGCAGGCATTGAGTGCACTTTGGGTGCAAGTGAAAGGGCCCTTTTGGACATCCAGGATGGAGGCAGCAGCCCTGGTGTGAGGTTGAAGCTGATCTTCGGTAACCTAGCTGAAGGAGTATCGGATCAAGGCGTCCCTGATGGTCTTACCTCCCTGGAGGTTACCAAGGTCTGCCTCCATGTCCTCAGTATTCTCCTCACCATGTTCCTCTTCAGACTCACTGCTGGACTCATCATCTGTGGCCTGTGCAGCTGAGTGAAGAACCTCTTCCTCCAGTGGGTCCCCTCTTGCCAGTGCCACATAGTGGTTGCAACCACTATCTGTGATACCCACTCCGGGACGGTATTGTAGTGCACCCCCGAACGGTCCAGGCATCAGAAGCGCATCTTGGGAAGACCTATGGTCCTCTCTACAACCGCTTTTGTGGAGGCATGGCTCCTATTGTATGGCTTTAAGTGGTCTCGTCATTAATGGTGGGCAGAACTCCAGCAGCCATCGGACAACTGAAATATCACGCGAGCGCGTGATAATGTCAGGATCCTCGTCCGACATCATTGGGTGCTATTTTACGCTCAAGTGTGTCAGGCACGCACCCACACACCAAGCAAAGAATTCTGCCCAGTAAACCAGGAGCAGAATTTTGCCATCAGCGAGCAGGGGGCGGGGCCCGCTCGCCGACGTGTAAAATGACGCGAGATGATGCCAGGCGGAACTCCCGACATCATCCCGCCCCATTTAAATTTTCAGGAAGACGGGGGGCGCAGCAAAATCAGCTGCGGCCCACCGACCTGTCAATGGCCGATTGAGGCCATTGACAGGATCATTAAAACAATTAAAGGACCTGCCCGTCCAACTTTAAGGTTGGTGGGTCGACCAGGAGCCCCAGCGGCAACTAGAGAAAACATGAAACCTCATCCACCGGCGGGGTGAGGTTTCATGCAGGGTTGCAAAAAGTTTAATAAAGTTATAGTGTAAACTATGAACATGTCACATGAGGGGGACATGTTAGGGAATTTTTTTTTCATATTTTTAATATTTTTAAAAGTGTCAGTGATCTCCCTGAGGCAGCACTTGCCCTCAGGGAGATGTGCGCTCTTTCGTGCGCATGCGTGAAAGAGCACTCTCGCTTTTGGGGAATCCCACCACCCCCTCCCGCCCGCACAGGAAGTGCATAGCGCTTCCCGGCAGGTGTCACGCTGGGCGGGCCTTAATTGGCCCACCCGTGTAAAATGGTGGCGGGGCCCACTTCTCTGGCGGGGTTCAGCTCCCCGCCCACCGGAGATTGGGTCAAGCCCGCCAGCCTGTCAGGCAGAAAATCCTGCCCTAGGTGTTTGACTGACAAGAGTCAAAGGGTATTTTACCAAATAGTGAAGCAGGCTGAGGGGCCAAATGGCCTAAACCTACTCCTATTTCATATATTCGATTGGGTTTTTGCCTGAAGCAAAATGAAGAAAGCCCTTTGTGTGCAGCTGGTGATTAGGATCAGGAATGCACTGGAGAAAGATTCAATCATGGCTTGAGAAGAGAATTGGATAATTATCTGAAGAGGAAAAAAAATCACAGGGCTGCAAGGAAAAGGCAGGAGACTGGAACAAGCAGAATTGCTGTATCAGAGAGCCAACACAGCCAGGGCAGATTGAGTGCTCTCCTTCTGCACTGTAACAATTCTATGATTCTATTTATCCAAAATTGGATGCCCTTGTTCACAGAAAACAAGCTCGTATTTTATAACATGCAACATTTCATAATATGAAAGGTCATTGTTAATATCTGTGGAGAGAATGAGTAATTTTAGCATTGAGTTTTCATTTCAGTTTTCTAGCATCTGCAACATTTGGCTTTTGTATTCCATAACACTCTTAATTTCAAATGCTTTGGTGAAATAAGTGCACTAACTTACATGAAGTAGGAAAAGCTGCAGCCAATTTGTGTACAGCAAGCTTCCATAAGCAACAATGAAAATGCTCAGATAATGTTTTCGTTATGGTGGTTAAGACATAAATATTAGCCAGGAGACTAGGGAGAACTCTCCTGCTCTTCTTCAGTATAGTGCTCTCGGTTCTTTTACATCCATCTGACAGCGCAGTTATTAGTTGTGTATCTTAAAGTTATTAAATATCACTGAAGAGAGGGACATGTTGGAACAGCTTTTCATCTTGCACTCATCAGGACAAACACAAGAGTGCCAAATTTCAAATAAATGCAACAAGTGTTGAACGAATACTTCACATCTGTCTTCATCCACACGAATGAGGATGAAGGTATCAAACTCGGGAAGAGAGACTGCGAGGTTCTTGAGCAAATTGATATAGGGAGTGACAAGGTATTGGAGGTGTTAGCAGGCTTAAAGGTGGACAAGTCTCCAGGTCCAGATGATTTGTGTCCCAGACTGCTGACGGAGGCAAGGGAGATCGCAGGGGCTCAGACCCAAATTTTTAATTACTCTCTGGCCACGGGGAAGGTGCCAGAGGACTGGAGAATAGCTATTGTGGTTCCACTATTTAAGAAGGGTTTGTAGAGATAAGCCAGGGAACTATAGGCCAGTGAGTCTCACGTCAGTGGTAGGGAAACTATTGGAGAAAGTTCTGAAGAAGAGAATCTATCTCCACTTGAAGAAACAAATATTGATCAGCATAGCTTTGTCAGAGGGGGGTTATGCCTAACAAATTTGATTGAATTTTTTGAGGTGACCAGGTATATAGATGAGGGTAGTGCAGTTGATGTAGTTTATATTGTTTTCAGCAAAGCCTTTGACAAGGTCCCACATGGGAGACTTATAAAGAAGGCAAATGCACATGGGATACAGGGTAATTTGATAAAGTGGACTCAGAATTGGCTTAGTTGTAGGAGAGGGTAATGACAGGATGCTTTAGTGACTGGAAGCCAGTGTCCAGTGGCGTACCACAGGGATCTGTGCTGGGTCCCCTATTATTTGTCATTTATATACACGTCATAGATGACTAGGTGGGGGGTGGGATTAGTAAGTTTGCGGATGACACAAAGATTGGCTGGGCGGTTAATAGTGAGGTTGAGTGTCTTGGGCTACAGGAAGATATAGACGGGATGGTCAAATGGGCAGATAAGTGGCAGATGGAATATAACCCAACAAAGTGTAGGGTGATACACTTTGGAAGGAGTAATTTGACAAGGAAGTATTCAGTGAATGGCATGGCACTAGGAAGTTCTGAGGAACAAAGGGACCTTGGCGTGTGTGTCCATAGATCTCTGAAGGCAGAGGGGCATGTTAGTAGGGTGGTGAAAAAAGCCAATCAAGGCATAGATTACAAACGTAGGGAGATCATGTTGGAGTTGTATAGAACCTTGGTGAGGCCACAGCTGGAGTATTGTGTGTAGTTCTGGTCGCCACATTATAGGAAGGATGTGATTGCACTGGAGGGGGTGCAGAGGAGTTTCACCAGGGTGTTGCCTGGGATGAAACATTTAAGTTATGAAGAGAGGTTGGATAGACTAGGGTTGTTTTCGTTGGAGCAGAGAAGACTAAGGGGCGACCTGATTGAGGTGTACAAGATTATGAGGGGCATGGACAGGGTGGATAGGGAGCAGCTGTTCCCCTTGGTTGAAGGTTCAGTCATGAGGGGACATAAATTCAAAGTGAGGGGCTGGAGGTTTAGGGGGGATGTGAGGAAAAACCTTTTTACCCAGAGAGTGGTGAAGGTCTGGAATGCGCTGCCTGGGAGGGTGGTGGAGGTGGGTTGCCTTACATCCTTTAAAAAGTACCTAGATGAGCACTTGGCACGTCATAACAATCAAGGCTATGGGCCAAGTGCTGGTAAATGAGATTAGGCAGGTAGGTTTCTCACGTGCCACTGCAGACTCGGTGGGCCGAAGGGCCTCTTCTGCACTGTGATACAGGAGAAAAGGGTGTTGATTGACCAAGGCATTGTCATGAAGAAAGTAACAGGGACCTATAGGTTCCCTATGCTTTCAGGTAATTCAAAAAAGGCACAAGACTTGAACATATTCCTTTTGCTTACAGAGAGCTTGTCCCTGCATATGAAACATAGAAACTAGGAGTAGGCCATTCGGCCCTTCGAGTCTGCTCCGCCATTCATTATCATGGCTGATCATCCTCCAACTCAATAGCCTGCTCCCGCTTTCTCTCCATACCCTTTGATCCCTTTTGCCCCAAGAGCCGAAAGCAAACAATGTTTTGGTCTCAACTACTTTGTGGTAACGAATTCCACAGGCTCACCACTCTCTGGGTGAAGAAATTTCTCACCTCAATCCTAAATGGTCTACCCCATATCCTCAGACTGTGACCCCTGGTTCTGGACTCCCCCGCCATCAGGAACATCCTTCCTACATCTACCCTGTTTAGCCCCGTTAGAATTTTATGGCTTTCTATGAGATCCCCCCTCATTCTTCTGAACTCCAGCAAATATAATCCTAATCGACTCAATCTTTCCTATGTCAGTCCTGCCATCCCAGGAATCAGTCGGGTAAACCTTCGCTGCACTCCCTCGATAGCAAGTACATCCTTCCTCAGATAAGGAGACCAAAACTGCACACGATATTCCAGTTGTGGTCTCACCAAGGCCCTGTACAATTG
Source organism: Cetorhinus maximus (assembly GCF_964194155.1). Classification (NCBI taxonomy): domain Eukaryota; kingdom Metazoa; phylum Chordata; class Chondrichthyes; order Lamniformes; family Cetorhinidae; genus Cetorhinus; species Cetorhinus maximus. The sequence continues at coordinate 2,854,275 of NC_135885.1, forward strand.
CAGCAAGACATCCCTGTTCCTGTACTCAAATCTTCTATGAAGGCCAACATACCATTTGCCTTCTTTACCGCCTCCTGCACCTACATGCTTACCCTTCAGCGACTGGTACACAAGGACACCCAGTTCTTGTTGCACATTCCCCTCTCAATTTATAGCCATTCAGATAATAATCTGCCTTCCTGTTTTTGCTACCAAAATGGATCTCACATTTATCCACATTATACTGCATCTGCCATGCATTTGCCGACTCACTCAGCTTGTCCAAATCACACAAGCATCTTCCTCACAGCTCACCCTCCCACCCAGCTTTGTGTCATCTGCAAATTTGGAGATATTACATTTAATTCCCTCATCTAAATCATTAATATATATTGTGAATAACTGGGGTCCCAGCACCGATCCCTGCGGTACCCCACTAGTCACTGCCTGCCATTCGGAAAAAGACCCGTTTATTCCTACTCTGTTTCCTGTGTACCAACCAGTTTTCTATCCATCTCAACACACTATTCCGAATCCCATGCACTTTAATTTTACACGCCAATCTCTTATGTGGGACTTTGTCGAAAGCCTTCTGAAAGTCCAAATAAACCACATTCACTGGTTCCCCCTCATCAACTCTACTAGTTACACCCACGAAAAATTCCAGTAGATTTGTCAAGCATGGTTTTCCCTTTCATAAATCCATGCTGACTCTGTCTAATTCTGCCACTGTTTTCCACGTGCTCAGCTATTAAATCTTTTATAATGGACTCTAGGATTTTCCCCACTACCAACATCAGGCTGACTGTTCTATAATTCCCTGTTTTCTCTCTGCCTCCCTTTTTAAATAGTGGGGTTACATTAGCTACCCTCCAATCTGTAAGAACTGTTCCAGAGTCTATAGAATCTTAGATGACCACCAATGCATCCACTATTTCTCGGGCCACTTCCTTAAGTACTCTGGGATGTAGATTATCATCAGGCCCTGGGGATTTATCGGCCTTCAATCCCGTCTATTTCCCCAACACCATTTCCCTACTAATACTGATTTCTTTCAGTTCCTTCCCCTCACTAAACCCTGTGTTCCCCAACATTTCTGGTATGTTATTTGTGTCCTCCTTTGTGAAGGTAGAACCAAAGTATGTACTTAGTTGGTCAGTCATTTCTTTGTTCCCCATTATAAATTCCCCTGTTTCTGACAGTAAGGAACCTACATTTGTCTTCACCAATCTTTTTCTCTTCACATACCTATAGAAACTTTTACAGTCAGTTTTTATGTTCCCTGCAAGCTTACTCTCGTACTCTATTTTCCCCTTCTTAATCAATCCCTTGGTCCTCCTTTGCTGAATTCTAAACTGCTCCCAATCCTCAGGTCTGTTGATTTTTCTGGCCAATTTTTAAGCCTCTTCCTCGCATCTAATACTCTCTAATTTCCCTTGTAAGCCATGGTTTGGCCACCTTTCCTGTTTTACTTTTGCACCAGACAGGAATAAACAATTGTTGCAGTTCACCCATGCGCTCTTTGAATGTTTGCCATTGCCTATCCACCGTCATCCCTTTAAATAACATTTCCCAATCCATCATAGTCAACTCGCGCCTCATACCATCGTAGTTTCCTTTATTAAGATTCAGGACCCAAGTCTCAGAATCAACTACGTCACTCTGCATCTTGATGAAGAATTCTATCATATTATGGTCGCTCATCCCCAAGGGGCCTCGCACAACTAGATTGCCAATTGCCGTAGAAGGTATGTCACTTCTAGAAAAATACTGAACCCTGCACATAAACTTAGTCATCTAGTCTGAAAAACATCCACTCACCATGACTCAGTTTTCTCTCCTTCAGTCAGCTTCCAGCCCATGTTGCCACACTCAGTGTATATCTTGATCAGCAAGATCAGTCAAGATGTTAAGTGTTCCTCTCTGCACAGATGCTGCCTGATCGAGAATTCCCAGAATTTTAAGATTTCTAACATCTGCAGTATTTTGCTTAAAACACATTCGCACCACACAAGTGCCAGGCGAGGGCCATCCCAACAGATGGGCTGGTAGGAAGGGCAGAGCAGTGGCAAATGGAATTTAATCCTGAGAAGTGAGTTGATGCATTTTTGGAGCACTAACACAGCAAGGGAATACACAATGAATGGTAGAACCCTAAGAAGTACAGAAGATCAGAGGTACCTTGATGTACATGTCCATAGATCCCTGAAGGCAGCAGCACAGGTAGATAAGGTGGTTAAGAAGGCATATAGGATACTTATATTCTATGCCTTGGCTAATAAAGACAAAGAGCAGGGAGGTTATTTTGGAGCTGCATAAAACCCTGGTTAGACTACAGCTAGAGTACTGTGTGCAGTTCTGGTCACCACACTATAGGAAGGATGTGATTGCACTGGAGAGGGTGCAGAGGAGATTCACCAGGATGTAGCCTGGGCTGGAGCGTTTCAGCTATGAAGAGAGACTGGATAGGCTAGGGTTGTTTTCCTTAGAGCAGAGAAGGCTGAGGGGGTACCTGATAGAGGTTTACAAAATTATGAGGGGCATAGATAGGAAGAAACTTTTCCCTTTAGCGGAGGTGTCAATAAACAGGGGCATAGATTTAAGGTAAGAGGCAGGTTTAGAGGGGATTGAGGGTAGTTGGAACCTGGAACACACTGCCTGAGGGGGTGGTAGAGGCAGGAATCCTCACAACATTTAAGTAGTATTTAGATGAGCACTTGAAATACTGCAGCATTCAGGGCAATGGGCCAAGTCCTAGAAAATGGGATTAGAATAGATAGGGGCTTGATGGCCGGCATGGACATGATGAACTGAAGGGCCTGTTTCTGTGCTGTAAACTCTAACAAGAGAATCTAATGTCATGGAAATATAATAATTTTCATGTTATTGGGATTTATTGTAAAGTAGGAATAGTGGGGTCTGGATAGTGTGCGTGTGTTGGATGGGGGGGGAGGATTTATTGAATTAAAAACATCTGGGCTGAAGGCTTTGCTGTATCAGAAGAGAAGGTAGGCTTGAAATGCTAAATAAGTAAGGATGAATGAAGTTTTAGAATGTAAGGTGTAAAGGAAAATTTGCATTTTTAGATAAACCAGAGTAGTTGAATTTCAGAAGAGGGGGTGAAATGTTACTTAGCCAGATGAAGCCAAACAGTGTGTTTGTTTTTCCCCAAAGCTTACTGATAAAATTGGTAAAATGAAAGAGTATTATTAGAAAGGTAAACTCCAAAGACATATTGGAACAATGGGATTTGCATTAAAAAGGGAGAAACATGGATAAAGGAGATGAGGTTATGTGTAAGAAGGAATTCTAACAAGTGTGAAAATTCTCCAGCCTCTTACATGTAACAAGCTGCTGCTGATAGGAACTGAAGCTAAAGAGAATTCACTGTGAATATCCCTGCCCAGGGTATCGTGTGCTTTGCCTGGGTCTGTTCAAATCTATTTTGTTTGTACTGTTGCCTTAACAGGGGGTGTAACTAGGAGTCAGATTAATTAGGGGAGCTAGGAGTCATCATAGTAATAATTTGTTGACCTCTGTGCTTAAAGTTATTTCTTTTATTAATAAATGTTTAATTTAGTTTTCTAAAAAACCCTTTAAGACTCAGTGGTTTTATTACTACTGAATTCAAGGCACGTATCTCAAAATAAAAGTACAAATTGCAAACAGTTGTGGCAGTTGTTTCAAGTTTCCCTCTGGGATTTGAGCAGCTTCGCATTTACCATCTGCTGTGTCACAACACTAACCATCACCCCTTGACATTCAATGGCATTACCATCACTGAATCCCCCACTAACAACATCCTGGGGGTTATCATCGACCAAAAACTGAACTGGACTAGCCATATAAATACTGTGGCTACCAGAGCAGGCAGAGGCTGGGAATTCTGCAGGGAGTAACTCACCTCCTGACTCCCCAAAGCCTGTCCACCACCCACAAGGTACGAACAGCTTCTCTTTTGCCACCCACTGAACGGTACTCAGACAGAACATCCTGGGTTCAAGTCACATTCCAGAGACATAAACCATAATCCAGGCTGACAGAACGCCCACCTCAAGGGCCAGTACTGAGAAAGTACTGCACTGTCAGATGTCATCTTTTAGTGAGGGGAGTCCTTCACAAGGGGCCATAATGTTAACATTAGAGCCAGGCTATTCAGGGTTGATGTCAAGGAGCACTTCTTCACACAAAGGATAGTGGAAATCTAGAACACTCTCTCCCAAAAAGCTGAAGTTGGGGGTTATTGGAAATATTAAAACTGAGATTAATTGATTTTTGTAAACACACCGTGTCCTGCATCCGTACAATGGTCCTTTCTCAAAAGATCATTAATTTGTAAGGCACAATTTGTCTTGTAGAAAGTTGTTCTGGATCTCCAGGTCTTCTGATATTAATTCTATTCTACATTATGACATTTAGATTCATTCTGACTACTGAAGTTAATCAGTGTACATTTTGTACTGGACTCCAGATGAACAGTATTGGTGCAGAGTTTGGAACTGTTTCGATATTTCCTGCTGTGAACATTGAAACAGGAATAGCCCATCCAGCCCCTTAGGGCTGTTTCACCATTCAACCTATTCCATTTACCCATCTTTGTTCCATATTTTTGATTCCAATGAAACAGGCATTCAACTTAATTTCTAGAGTGAGGGGCAAAAAACCTCCAAGTGCAGTGCACACTCAGCATCAGCCTAGATTACGCACACAAATCCCTATCTATTCTATCAATTCCAACTTCCAAAGTGATGGCAACTGAGCAAAGATGTCACTACCTTGTCCCTCAGGAAAAAAAACTTTTACATAACACCTTTCACAACCTCAGGACATCCCAAAGTGCTTCACAAACAATGAATTGCAATATTGCCACTAGTGTAATGTATGACACCCTGAAAGTGCAACACTCAAAAGCACTGCGCTGCGAGTGTCAGTCTAGATTATGCGCTCAAATCTCTGGAGTGGGGTTTGAATTTATCACTTGACTGAAATGAAAGTACATTACCATTGAGCCATGATTGACATCTGGCCAGCAGGATCCAGCCAAACCTTCAGAAAAAGAATCAAAATGCTGTATAGGAACGTTTAATGATGGGTCACCATTCATAATAGTTAGAAACTGTACAAAGAATATACACTAAGAATCATGAGCTTACAGGAAAACAGGTGACAGCACCATAGATAAACCACTCGTCTAATCCAATGGCAGTGAGCAAAACTAGCACCGAGGACATACATACTTGCTCGTTATCCACTGTCATTAAAACCATATCATCAGCAGCCACCTGCTCAAAAGGGCACCCACCCATCACTAGAGCACACACAGATTTACCAAGCCCAGTCCCAGCGATTGGAAAGCTGGTTGATAGCCATGACTGGGTGCTGCACCTCCCAAAGCTCACATCAAGTATGAGGATAAAATTGTCTCCTAGCGTCGACCCCGTTAGTTCTGCAATTAAATCCAGGTTATGACAAAGATTCACAGGACATCGACTCTGTTAACGGTTGAGGTCTGGTGAACAGAAAGGGCTCCTAGAATGTTCCTTGTCATTGGGCTGCCAGTGACTTTTACATCCAGTATTAAAAAGGGCTGTAGGGCACTGGCGAGGCATATGGGAACGTCCCTGGGTTTAAGAGCCACACATCAGGCAATCTGCCCTGTTCTCCAGTGAGCACACCATAGCTGCTTTGTTCTTCTCCTTCTCCTTTTCCTTCTCGTCTGATGCCACAGCTGCGTTTTCCTGGAGGTTTTCCTTGTTCAGAGTGAACTGGATAGGATTGGCTGCAGGCCTGGTCCTTAAATAATACATCCCAGTCTTCAGTCCCTGTAAAGCGAAGGAGAAGGACTGTCAATGCAGCAGGTTCAGACTTGCAGCACTCACTGCATAAATACAAATGATTGTATCTCTAACAAAGTACAACCTTCCAAGGTATTTTTAATACTTCAAATTTGACACAGCGATAAATAAGGATTCATTAGGGCAGGTGACCTAAAGCTTAGTCAAAGTCATAGGTTTTAAGGAGTATTCAAGGAGGGAGCAGTGAAAAAGTAGTGTTTAGGGACGAAATTCCAGAACTTACAGTTGAGGCAGATCAATGACTGCCAATGGTGGAATGATTAAAATTACCAATGCGCAAGATGGCAGAATTGGAGGAGCATTGAGATCTCAAAGGCTTCAATACAGAATGTTCTCCAGGGTCCTATAAATCTTTGTATTTTCATTCATCTTCCTTCCATGTGCCCCCAAATTCACTCCCCTCCTGAAGACACTCACTCTCCCAGGGAAAGGTGCTAAGGGTTTTTCAACTTTGGAACTCTGCCTCAGAAGGTGATGAAGGCGGGATCATTGAATATTTTTAAGACAAAGGTAGATAGATTCTTGTTAGGCAAGGGAATCTAAGGTTATCAAGGTAGATGGGAATGCAGAATTCGAAACAAACAGATCAGCTGTGGTCTTATCGAATGGCAGAGCAGGCTTGAGGGGCCAAATGGCCTACTTCTGCTCCTATTTCGTATGTAAACACCAACAGCCTCAGTGAGTCAGAGTGAGCCAAAACATTGTTAATAGCCGATTCAACTTGTGGGGAGGGGTCAGATGGAGGGTAGTGGAAATAGGATATTTACCCCAGTGTCCAATCAGTTTTCCACATATCTATTCTCCTTAGATGTTGGAATTTCTTTTAATCTCCAGTGCTGCTTGAGAACTCATTTATTGCAACCCCATCTCCTGTAGACAAATACTTACAACCCAAGTCAAAAAGCCCGAGATCAATCTCTAACCATCTGGATCATCCCTTTGCACCATCAATCCCTTCACTTAGAATCTGCCATTCGGCAGGTGAAATTTCTCACCACCTGTTATTTACCTGCTTCCAGCCGTAGAAATGCATGCTAGTCAGCTTGCCGTAATTGGGCTCAGCAACATGTATATTCAGTGACTGGCTCTGGTCAATGTAAGCTCCGCGGTCTGCCGCCATCTTAATCACAGTCTTCTGTGATATCTCCCAAACTGTCTTGTACAGTGACTTTAGGTCATCAGGGATCTCTTCAATACTCTGCCAAAAGAAACAGGATTTGCAGCTCCAATAGGAAAGGCATCACATTGATCATTGCAGGCTTAGGACTTTCTGGCACGAGAGAAACTCAAAACAGTGTGCAACATTAGATGAGATTCCACAATCGGACAACATTTACTAAACAATGCTAAGAATTACACTGACAACCAATTCAAGATTATCGGTCGGGCTTGCAGTGTGTGGTACACTTACACAAGCTAGATGCTACATATATTAATACACAGGGCCCAGGTCTTTGCTGACACCAAGAACATGTACACACATTGAGCCCGTTCTGACTAAACAAAATTGGTGACAGCCATTTTCTGGTTCATTCCCCAGGTTGGACTTTAAACAAAGCTTGGCAGTTAACCTTTAGTCAGCAGTTGACTGGTGCATTTTCCATGGCAATGCCCCTGCCAGAGTCCACTTGCCAACCAATCAGCACTCTCTTTTTCAAGCATAAATTGTTGTTCCCTTTACATTTGGTATTCCTGCAAATTGCCCTGATGAGTGTATGTCAGGAAAATATAATAATTTTCATAATGTTATTGGAATTTATTGTAAAGTAGAAATAGTGTGTGTCTGTGTGGGAGACTTAATTGAATTAGAGACAACTGGTCTGAAGTCTTTGATGTATCAAAAAGAGAAGCTAGGTTTGAAATGTTAAATAGGTAAACATGGGTGAAGTTTTAGAATGTGCGGTGTAAAAAGAACATTTGCATTTTTAGATAAATTAGAGTAGTTAATTTCAAAGAGGTGGTAAGATGTTATACCTAGCCAACAGAGGCTAAACCAAACAGTGTGTTTATTTTTCCCAAAGTCTACTGATAAAATTGGTACTACAAAAGATTATTATTAGAAAAGTAGTCCAAAGCCATAGTGAAACAATGGGAATTTGCATTCAAAGGAGAAAATATGTAAGTAGGAGAGAAAGGCTGTGTGCAAGAGAAGGCATTTTAAGGTCTAACACAAGTATGAAAAGCCTCCAGTATCTAAGCCTCAAGCTGCTGTCTACGAGGAAAGAAGCTGAGAAAAACTCACTTTGAATTTGACTGTTCAGGGTATCGTGTTACTTTGCCTTGGTCTTTTAAAATCTGCGTGTTTTATTGTTGCCTTAACGGGGATGTAACTGGGAGTTAGATTAATCAGGGGAGCTAGGAGTTATCATGGTAGAAATTTGTAGAGCTGTGTGTGCTTAAAATTATTTCTTTTATTAATAAATGTTTAATTTAGTTTTGTGAAAACCCTCTAAGACTCGGTGGATTTATTACTACTGAATTCAAGGCACGCACCACAAAATAAATACACAAATTGCAAAATAGCTGTGGCAGTTGTTTCAAGTTTCCCTTTGGGGTTTGAGCAGCTCAGCCTTTACCATTGGCTGTGACATAATAGTGCAAGGCGAAAAGCTTCGACAACACGTGGCTTTTTTTCAGCAATACTATTTGAGAAGGTTTTTGTTCAGCAAGAATATTAGAGACTACAGAATCAAAACGTGTCGGGGTGGAGTTAATGTACAGGTCAGCAATGGTCTGATGGAATGACAAAACAGGCAAGGGGCTGAATGTCCGAATGTTGGTCTTATGTTCCAAACCTGTATTGTGTTGAGCCATGTAATACTGGGGTGACGGTTTGGTGGTTGCAGGCCTGTCACTGGGGTGGGAACACTGGGATCAATTTAAGTTAACGCATTAAAAACACAAATGAATTGAATTCAGCGGGCCCTCATTAGAAAAAAATATATTGAATGTCTCAAAGTGCTTTATGGCCAATGAAGTACTTTTGAAGTGCAGTCGCTATTGTAATGTAGGAAATGTAGCAGACAATATGCACACAGCAAACTCCCACAAACAGAAATGTGATAATGACCACATAATCGGTGATGCTGATTGAGGGATAAATATTGTCCAAGACACTGGGGAGAACTCCCCGCTCTCCACCAAAAGAACGTCATGATGGGTTCTTGTACATCCACCTGCCTCCTTAACAGCACCCATACCACATATACTGCAGTGGTTCAAGAAGGCAGCTCACCACCTTCTCAAGGAGCAATTAGGGATGGGCAATAAATGCTGGCCTAGCCACTTATGCCCACATACAGTGAACGAATAAAATAATCCAAGCAAGCAGATGGGACTTTGGTTTAACGTCTCAACCAAAAGACAGCACCTCCCTCAGTACTGCAGTCGAGTGCTCAAGCCCCAGAGTGGGACTTGAACCCAGAAACTTGTGACTCGAGACATACGAGTGCTACCAGCTGAGCTATGGCTGACATATTGTTGTTAGTATACTTCTGCAGGGGGAAAACAAGACACCAAGCTCAGACGTGATGGATATGGGACCAACTAGTGTTAAACCAATGCTAGCAACTGGAGCTCACCAAAGTGAACCAAGTTGAGCAGCAAGGTGCAGCGTTTCCTACCTGGATCGACCCATTCTGAAAAATGATTTGGTTCTTCATATCTTCACTCCACAGTCCACGTTCAGTCAGGTCTTTCAGTAAATGCGGGTTAACAATCTGAGAGAATTACACACAACATTACAAGGTGCTGCAGCCTGCCTATTGTCCCCCGTTTCTTTACACATTACACTTCCCACAATATTTAATACTTTCAGCTCATTTGGTATGAAGGGGACTGACCTGGAACTCCCCGGAGAGTACTCGGCGTGTGTAGATGTTGCTGGTGTATGGTTCAATTGATTCATTGTTACCCAGAATCTGAGCTGTAGAGGCAGTCGGCATTGGGGCAAGCAAGAGGCTGTTCCTAATACCATGTCTAAGTGGGGTGAAGTGTATAAAGAGCGTGAGACCTCATCATAATCAAGAATTCTCAAGAAAAGGTAAAGTTTAATACAAAGCAAGAAAGGACATAACCCAAACAATGAGATGTGTCTCATTATAGATCATAGTCAGGCAGTATTAAAGGTGGCCATTCAGCCCATCACATCTGTGCCAGCTCTTTTGACAATTGTCCAATTTGTCCCTTCCCCCTGCTCTTTCCCCATAGCCCTATATTTTCCCCCACATCTCTGGTGCAAAGAATTTTCAGGTTCAATGGGCTCAGATAGCCTGAATTTGTTCGAGATCAACTGTCTCTCCTCCTAAACCAGGTAGCTACAGACCTATTAGTTTTGATCAATGGCAGACTGAGCACTAACAATGGGTAAATAGGGAGTTGAGCTGGTTTTGTAAAGGGCAGGTCATGGTTGACCAATCAAGGAAATTTGCAAATACATAGTTAACAGGGACATACTTTCTGAAAAAAACATCCTTAAAGGCGTCTCAGATCTTTGAAAAGTGAATAGATATAAACTCAGCAGTTAACATTGAGGGGCAAGGGCAGATACATAGATGGGGGAAAGAGAGAGGCGCACCTCAGAACTTTATCATCAAGAGGACATGCAGAGGAATCATGTAGATTCATTGGGAGGATTACAGCCACTGGATAAATCAGGCTGTAGATACCAGAGCAGAGAAGATTAAACAGGGGGCTCTAATCAAAGGAGTCAAATGGTGAAAGATAACCTCCAAATTAGGGCCAGGCGCACTGAAGAGGAGGGGGAGGAAAAACATAATACAAAGTCTAATTGGACAAATGAATGGATCACAAGGGGCATCAAAGGCATTAGATAAACCACCAAAATTAATAAACAGTGAGGAGAAAGAGCAAGGGAAAATCCACCTACTTCTCTCCCATCCCCCAACTCCACCTATTCACCGCGCCCCTCCCCACCCAAAATCCTTCAACCCCACCTACCCACCGTCGCCCTACATCCCTCAGCTCTTTGCCCTTTCAAAATGATTTTCGGAAACCTACTTTGCGATCTTCTCCTTTAGCCCCTTCCAGTCCCAAAGATCAGTTGGAGTGACGTTCCACATGTCATACTGAAGGATCTGAAAGCAAAGCAGTCAGAATGTGACACATTCATGGGTCATGTCATGGTTAGTACAGAACAATTGCAACTGTTGGAACTTGAAACCGTTGGCAAATGGACACACACAGACAGAGTGTTGCAGAGAGCACATACCGTGCTCTCAGCTCAACACCACATGAGACATTGCAACGTCTGATGTGGAAGTGCAGAAGGAGCTTTACTCCATCTAACCTGTGCTGCATGGACACATGCTGCAGTAATGGTTCCAAACACAAGCTGTCCTGCAGTACTTTATCCAACTTGTGAGCAAGAACCTGCAAACACATCAACCACACAGTGCAGTCAGTCACACCTCACCTCACACAAGAGAAATCATTGGATAGCTATCCATAGCAAGTATTTCCCTTTTATAACCCAAGGAGTCAACACCTTGGCTTATATTAGTTAATTGGGTGCAGTAGTTATTTCACTGAATTAGTAATCCAGAGGCCTAGACGAATGATCCTGAGAACATGTTTCCACTAGTGGGGGAAAATCTCAAACTGGGGAGGGGGGGGGGAATCTCAAACTAGGGGACATAGTTACAGAATAAGGGGACACTCATTTAAAACTGAGATGCGAAGGAATTTCTTCTCTCAGAGGGTAGTGAATGTCTGGAATTCTCTACCCCAGAGAGTTGTGGAAGCCAGATCACTGAAAGTATTTAAAGAGGAGGCAGATAGGTTGTTGAAATTTGGGGAGTTGAGGGTTATGAGGAGCTGGCATGAAAGAGGAGTTGAGGACTGCGGCAGATCAACCAAGAACTTATTGGATGGCGGGGCAGGCTTGAGGGGCTGAATGGCTACTCCTGCTCCTACTTCTTACATTCTAATGTAACATACGTTCAGTCCAAAGAATGTTTAATAAAAGGTAGTTTACCAACAGTCTTGTCTCCAGCAGTCTTTATCTATCCTAACCAAGGACAACCTAAGCTAAGGCACACAACAATAACAGGTTGTGACAGCAATAAGACAACGGAAAAAAAGGAGTAAAAATCCCAGCAACACTGAAGACAGAGGGTGGGGGGGAGAAGCCCAGCAACTGAAAAACAGCAAGCAACAATGCTTGGAGGAAAGGACAGCCCAGGAGAACACAGTCAACAGAACTCAAAGAAAGGCTCAAGTGAAAAAAAAAGCCATGGAGAAAATCTTATTACCAGAATGCTTCGACCACCTGGAAGGCCTAAATCAAGCAGAGTGGCAAAACTGGTGTTGTAGGTTTACGGTGCAGAACCATTTTGGGACTAGCAGAGAAGCCTAGCAAGCAACAAATCGGTGCCCTTCTCTATGCCATGTGAGGAGAGGTGATGACGTATTGGTATTGTCGCTGGGCTAGTAATCCAGAGGCACAGGGTAATGCTCTGGGGACCCGGGTTTGAATCCTGCCACGGCTCATGGTGGAATTTGGATTTAATTTTTTTTTAAATCTGGAATTAAAAGTCTAATGACAACCATGAAACCATTGTCGATTGTTGTAAAAACCCATCTGGTTCACAGATGTCCTTTAGGGAAGGAAATCTGCTGTCCTTACCCGGTCTGGCCTACATGTGACCCCAGACCCACAGCAATGTGGTTGGCTCTTAAATGCCCTCTGAAATAGGGCAATAAATGCTGGCCTAGCCAGTGACGCCCACATCCCATGAATGAATATTTAAGAAATGGACAGTAGTGCAGACAACATATTGGTCAGACAGGGCATTAATGAAGAAATGGCAACATACAAAGATGTTATAAAAGCTATTGATACACATCAGCCTTAGAAAGAAAACAATCATAGAAAGGGCAAAGTTCAGTAGAAATACCCAAAGACAAGAGAGCGCATCGATTTCTTCATTAACAATTTATATCGACAGCTGAGACTTGCAAATATAGTGCCCTGGAAAACATTAATTCGGGATCGCATTGTTGTAAGAGTCTTAGAGAAGACTTCAGATTTTCTACAGTCAAGGGAGGCTGAAAACAGCCGATCACATAAAGCCCTGATGCCAAACCAGTGTGCTTGTTCACCCAAAAGAAAGTTGCACACCCACTTTTACAGAAGACAAAGCAAGAAATTGAGTCAATGCTGCATCGGGGAGTCAGATCACCTGTAACAAAACCTACAAGTTGGTGTTCAGGTATGTTTCTAGTACCAAAACCCAACGGCTCACTGAACCGGTGTTGACCATGCAGTTAAACAAAGCTGTGGATGAGAGTCTGGCAAAGCTAGACAAAAAGCACCATTTTTGTCAAACTAGATGTAAACAGTGGCTTTTGGTAACTACGTTTGGACGAGGGATCCAAATTACTGGCAACACTCATCGTTCTATCTGGAAGGTAATACTTCAATCGGCTACCCTTCGGTATTACATCAGCAAAGATTTCTCTGAGATTATGAAGGTATGTTTGTCTTAAAAAGAAAAATATTATTTCTAATGCCTTTTTTCTGGCTGGATTTTTAGTGAACAGTAATCCCATTAAGACATTGGAAAAGACTGGCAGCCAACCAAATATACAACTTACATTCCACCCCCAAGTGGGATGAAAAGGAACAGACACACAAGCCAATACCCTCACCCCCAGGGAGCAGGGAAGACCCCACCTCCTGTTGACTTCTACACTATTACTCCTCAAAGGTTTCTAAAATGAGATATCAAAAAATGTAATTACCTGTTCTTCAGCACTATGACTACAGCAGGCATGATAATTGAATTCTGCTGGAATAAACCACCAAAGAACTGTTTTTTTTAAACTGAGTCAGGGCAAGAGGCCGGAAGGATAGACTGAAAGGCTGCAAAACCCAAGAGCGAGAGCGTGTGAATGTCTGCCTTACTCCCAGTCTCAGGTTTCTCACTCACTCTCAACATTCACACACTCTCAGTGGATGAGGGTGAATGAGTGAGCACCCAGAGACTGGAGTGAGTCAAACACATGCTCTCTGACCCTCTCACTCTAGTCACTTTTATTAATTACTCTTTTTAACTGAACAATTTATTGCTAGGACATTGCTTTACTTTTGCTCAGCAACTATTTTTCTTTAATACCTCAACTATTTTTTTTGAAATCCAGTTTAATGCTATGCCAAACCTCATCTTTCAGAAAGTTGCTCACTGAGTGGGAAAAAAATGGAAACGTGGACCCCCAAGTGAAAAAGTTAGGCAAGCCTGTTTATGCAGTTCACAGAAGCCAATTTATCCACATGACCAACTCACCCAGAGACCCACAAGCTAATTGTGAGGCTGAAAGAGGCATAAGGACAGTAAAGGCTTTGTTGAAGAGAAATGACAATATCACACTGTTGAGCTGCCATTTCACCCTGCTCCAGAATGGGCTGGTTCCTTGTGAATTTCTAATAGGAAAGCAACTGTGGACTCAACTTCCTGCTCTTCTGCAGCAATTTTTTTTTTTATTATTCATTCAGGGGATGTGGGCTTCACTGGCTGGGCCAGCATTTATTGCCCATCCCTAATTGCCCTTGAGAAGGTGGTGGTGAGGTGCCATCTTGAGCCGCTGCAGTCCATGTGGTGTAGGTACACCCACAGTGCTGTTAGGGAGGGAGTTCAGGATTTTGACCCAGTGACAGTGAAGGAACGGCGATATATTTCCAAGTCAGAATGGCGAGTGATTGGGAGGGGAACTTCCAGGTGGTGGTGTTCCCATCTATCTGCTGCCCCTGTACTTCTAGATTGTAGTGGTTGCGTGTTTGGAAGATGCTGTCGAAGGAACCTTGATGAATTCCTGCAGTGCATCTTGTAGATGGTACACACTGTTGCCACGGTGCATTGGTGGTGGAGGGAGTGAATGTTTGTGGATGTGGTGCCAATCAAGCAGACTGCTTTGTGCTGGATGATGTCAAGCTTATTGAGTGTTGTGGGAGCTGCACTCATCCAGGCAAGTGGTGAGTATTCCATCACACTCCTGACTTGTGTCATGTAGATGGCGTCAGGAGGTGAGTTACTTGTCGCACTATTCCTATCCTCAGACCTGCTGTTGTAGCCACAGTATTTATATGGCTGGTCCAGTTCAGTTTCTGGTCAATGGTAACCCCCAGGATGTTGAAAGTGGGGGATTCAGTGATGGTAATGCCATTGAACATCAAGGGGCGATGGTTGGATTCTCTCTTGTTGGAGATGGTCATTGCCTGACACTCGTGTGGTGCGAATGTTACTTGCCACTTGTCAGCACAAGCCTGGGTATTGTCGAAGTCTTGCTGCATTTGGACATGGGCTGCTTCAGTGTCTGAGGAGTTGTAATGGTGCTGAACATTGTGCAATCATCAGTGAACATCCTCACTTCTGACCTTATCATGGAAGGTCATTGATGAAGCAGCTGAAGATGGTTGGGCCAAGGGCACTACCTTGAGGAACTCCTGCAGTGATGTCCTGGAGCTGAGATGACTGGCCTCCAACAACCACAACCATCCTCCTTTGTGCTATGTATGACTCCAGCCAGCAGACAGTTTTCCCCGATTCCCATGGATTCCAGTTTTGCTTGGGCTCCTTGATGCCGCACTCGGTCAAATACTGCCTTGATGCCAATAGCAGTCACTCTCACCTCACCTCGGGAGTTCAGCTCTTTTGTCCATGTTTGAACCAAGACTGTAATGAGGTCAGGAACTGAGTGGCCCTGGCGGAGTCCAAAATCGGCATCAGTGAGCAGGTTATTGCTCAGCCACTTCATAGCACTGTTGATGACCCCTTCCATTACTTTACTGATGATCAAGAGTAGCCAGGTAGGTGCCATTGTAGCTGTACTGGAAAAGCTTGGCTAGGGGCCTGGCAAGTTCTGGAGCACAAGTCTTCAGTACTATTACCGGAATATTGTCAGGCCCCATAGCCTTTGCAGTATCCAATGCTGTCAGCTGTTTCTTGATATCATGTGGAGTGAATTGAATTGGCTGAAGACTGGCATCAGTGATGCTGGGGACTTCCGGAGGAGGCTGAAATGGATCATCCATTCTGTACTTCTGGCTGGAGATTGTTGCAAATGCTTCAGCTTTATCTTTTGCACTTATGTGCTGGGCTCCATCATTAAGGATGGGGATGTTTGTGGAACCTCCTCCACCAGTGAGTCGTTTAATTGTCCACCACCATTCACAACTGGATGTGGCAGGACTGCAGAGCTTAGATCTGATCCGTTGGTTGTGGGATCGCTTAGCTCTGTCCATCACTTGCCACTTATGCTGTTTGGCACACAAGAAGTCCTGTGTTATAGCTTCACCAGGTTGACACCTCATTTTTAGGTATGCCTGGTGCTGCTCCTGGCATGCCCTCCTGCACTCTTCATTGAACCAGGGTTGGTCCCCTGGCTTGATGGTAACGGTAGAATGGGGGGTATGCCGGGCCATGAGGTTACAGATTGTGTTCGAGTACAATTCTGTTGCTGACGGTCCACAGCTCCTCATGGATGTCCAGTTGAGGTGCTAGATCTGTTCGAAATCCATTCCATTTAGCATGGTGGTAGTGTCACACAACACAATGGAGGGAATCCTCAATGTGAAGGTTGTACTTCGTCTCTGCAACAACTGTGCGGTGGTCACTCCTGCTGATACGGTCATGGGCAGGTGCATCCGCTGCAGGTAGGTTGGTGAGGATGAGGTCAAGTGTGTTTTTCTCTCTTGTCGGTTCCCTTGCCACCTGCCGCAGACCCAGTCTAGCAACTATGCCCTTTCGGACTCGGCCAGCTTGGTCAGTAGTGGTGCTACCGAGCCATTCTTGGCGATGGACACTGAAGCCCCCCACCCAGAGTACATTCTGCCGCCTTGCCACCCTCAGTGCTTCCTCCAAGTGATGTTCAACATGGTGCAGCACTGATTCATCAGCTGAAGGAGGGCGGTACATGGTAATCAGCAGGAGGTTCCCTTACCCATGTTTGACCTGATGCCATGAGGCTTCATGGAGTCCGGAGTCAATGTTGTGGACTCCCAGGGCATCTCCCTCTTGACTGTATACCACTGTGCCGCCACCTCTGCTGGGTCTGTCCTGTCGGTGGGGCAGGACATACACATGGATGGTGATGGAGGAGTCTGGGACATTATCTGTAAAGTATGATTGCATGAGGATGTCTATGTCAGGCTGTTGCTTAACTAGTCTGATAGACAGCTCTCCCAATTTTGGCACTAGCCCCCAGATGTTAGTAAGGAGGACTTTGTAGGGTCAACAGGGCTGAGATTGCCGTTGTCGTTTCCAATGCCCAGGTCGATGCCGGGTGGTCCATCTGGTTTCATTCCTTTTTGTGACTTTGTAGCGGTTTAAGAACGTAAGAACTAGGAGCAGGAGTAGGCAATTCAGCCCTTCGAGCCTGCCCTGTCATTCAAGACGATCATGGCTGATCTCATTTTGGCCTCAACTCCAATTTCCCACCCTCTCCCCATACCTTTCAACCCATTACTAATTAAAAATCTGTCTATCTCCTGCTTAAATTTATTCAGCGCCCCGGCATCCACTGCATTCTGAGGTAGTGAATTCCACAGATTCACGACCCTTTGAGAAAACTAATTCCTCCTCATCTCTGATTTAAATCTACCACCCCTTAGCCTAAAACTATGGCCTCTCGTTCTAGAATGCCCCACAAGGGGAAACATCCGCTCCACGTCTACTTTGTCTATCCCCTTTAGCATCTTATATACCTCAATTAGATCTCCTCTCATCCTTCTAAACTCTAGTGAGTATAGGCCTAAACTGCTCAATCTCTCCTCATAAGACAAGCCCCACATCTCTGGAATCAATTTAGTGAACCTCCTCTGAACCGCCTCCAATGCAACTACATTCTTCCTAAAGCAAGGGGACCAAAACTGTGCACAGTACTCCAGGTGCGGTCTCACCAAAGCCTTGTACAGTTGCAACACTTCATTATTTTTATACTCTATTCCTTTAGCAACAAATGACAAAATTCCATTTGCCTTCTTATTACCTGCTGTATCTGTATACTAACTTTCAGCGATTCATGCACGAGGACACCTAGATCCCTCTGCACTGAAGCATTCTGAAGTTTCCCTCCATTTATATAATAAGTCGCCTTTTTATTCTTCCAACCAAAATGGATAACCTCACACTTATCCACGTTAAACTCCATCTGCCAAATTTTGGCCCATTCACCTAACCTGTCCATATCCATTTGTAAATTTCTTATTTCTTCATTGCAACTTACTTTCCCACCTATTTTGGCATCATCTGCAAATTTAGCTATAGTACCTTCTATCACCGAATCCAAGTCATTGATATAGATTGTAAATAGTTGGGGCCCAAGGACCGAACCCTGTTGCACCCCACTAGTTACAGCTTGCCATCCATTAAAAAGACCCATTTATCCCGACTCTCTGCTTTCTGTTGGTTAGCCAATCCTCTATCCAAGTTAATATATTACCCTTAACTCCATGTGATCTATCTTGAGTATTAATCTTTTGTGCGGCACCTTATCAAAGGCCTTCTGGAAGTCCAGATATACATCTACAGGATCCCCATTATCCACTTTGCTTGTCACATCTACAAAGAACTCTAGCAAATTAGTCAAACACGATTTACTCTTCATAAAACCATGCTGACTCTGATGGATTGCATTTTGACTTTCCAAATGCCCCATTACTACTTCCTTAATAATGGATTCCAACAATTTCCCAATGACAGACGTTAAACTAACTGGACTATGCTTTCCTACTTTCTGCCTCCCCCCAGCTTTTTGAATAAGGGCGTTATATTAGCATTTTTCCAATCCACTGGAACCTTTTCAGAATCCAAGGAATTTTGGAATATTATAGCCAATACATCCACTATCTCCACTGCCACTTCCTTTAACACCCTGGGATGTAAGCCATCAGGTCCAGGGGACTTGTCACCCTTTAATCTCAATAGTTTGCTCAGTGCTTTTTCTTTAGTGTGGTGATTGCTCTAAGTTCCTCCATCTCTATACCCTCTGCACTACCTGTTACTATTGGGGGTGGTACCAGTGTCCTCCACTGTGAAAACTGAGGTAAAATATTGATTAAGCGTCTCTGCCATTTTGCGTTCCCCACTATTAACTCCCCAGTCTCATCCTCCAAGGGACCAACATTCATTTTAGCTACTCTCTTTCCTTTTATATACTTGTAGAAGCTTTTGCTATCAGTTTTTACATTTTGCGCTAGTTTTTTCATAATTTACCTTTGCTCTTTTTATTACTTTTTTAGTAACCCTTTGTTGATCTTTAAAAGTTTCCCAATCTTCCAACCTGCCACTGACCTTTGCAATTTGATATGCCTTAGTTTTTGCCTTTATGTTATCTTTAACTTCCTTGCTTAGCAATGGATGCTTTTTCCCCCTTTTACCATCTTTCTTCCTCTTTGGAATATATTTTACTTGGAAGGAATTGAATATCTCCTTAAATATCTGCCACTGCTCATCAACTGTCCTACCTTGTAATCTTCCCGCCCAGTCCACTAGGGCCAAATCTGCCCTCGTGCCTATGTAGTTACCTTTGTTTAACTCCAGAACACTAGTGTGGGACTCAAGTTTCTTGTTCTCAAACTGAACTTGAAATTCTAGCATGCTATGATCACTCTTCCCTAGGGGACCCTTTACTATGAGATCATTAATTAATCCCATCTCATTACACAAAACCAAATCCAGAATAGCCTGCTCCCTGGTTGGTTCCACAACATATTGCTCCAAGAAACAATCTCTAATGCACTCTATGAGCTCTCCCTTGAGGCTACCCTTGCCAATTTCATTAGTCCAGTCTATATGCATATTAAATTCGCCCATGATTATTGCCGTGCCTTTCTTATATGCTCCCAGTATTTCCTGGTTTATACTGTGCCCTAATGCTGAACTACTGTTTGGGGACCTATAGATTGCTCTGACCAGTTGTTTGTTACAACTGAGTTGCTTGCTAGGCCTTTTCATTTGCTGATGACACAAAAATAGGTAGGAAAGCAAGTTGTGAAAAGGACTTAAGGAGGCTACAGAAAGATTAGACAGATTAAGGTGAGTGGGCAAAGATCTGGCAAATGGAGTATAATGTGGAAAAATGTGAAATTGTCCATTTTGTCAGAAAGAATAAACGAGAAGCATATTATCTAAATGGAGAGAGACTGCAGAGCTCTGAGATTCAGGGGGATCTGAGTATCTTAGTGCATGAATCACAAGAGGCTTGTTTGCAGGTCCAAAAGTAATTAGGAAAGCTAATAGAATATCATTTATTGTGACAGGAATTGAATATAAAAAGCAGGGAGGTTATGATTCAGTTAAACAGAGCACTAGTGAGAGCACATCTGGAGTACTGTGTACAGTATTGGACACCTTACTTAATGAAGGATGTAAATGCATCGGAAGCAGTTCAGAAAAGGTTTAACAGGCTATTACCTGGAACGTGCAGGTTGTCTTATGAGGAAAGGTTGGATAGGCTAGGTTTGTACCTGCTGGAGTTTAGAAGAATAAGAGGCGATTTGATTGAAACATATAAAGGTCCTGATGGGTCTTGACAGGGTGGATGTGGAGAGGATGTTTCCTCTTGTGGGAGAACCTAGAACTAGGGGTCACTATTTAAAAATAAGGGGCTGCCCATTTAAAACAGAGAAGGCAAAATTTTTTTCTGAGGATCGAGAGTCTTTCGAGCTCTTCATGAAAAGGTGGTGGAAGCAGAGTCTTTGAATATTTTTAAAGCAGAGGTGGATAGATTCTTGGTAAGCAAGGGGGGTGATAGGTTATCGGGGGTAGGCAGGATGCAGATTTCAGGTTACTATCAGATCAGCTATGATCTTATTAAATGGCAGAGCAGGCTCGAGGGGCCGAATGGCCTACTCCTGCTCCTTGTTTGTATGCCTCAAGGCTGAGATATAGGGAGAGCAAGGCAGAAGGATGAGTATAGTGTACATAAAACCAGAAACTATAATCAATGACAGTATGGGATTTACCAGAACTGCAGGAAAGGTGAATCAGAATGGATTTGTGATCAGAATTGCAAAGGCCAGTATTTGATAAAAACACTACATCCACAATGAATGGAATGGACCAGTTACCCAGATGATCAGGAAGACAACCTAACGGTGAGCTGACATTCTCTGATAATTCACATATACTCTACAGAGTTTGAGAACATTGAATTCTATACACCCTCAGAGAGCTGAGAACAAGCTCAGGAAGAATGGTGAAACCACAGCGGTTATCTCTGTGAACCAGGGGTGAAGGCAGAGACTTCAGGGGGAGATGCATTGTAAAGGATTAATACTAAATATGTAAATAGACAATCTACATTATCGGTGATGTAAGATCACATGACAACAGACCTGCCCAAGGGGTGATTCTGCCTGAAGCCCCGTGCTAAGCCTGGTCCTTGAAGAATGTTTAATCAAAAGTAAAGTTTACCAACAGCCTTGTCCCCAGCAGTCTTTGTCTAACCAAGGACAACCGAAGCCAAGATCCGCAACTATGATAACAGATCACTTACCCCCTTGCTGACAGGGCAGCCCTGGTAACTCTCATAAGGGCCCAGTTCCTTGGCCAGGTCACAACTCGCATCAAGTGCTGCATAGTAAATGGTTTCAAAGATCTGGATGTTGAGTTTCTGTGCTTCTTCACTTTCAAAGGGGTAGCGCATCAGGATGAAGGCATCTGCTAGTCCCTGAACTCCAATTCCTATCGGCCGGTGTTTTTTGTTAGAATATTCCGCCTAAAACAAGTGGTAGAATGGCAGAAGCACTCAGCAAGGTTAAACACTCATCAAGCCATGTGATTTCTAATGTTTTGTCAGTAATATTCCGGACCGCAGCAACAGCCTCACAGCCCAAATAGCCTGCTCCTGTGCTCATGAAACCCAAGAAGCCCAATCATTTTCATAGTTCAACCTCAGAAACATAGAATTGAACATTTATGCACAGGAGACAGCCAATCAGTCCATCATGCCTCTGCCAAAAGAGCGATTCAGTCTAATTCCACTTCCCAGCTCTTGGTTTGTAACCCTGCAGGTTAGAGCACTTCAGGAACATATTCAACTGTAGGAACATATTCAATTTTTTTTCTCCCCCCAAATGTGCTGAGGGTTCTGTTTTCATCACCTTTTCAGGCAATAAGCTCCAGACCCCCAATTACATCAAATCTTTGCCCTGTATTTGACCATTTGCCCACCTCTCCACCCTACACCCCTTGGCCCTCACCCCCAATCTAAGAACTGGATTCTCCATCCTGCCAACTCTTAACTTACCTCTGGAATCGGATAGTAGTTCACTTCGATGATTTTATTCAGGTTCCGAACCACCACCCGGGTGACATCAGCTAGTTTGTTGAAGTCATAGGTACGATCTGCAGTGACATACATATTCAACGCCAGGGAAGCCAAGTTACAAACTGCAACCTGCCGACAAAAAACAAAGCAGGCGAATAGCATCAGCCGCAAGTATCTCACAATAATGCACAAAGAACACATTCCCAGCAACAATGAACTCCAGGCAGCTCCCCCGGTGGCCAAGAGAGAAAAGGCACCAAGTCATTGTGTTCCAGATGCACATTAACCACGAGCCCAACACTAGCCAGTACTGAATTAAAGTTGATTAAATTCAGCGAGAACATTTTTTGTTTTAGCTGGGCCTCAGAGACAAGGAAAAGGAATGATCAATGTCCATTAAAACCAGGTTTACACCAATAATCAACCATAAATTACCAAATTACTTTGGAGTAGACAATTAGCAAAAACTGACTTCCTGTCAAAATTGAGTTGAGTTGTGTCACAGGCATCATAGTATCAGTGAACATAGGGGGCAGCCTCCAACAATACTGCAATGTTTTCAAAATGAATATATTGTACTACATCCAATAACCCCAAAAGTATCAAAGTGGTTCAGTGGACAGCACTCTTGCCTCTAAAATTGCAGGTTAAAGTCCCACTCCAGGGACTTGAGCTCATAATCCAGGCTGATACTACCGTGCAGTACTGAGGGAGTGCCGCACTGTTGGGGGTGCACTTTGTCAGATGCAACACTAAGCTGAGGCTCCGCCCAGCTCCTCAGCTAGATGTGAAAGGTACCATGGCACAATTTAAAAGAGCAGTTCCCTGGTCAATATTTACCTTCAATTAATAGCACCAAATACAGATTACCTGGTCATTATTTCAGTGCTGTTTGTGGGATATTGCTGTGCACAAATTGGATGCTGCATTCCCTACATTACAAAAGTGACTACTCTTCAAAAAAAGTACCTCATTGGCTGTAAAGTACCGTATAAATGCAATTTTTCTGTGTCTAACAGCAGCAGAACGCTGGTAATGAACATGCTAATTCTTCAACCTGCCAATTAAAAGCAAGTTTAATTAAAAACACTTGATTATGTTGCAATGATTTTAACTGTTTCTATCAGGGTTTGATCAGCATTTCATAAATTAACAGGGTGATAATTAAGTGTGCACTAAACTCACCTCATTATTACTGGTATATTCCACAATCTCAGTGCACAGATTGCTGCATTTGATGGTGCCCAGGTTCTGCTGGTTACTCTTCCTATTGCAGGCATCTTTATACAGCATATAGGGAGTTCCCGTCTCCGTCTGCGACTCTATGACTGCGTACCACAGCTGCTGTGCCTTCACCACCTTGCGGGCACGTCCCTCTTTCTCATACCTGTCAGGAGAGAAGGCTGGTTTGCTCAGTCTGATGTTTAAATAAATCACTAGTTGCTCCGAAGATCAGCGTCTATGCCCATTTAAACCAATTCACTTTTGTCAGAAACAGGTTAGTTCAGTGGTTGAAGGGGGGAGATTTAAAAAAAAATAATCGAGGGATGCGAGAACAGAGTGAGCACATGGGACTAGAATAACAAACCATAGGGGTAATAAGCATCAACACAAATTCATTCGACTAAACAGCCTGTTAAGTGTTATAAAAACAAAAAACTGCGGATGCTGGAAATCCAAAACAAAAACAGAAATACCTGGAAAAACTCAGCAGGTCTGGCAGCATCGGCAAAGAGCAAAGTTGACGTTTCGAGTCCTCATGACCCTTCAACAGAACTAAGTAGAAATAGGAAAGGGGTGAAATATAAGCTTATATTTCACCCCTTTCCTATTTCTACTTAGTTCTGTTGAAGGGTCATGAGGACTCAACAGGGGCAAAGTTGACGTTTCAAGTGTTATAATTCCTCTCCAACTTTATTGTCAGATAGTAGCAAAATTCTGCCAAAAAGGGTCCATACTAACCTGGACTGTAATCAGTGTTACTGGTGAGAGACCAATCCCAGCCAATACTGTACCCTAGTGTTATACAGTGGCAGAATGCAAGTCATTCTTTCAGATATTTTAAACCTAGGTAGCCCCTCTTTCCTGGTTAAAGTGTCTGCTTACCTCTCGTACAGAGTCTCAAACTCTTCCCCCCAAGTATCATCCAGGCCTGGACAATCGTGGGGACACATTAAAGACCAGTCCTGCAAAAAACCAAAGCAATGAATTCAATATGAAAAGCAGCTGCCGTACCAAAGGAGCCCACTCACTACATTACACCTCAACTCTAAATCCCTGCTCCAATCCGACTAACTCCTGTCTGTTCTGGCCAGGCTGACTGTCAAGACACCACATCCTGCTCTTAGACCACACTGTCAAAGTTGTGGGTTCAAGTCCCACTCCAGACTTCATCACATAATCCAAACTGGCACCCCAGCAACAGAGGGACCATTGCACTGGTCAGGTTTGGGGTGGGGTGGGGATTGAAGGGATAGGCATGGCCAGCAACGAGAGTGCACACCATTATGGATGGGACAGTACCGAGGGAGCGCTGCACTGTGCGGAGGTGTCACTTTTCAGATAAGACTTTAAAGTGAGGCCCAGTCTACCCTCTTGGGGATCTCAAAGGCTCCAGGGACACTATTTAAAGAACAGCAGGGAGTTCCCTTGATGTCCTCACTAATAGTCATTCCTTAATTAAAATTGCAGAAACTAATTATCTAGTCATCTTCACATTGCTGTTTGTGGGTGCTTGCTATGTGAAGATTTGCCACAGTTCTTACATTACAACACTGAGTACACAGTTCAAAAGTACTAATAGGCTGTAAGTCACTTTGGGACATCCAGAGATCATGAAAAGCACTAGAGACAACAGGTGTCTTTATCGGCAACTCAGTAAATTGTCTTATCCCCAGCACTGGGGCTTCCTGCTCTGCAGGCCCTTAACCATCATCTCGATCTGCTTACCTGGTTGTTCTCTACGCGCTTCATGAAGAGATCCGGAATCCAAAGTGCATAGAAGAGATCACGAGCTCGCTGCTCCTCCTTTCCAGTGTTCTTCTTTAGCTCCAAGAAGTCAAAGATATCCATGTGCCAGGGTTCCAGGTAAATGGCAAAAGCCCCTGGTCTCTGCAGCAAAAGATCATAGCAAATTCCGTCAGATCGGTCACTGCATATAGTCAAGCTATACTAGACATTACGACAACTCTAACCTCCTGAACCATTTTCTAGACACAAACAAGAACTTAAGATACCCACTTACTCGGAAGCTTCGTTTAAGCCACAGCTCAAAGACTGGCCATCCACGTAAATCAATACAAATTACTAGTAGGCATCCATCTGTCTCAGGAGATGATGGACTGCGCCCAGGGTGTGTGTCACTTCTGGATTGAACATTGCCTGTAGAGGCCAACTCAAATGACAATCCCTTCCACAGCTCGCACATCTAAATAGCACTGGCCCAAGGTTGGCTTGTGTTTTTTCCTGCTGAAATCTCTTGCATCATCTGGTCATTTCTTATGCCCTATGCTTTCTCCATGCCCTTCCTGACTGCTCGTCTCCAGGCACTCTGGTCAGCAGCAAGGATTTCCCATGCAGCGACTCAGATCCTGGTCAGCTTGCAGTCTCGCTTGCAGGCATCCTTGTATCGCAGACGGGGGCGACCAGTTGATCTCGAACTGATATCAAGCTCGCCATAGAGCACGTCTACGGGATTAACGTGGCCGTCATCCATTCGGCTCACATGACCCAGCCGAGGGAGTCAATACTGACTCAGAGCAAACATGCTGGGGATCCCTGCCCGGGGGTGTACTTCCATATTCGACACTCAGTCCTGCCAGGAGATGCCCAATATTCATCTGAGGAAGCGGTGGTGGAGGCTGTTCAGCTGCTTTTCTTGCCTTGCATAAGTTGTCCATGCCTCACTACTGTAAAGGGGGGTGTTGGGAACGTAAACCTGGTATACGTGGAGTTTTGTATTTCAGGCTAGTTTGTTGGTCCATACTCGGCTCCTCACTTTTGACATGACAGCTTAGCATTCCTGGTGCTGATTTCAGCATCAAGGGCAGGTTGTTGAAAATTGTAGAATGCATGATACGTGAAGTCGTCAATGACCTCCAGAGTCAAAGTGGAGTCTCTGCTTCCTGGCCCATAACCTTAGGTCTTCCTGATAACAATAATCAGTCCAAACTCCTTGCAGGCCTGGGAGAATTGATCCACAAGCTGCTACAGGTGAAATGAGTATGGGATGCCAGTGTTGGCATCACCAGCAAACAGCTCATGAGCTAGAACATTTTGCATTTTGGTCTTGGCACGTACAGTCTTGCCAAGTTGGACAGGTTGTCGTCAACTCTGGTATGCAGGCAGAAACCCTCATTTGAGTCACCAAAAGCATAGAATAACAACATGGAGAAGAATATGCCAGTGAGTTGGAACGAGGACAGCCTTGCTTTACCCCGCTGATCTTGATGGCATCTGATGTTGCTCCATTGTAACTAACAAAACTGTGCATATTATCATAGAAAGAAGAAATGATGCCCAGGTGTTCAGAGGGGCAGCTTATTTTCCACAGCAGTTTGGGAAGTCTGTCTCTGCTAACAAGGTCAAAGGCCTTGGTGAAGTCTAGGAAAATAATGTAGAGCGGTCTGTGCTGTTCACTACACTTTTCATGTAATTGCAGGAGTGAGAAAGTCATGTCAGCTGTTAAACTGCCAGCTCTGAAGCCACACAGACTCAGGGTAAATGCGTGATTTTTGTACAAGGTGACTATTTTTGCGTTGCACATGTCTTCAGGCACAAACCTTTCCTCCCAACAGAGAGACAAACTTTCATGGAGATGCTGCAGTAATGCTGGTTTTCCACTTTTGATAATTTCAGATGGAATGTCATCATTTCCTGGGGCTTTACTGCTGGTAAGGTGGTCAATGGCCATGTTCCTTGTTGAGCTCTACTATGCAGACTCGATGTCCAGCTCCTCCATGACAGCAAAGTCTGAAATAGCTGTTTGGTAGTACTGAACTTGAGTATTGCTGAAAAAAGAGACATGTCAAAGCTTTTTGTCTTGCACTCATCAGGACACTTTGCAAGAATACCAATAAGGGGAAAACAACAATTTATATTGTATGAGAAGAGAGAGTGCTGATTGGTTGGCAAGGTGTTGCCATAGAGAATGCACCAGTGATGGTGACTGACAGCTGCCAAACATTGTTTGAAATTTAAACCAGGCAGCTTGATTCTGATTGGTCAAGGCATTGTCCTGAGGAATAAGGCAGTCAATGGCTGTCACTTATTAGGTTTAGCTGAAACAGGCACAATGTACTTACATGTTCTGTCTGTATACACATTACACTTGTTTCAGTTTAAAAAAAAGTGACAGCCATTCACTGACATTCCTCAGGGCAATGTCTTGACCAGAGTCAAGCTGCCTGGTTTAAATTTCAAACAATGCTTGGCAACTGTCAGTCACCATCACTGGTGCATTCTCCATGGCAACGCCACTTGCCAACCAATCAGCACTCTCTTCTCATACAATATAAATGGTTGTTTCCCCCTTCTATTCATATTCTTGTGAATGCCCTGATGAAAAGCTTTGACATGTCTCTTTTTTCAGCAATACTCAAAAGTCTGGAATGACACAGAGCTTCTTCACTGACAATGCTCTCCCTTGCTTAGAGTTTGAGCTAGTGCTCCTCTCATCTTTCCATCTGCTTGCTAGGTTCAGTGATCATCCCAGTGTCTGTCTTCAAGGGAGCTGATTTGGTTGTTACTGGACCTGTTGCTTCCTTAATTCCTTCATACATCCCTCTAGTATTCCCGGATTCATCAGCAGTCAAGCTACACTACACTTTGGGATGACTTGAACCTCTTAAGTTTCTAGGCACAAACAAGGATTCAGAGACCACTTACTCTGAAGCTTCATTAAAGCTACAGCTCCAAGAGTGGCCACCCATGCAAATCTATACAAATGACTATTTAACTGCAAATTACACACATGCACTTAAAAGGCCACTCCATGCACACCCCCAGCACACACCACCACCCCGCCCTAACCATCTCACAAACCCAAGATAGATTGAAGTCAACTGTAGTCCTTGATTACTGAAGCGAGTAATACCAGGTAACTCAGTAAAGACTGCTAATTAAAATTAACTAACTCAGTTACCTTATGGAACATGTATTGATTCTGAGGGAGCTTGATAGGGTAGATGCTTCCCCTTGTGGGGGAATCCAGAACTAGGAGACACAGTTTAAAATAAGGGGTCTCCCATTTAGGGCCGCGACGAGGAGGAATTTTTTTCTTTCAGGGGGTCATTAGTCTGCAGAATTCTCTTTCACGGAGAGCAGTGGAGGTTATTCAAGGCGGAGTTAGACATTTCTTTATAATCTACAAGGTAGTCAAGTGTTATGGAGGGGTCCGGCAGGAAGGCGGAGTTAAGGCCACTATCAGATCAGCCATGATCTTATTGAATGACGGAGCAGGCTCAAGGGGCAAAATGGTCTATTCCTGCTCCTGATTCGTATGGACACAAGCCCTCAAAACTTCACTCGGGAATGAGCATTCAGCCTCCTGAACCTTTGAAAATTTCAACACAGCACCAGCATCTAGTCTTTTGAGAGTTCTCCAGATTTCCACTAGACTACCTCCTGATCTCACTCCGGAGTTGTCCAGCTCTAATTTTATTACACCCTCTTGATCAACCAATTCCAGAGCTAGGAAAAACAGAAAAAGGTCTGACAGAATTGTCCTCTCCCCATCTCCCTTTGCCAGCTCTGTACTTGCTTATAAGCTATTCCATCTCCAGCTTCTTCCAGTTCTGGAGAGAGGTTAACAACCTGAGGCATTAACTATTTTCCTTCACAGATGCTGCCAGATCTGCTGAGTGTTTCGAGCATTTCATGTTTTGTTTTCTAATGTCCAGAACCCACAGTATTGTGTTTTTAATCTCAGTACTGGAGTGTAGCAGGCAAATCTAATATTAACACACTTACCTTGTTTCCACCCTGGTCCACGTAGCGTGCTGTGTTATTGTAAACCCTCAACATTGGGACAAGACCATTACTGTTTCCATTAGTCTGAAAGGATAAGAGAAGCTGTTACCAACACACAACAACTTTTTATATTTACATAGCGCCTTTAATTTAGTAATATTGAGGCACTTCACAGAAGCACTACCAAACAAATATTTGACATCAACTAGGAGAGATTAGAACAGGTGAAGTTCAATCAAAGAGAGAGGTGGAGGGGTTCAGGGAGAGAATTCCAGGGCTTAGGACCCAGGCAGCTGAAGGCGCGGCCACCAATGGTGCAGTGATTAAAATCAGTGTTACACAAAAGGCGAGCATTGAAGGAGTGCAGAGATCTCAGAAGGCTGTGCAGCTGGAGGAGGTCACAGTGATTGGTGGGAGGGAGGTGAGGCCATGGAGGGATTTGAAAACAAGGATGAGGATTTTAGAAGTTTTCTGACTGGGAGCCAATAAAGGTCAGCGAGCACAGGGGTGATGGGTGAACATGCAAGTTAGGATAATGTCAGCATTTCATTCCACTAGGGGTAGAAAAACATTCCTCCAGCTCTCTCAGGATTCCTGTCCAATTATTTTCAGTCAAGAGTATATTCCTGCCAAGTTTGTGAAAAGCTAGTCAGGTCACTGAAATTAGCTTAGAGTTGAAGGTCTTCACCAACCATTGCTCCTTTTCATAACCATGTTTCCACATGTGGGAGATCAGAACTAGTAGCCATGCATATAAGACAGCTACTCATAAATCCAGTCGGGATTTCAGGAGAAACCTCTTTACCCAGAGAATGGTGAGAATGTGAAACTTTCTGCCACTTGGAATAACTGAGGTGACCATCATAGCTACTTTTAAGGGGAAGCTGGATAAACACACAAGGAAGAAAGAAACAGAAGAAGGATATGCTGGCAGGCCAAGATGAGAAAAGGACAGGAGGATGCTCGTGTGGAGCAGAAACACCAACACAGAACAGATGAGTCAAATATTTGTACGGTAATGCAATGAATGCACCCTCGCATAGTGTGGATGCCCATTGCCCACGTGTCAAGTGTACAAACTGCTGTCTCTTCATACTCACGCCTGCAATGTAGCTTCCCGTCGCTCGGATACAGCTCACAGCAACACCAATCCCGCCAGCAGATTTGGAAATCAGAGCGCACTGCTTCAAGGTGTCATAAATCCCTTCAATGCTGTCATCCTTCATGGCCAGCAGAAAACAGCTGCAAGACAAAGCCGGTTCAGAGGGTGAACGGAGGACGAGAGGAGGGAGGTTCTGCCCTTTCTCACCATTTCACAGGTCACCAATTTTGAAGAGCAGAAAATAAAATCTAGATTTTTTTTCTATTCATGAGATGTGAGCGGCACTGGCAGGGCCATCATTTATTGCCCATGTCTAATTGTCCTCGAAATGGTGGGGAGCTACTTTCTCGAATCACTGCAGTCCTTGTAATGAGTACACCCACAGCGCTTTTTCCTGTAGCAGCTTGATATAACTGAGTGGCTTGCTAGGCCATATAGCGGGGGCAGTTAAGAATCAACCACATTGCTTGGGGGTCTGGAATCACACATACGTTCAGTGTAAGGACAGCAGATTTCCTTCCCTAAAGGGCATAAAAACACATCAGCTTCATGTACAATATGACAATCCAGTAGTTTCATCATTAATAATGAGACTAGCATTTTATTCCACATTTACTAATTGAATTTAAATTTTCCCAGCCATGGTGAGATCTGACTCATGCCTTCAAAGCATTCACCCAGGCCATTGGACTACTCACACAGTAACACAAGCACTATGTTACCAGCCCCTGAAGTGAATCAGGGAGTAGCTGTTGCCCAACACAGAACTTTGACTTCGAACAACGAAGATTGTTGGAGGAAGGCAAGACAGAGGGTCTAGTACTCAGAAGCTGGAAAAAAACAAGGGGCTGAATTTTTCACTGAGCAGGCGGGCCTGCACCTGACCCGCTCGAGTGTAAAATGAGGCGCAATATTTCGGTCGGCAGCGTGTACGCCGGCAATTAACAGGCCTATTAAGGCCATTGAAGTATTAATTGAATTCAATTTTTCACTGCCCACCCAAGCTTACAGTTGGCAGACAGGCAAATCGGCCAGGCAGCCTTTGGATTTTTTAATGAAACCTCATCCATGGGTGGGATGAGGTTTCCAACAGGAATTTTAAAATTGAAGCGTCATTTACAACACGTCCCTGCTCATCCCACGAGGGGACGTATTTTTAACATTTGTACGTTTTTTATTTTTGGATTTTAAAAATCTTCAGCTCCGAGGCAGCTCTGTGCCTCAGGAAGCTTTCACTGTGCGCACCAACGCACATGCGCAAACTTCCAAGCTCGCCCTCCTTTCACCCCCACCCCGGCAGCGCTCAGCACTGTAGCGCGCGCGCACGCACACGTTTCACGCTGGCTGGCCAATTATCGGACAGCATGAAATCGATGTCGGGGCCCAATCGCAGGCAGCCGGCGTCTTCACGGCCACTCCCGGGACCACCCACCACTCCTGCCCGACAAAAATCCTGCCCAAGAGAAACAATCCTAGCAGTGGTAATGAAAGAGACTGGAAACAAGCCATGGAAGTATTATCAGACAAGGCATTCAATTGAATTTCTCCCACGAGTGCCAGAGATAATAGGAGGTCTGAGACAAGGGAGCAGCATTTGATTGGATTTTATTAAGAGGTTAAATGAAAAGGAAAAAGTGGATCTTGGCAATGATAAAGCTGAACTTCTTTGGAGTCATCAGCAACGGAATATGATGTGAGAGTGAGGCTAAGAGTGGCAAAAGAATAATAAAGAGTGATAATGTAAAAGTTAAGAGGTGGTGACTGTGTTTGCAAACTCTCAGGTAAAGCATTGCAGCGGCTGCAGCACTGGACTAACAAGCCAGTGGTTGAGAGGTCAATAAACCTGTCAATTTGTGAGTAACCACCAGGCTTAACTCTTGAGGCCAACCTCATTCTAATAAAAACGTGTTTATTAACTCCAATCAGGGAAGGGAAAGTGCCAACCCTATCCACTCTGAACCAAACAATTCCAGTCCGCAACAAAAACAGAATTACCTGGAAAAACTCAGCAGGTCTGGCAGCATCGGCGAAGAAGAAATCAGTTAACGTTTCGAGCCTTCACGGCCCTTCGGCAGAACGGGCCGTGAAGGCTCGAAACGTTAACTGATTTCTTCTCCGCCGATGCTGCCAGACCTGCTGAGTTTTTCCAGGTAATTCTGTTTTTGTTTTGGATTTCCAGCATCCGCAGTAGCTTTTTGTTTTTAATTCCAGTCCACACTATGTGGTTGACTAAATACCCTTTGAAGTGGCCTAGTTTCTTTTTACTCATTCGCAGGGTGTTGGATGTCAGTGGTAAAGCCGCTATGTTACCCATCCCTCACTTCCCTGGGAACCACTACACTACTGCCCCCTTGTTAGTGATTTGATACAACTGAATGGCTTGCTGGGACACTTCGGAGGACAGTTAAGTGCCAACCTCAGAGACTGGAGTCACGTATTCAATGGAAAATACAATTCTCCAATAACGCTTGACTACCGAAGGTAGATCTTCCCATTGTAATGTCTGGTCATATTGACACATTTAAAAATTTTACAGACTCCAAAGTACACAAATGCTAATAATGAGCCTCATTAACCATATATTAATTTATTAACCACTTATGACCAAGGTTCCCTGGTTCAGCTCCCCCCGAATGAAAAGCTTAACATCCATTGTCCATGACATCAGGGATTGAAGAACACAAAGTATATCCAGTAATCAGAAGATAAGGATGGGTTGAGAGAAGCTTATAGATTGGAGGAGGATAGGAAAGCACAGAAGTTAAGGAGTTCCAGAGGTCTGGAGTCCATGAAAGCGTGATGGAGAGGAGTTGATGGGGTTTGGTTTCAATGGTGAGAATTTCAAGGACAAGAAAAAAATACCTATGAGTTCAGGCCTTGGAGACAAGGGGGTAAAGTTGAGAACAGCACTATACCTGGAGAGTTGAGGCCTGTTGGTACCAGCGTTGAACAGGGTGGGAGAAGCATGAGTGAACCATCTCTCCGACAATAGGTTGTATGTTTCAATGGCAGCATCAATGTCATGCTTATGGATTCCAACAGCAACCCTCATAAGCATGTGCTGAGGACGCTCTGCCACTGAAAAACAAGAGCCCACGTCAAACACAACTTAGCTGATCAGTTGATACAGAATTAATTATGGCAGTGAATCCAGTGCTGCCACGGGATTGCCAGGTCTCTTTTGGGAAACAAGTTCTGCTCAGGTTCAGGCTAACCAGACAAACAAAAAAAAAATGGCCCCTCCATTTTCAAGGGCTGTTACACTTCAATGAGATTCAGCACTAAACTGGTAAATTAACTCAGGTACCATGGCGCAGGGCACAAAATGACTGGTGCTGGAAATAGAGCCATGCTACCCCACTGCAGTAGGTGCCCTGTATCAGCCAAATTAAATAACCTCCAGTCAATCCCTATGCGCAATGGGTACCCAGAATTAGTGCACCTCCCCACGCAGAATAAAAATAATCAATAACATTGATACTCGAAACTTGAGCTACCATTTTATATGATACTTATACCAGTTTATCATGTGAAGAGAATGAATCCAGTGCTCTGCCAACTCAGGCTCATAATGATAGAGAAATTACACATTGCACTACAAAAGTGAATTAAATCATCACCCCGCACTCAGCTCAACGTGAAACCAGTTCCCAGAAGCAAAAAGGCGCCATTAAGGCAAACGCCCAACATTCAGAAAGAGATCAAGTTCCTGTGTTAAGGATTGGAATATTGGTCCCAAGGGGAGTGATGGTCTCTTGACCCTCTGCACTACCAACATATCGTCTGAAAGGGATCCAGAGAGATGTCAAACCACTACTATCTTACATCAACCACCATCAAAAGATAACTGCAGAGCATACATACCTTTCCCATTGACCTTTAGCAGATAGGAGCGTTCCAGTGTCTGTAAAAAGATATGGTATGAATAAGCCAACAACACACAAAGGAAATTAAATAACATGAGCAACTCATCAACAAACTCACCTTGAATCCAAAGTAATTGTAAGAGAAGTCCCGGTCATAGATAATGGCAGAATTCAGGCGCTAAACGAGAAGAATAGTGACACTTTAGTACAATTTCAGAACTCAGCCAAGTCCTATCAGCACCACACACAAACAGACAGACATTTGGCATTGTGTAGTTCTACAGAAACTGAAATCTTGATGGGTGTTGTGTTATCCAGCTGCAGTCACTGGATAGGGAATCAGGGTAAAAGCAAAATACTGCAGATGCTGGAAATCTAGAACAAAAACAAAAATACCTGGAAAAACTCAGCAGGTCTGACAGCATCTGCGGAGAGGGATACAGTTGACGTTGAGAGTCTGTATGACCCTTCATCAGAACTAAAAAACATAGAAGTGAGATGAAATATAAGCTGGTAGAGGGGGATGGGTGAGACAGGTAGAGCTGGATAGAGGGCCAGTGATAGGTGGAGGCCAAGAAGAGACTGCCAAAGATGTCATAGACAAAAGGACAAAGGGGTATTGACGGTGGTGATATTAGCTAAGGAATCTGCTAATGGGGACATTAAGGGTAGAAAGCAGGACAGGCTAGGGGCAGATGGCCCTAATGGGGGTGGGGTGGGGGGGAAGGGATCGAAATGGGCTAAAAGGTAGAGATGAAACAATAGATCGAAATAAATTTAAAAATAGGTGGGAAAAGAAAAATATATTTGTAAAAAAATTATAAATTATTGGAAAAAGGGGGATCTGAAAGGGGGTGGGGATGGAGGAGAGAGTTCATGATCTGAAATTGTTGAACTCAATATTCAGTCCGGAAGGCTGTAAAGTGCATGAGTGCAGGGTGGAGTGTTGAAATGGCAAGCGACAGGGAGGTCTGGGTCATGCTTGCAGACAGACCGAAGGTGTTCTGCAAAGTGGTCACCCAGTCTGCGTTTGGTCCCTCCAATGTAGAGGAGAATGCATTGGGGAAAAAGGGGGATCGGAAAGGGGGTGGGGTGAATCAGGGATTCGGACATCCATAACCAGAGGATACGGAGGCCATTTGCTGTATCCACAATAGACCCCAACTATAATTAGCACAGTTCCAGGATAAATTCTAGGTTACATCAGACTGAGCAATTTAACGTTATATCAGTTGCAGCTTTGGGTGTCTAAAGGGGAGCCAGAATTCCTCCCCCACCATACCCAGAGTAGGAAAGTACTTACATCCTTGTTTTCCAGTACAATGTCAAGGGTTTCCTTGGAAATCATGGGTGAGTGAGAATTAGTAAGAGGGTTCATATAATTAAATAAATCTTCCATGACCTCTGAAAAAGAAAACAGATATCAGACAAAAGGTGATACCTCCAAACCAGGTCCAAACCTAGTGATAAGGACAACCTACTAGTTACCAAGTCCCTGGAATACCCAAAGCAATTTCATCAATTTCAAACCAAAGAATGACTGGCTTGCAAAATGAAACAAAATTTTGTACCAACTTGCTGGCGTTAACAAGGTTAAGGCACATCACTTCAACAAAGCAGAGGGAGCTTTACTCTGTATCTAACCCCCTGCTTATCTGCCCTGGGAGTGTTTGACCCAGATGCATTACAACAACTGCTTGAAATCAGAAGCATGGCCTGTACATGTGGTCAGTCTCACTGGGGATTAAGACGTAAAGGGCAATGCACAATTGTTCAGGTATATGTTGATTGTGGCACCGATAAAGGATTTTCTTGCTCATATCAAATATTACTCACCGCAGAACACCTTCTTGGTTTCTTTGTGGAGGTTAGAGACTGCAATCCTTGCAGCCAGAATGGCATAGTCAGGGTGTTTGGTGGTCATGGTAGCAGCTGTTTCTGCTGCTAGCGTATCTAGTTCAACAGTGGTAACACCGCTGTACAGGCCCTGAATCACCTTCATTGTTATCTGCGCCTAAAAGACAAGAGAAACCATCACAGCAGGATTACAGAGTGTACAACTTTGAATCATCAGTTAGTGCAGAAAACACAAAGGTACATTCAATTTGTCATTTTAACATAAGCAACAACTTCTTCAGGGGCACGGATTACCCAAACAACAATTCCCCCATTGCTCCTTGCCAAAGGCCAGGTGGATAACAGTGAGGTTGAGTGTCTTGGGCTACAGGAAGATATAGGCGGGATGGTCAAATGGGCAGATGGAATTAAACCCTGAAAAGTGAGGTGATACACTTTGGAAGGAGTAATTTGACAAGGAAGTATTCAATGAACAGCATGACACTAGGAAGTTCTGAGGAACAAAGGGACCTTGGCGTGTGTGTCCATAGATCTCTGAAGGCGGAGGGGCATGTTAGTGAGGTGGTGAAAAAGGCATATGGGACACTTGCCTTTATCAACCGAGGCATAGATTACAAAAGTAGGGAGGTCATGTTGGAGTTGTATAGAACCTCGGTGAGGCCACAGCTGGAGCACTGTGTGCAGTTCTGGTTGCCACATTATAGGAAGGATGTGATTGCACTGGAGGGGGTGCAGAGGAGATTCACTAGGATGTTCCCTCCGATGAAACATTGAGGTTGGATAGACTTGGGTTGTTTTCATTGGAGCAGAGAAGAATTAGGGGCGACCTGATCGAGATGTACAAGATTATGAGGGGCATGGACAGGGTGGATAGGGAGCAGATGTTCCCCTTAGTTGAAGGGTCAGTCGCGAAGGGACACAAGTTCAAGGTGAGGAGCAGGAGGTTTAGGGGGATGTGAGGAAAAACTTTTTTACCCAGAGGGTAGTGACGGTCTGGAATGCACTGCCTGGGAGGGTGGTGGAGTTGCCTCACATCCTTTAAAAAGTACCTGGGAGAGCACTTGGCACGTCATAACATTCAAGGCTATGGGCCAAGTGCTGGTAAATGGGATTAGGTAGGTAGGTCAGGTGTTTCTCACGTGTCGGTGCAGACTAGATGGGCCGAAGGGCCTCTTCTGTACTGTGATTCTGTGAAAGCAGTAATGAACAGTCGCTTGGTAGTACAGAACTTGAATATCACTGAAAAGAGACATGTTGTCAAAGCTTTTCATCTTGCACTCATTAGGACAAATGCAAGAACGCCAAATTTCAAACAATCACAACAATTTATACATGAGAAAAGGGTGCTGATTGGTTGGCGAGTCAGCTCTGATTGGCCAAGGCGTTGTCACGGAGAAAGTAATGGGGAACTATAGGCTCTCCAAGCTCCCGAGTAATTCAAAAAAGGCTTGCAAAACCCAAAATAAAACATCTACTGTTCAGCAGCACTTGAACAATCCCAAGCGTGCTAACAGCTGCACTAACAACCAATTTAAGGTAATTAGCCAAGCCTGTAACATGGTTCAGTTATGCTTGCTAGAAGCAACATACAGGGATCCATCCTCTGCAAGCAAAAGGAATATGTTCAAGCCTTGCACCTCTTTGAATAACCCATCATTTAAATGTTCAGGAATAAATATTGTCCAGGACTGTGTATCTGTCCACATGCGCATGTGTCTGGGTGCATGAACGCAGCTGGTAGGGTGGAGGTGCAGTACACATGGGGAAACTTCTACTCATTCAAAAATCGGGTCATTGCATCTACTTTAGGCTGTGTGCAAATAGGTTCCTGCATGTCAGAAGTATTTCACTGGCTGCAAAACACTTTTGGATGTCCTGAGGTCGTGAAAGATGCCTTATAAAATGCAAGTTTTCTTTATGCTCTATACAGTTTAATGCCTTGCAGGCAACATATCTATCCCATTACAAAAACAGAATTACCTGGAAAAACTCAGCAGGTCTGGCAGCATCGGTGGAGAAGAAATCAGTTAACGTTTCGAGTTTATTTCTCCTTTCTCCTAACTATGCTTCAGTTCTGCCGAAGGGTCGTGAAGACTCGAAACGTTAACTGATTTCTTCTCCACCGATGCTGCCAGACCTGCTGAGTTTTTCCAGGTAATTCTGTTTTTGTTTTGGATTTCCAGCATCCGCAGTAGCTTTTAGCTTTTTGTTTTTATATCTATCCCATTAAATCAGAGTCAACAATCAATTACTTCCTAATGATGGATTCAAGAGAAAATCATTGTCAAGCCACTCACTGGATCCACGAAGTCAGGGTTGAGGCCATAGCACAGTTTCTGTATCCGGGAAGTTATCTTGTCAAACATGACTCGCTCCTGACGACCATCTGCACAACAAAACATTACAAGTTTAAACACTTCACCCTCCATTTGATAGCACCTTTAACAGAATAAAAGGTTTCAAGGAACTTCAGTGATTATAAGGTGTCTTAAAGGAGGAAAGAGATAAGAAACCGCAGAGAATTAGGGAGGGAATTCCAGAACTGCAAAAGAGGTTGGTTCAGCCTCAAAACAATTGCCAGAGAGAGGGGTGGAATTAGTGGTGAGGGTGCAGAGTTTGTGGCTAGGGCTGAGGACAATGGTTGAGATTCCGAATGCTTAACCGGAGCAAACTTCTATTCATCCAATACTGGATATCAGATAAGCAGACTGACAATTTAAATGGCAGAGGAGTAGAAGATAAGCAGTAGTGAGAGAATAAATAATTTGGGAGTGGTCATTAGATACAGGAAGGGAAAATCTCTCTAATCAAACACACACGGGCTGCCACGTTAAGTACATGCATTGCAACCTTTTTATAACAGAATTAAATTCCCATTTTATGTAAAATCAGCCCACTTGTACAATCAAATGGTGCGGGGGTAGGGAAAAGAGGGCAGCAGGGAGAGAAAGGCAGGAGAGCAGGGTGGGTTCAGTAACCATACAATTGCCAACATCCAATAAATGCAATCGGTACAAAAAATTTGGAACTTTGGCTTCCAGCCCAGCCTTATCCCCAAGGCCTGGGAGGACAGCAGGAAAGCATGCAGGTGGTTGGTCAAGGGGTGAGGAGGGGATCACAAATCAAACAAAGGGCAAAGGTTCACTGTGTGGCCTGTCTGGCTAAGAGAATCATAGAATGACAGCACAGAAATCAGAGTGGAAAGGTTACAGCATAGGAGCATTTAGCCCATACTACTTCTCTGCAAGAGCTATTTAGCTTGCCCTGCTCTCCCACCCTTTTCCCTATTGCACTCCATTTTTTTCTCCTTTATGATGCTTATCCAATTCCCTTTTGAAAGCCATGAATGACCCTGCCTCCATCACACTCTCGGGGCAGTGCATTCTAGATCCTAACCACGTGATGCATAAAAAGATATCCCTTATGTCACATTGGCAAAAGAAACAGTCACCTTAAATCAAGGGTGTCCTTGAATAGTTCTCAGGACTTCCACCAATGAGAAGTTGCTATCTATTCTGTCTAAGCCCATGAATTTGATTCCACTATCAATCAAATCTGCTCTCAACTTCCTATGGTCCAAAGACTAGAACCACAATTTATACAATCCATCCATCCATGTAACTGAGGCTCCTCATTCCTAGAATTATTTTTATAAAACTTTTCTGCACTCTCTGTAATGTCTTCGCATCCTTCCTTATATGTAGTCCCCAGGCCCTGCTGCTTCCACACTCCCTTTAGTAAAACATCCTTTATTTTATATTGTCTCTCTGCATTCATCCTAACAGAATGAATTACTTCCGAGGATGTGATTAGGGAAAAGCAAAAGAAATGGGAAAATAGGTGAACCCTGCGAGGGAATGGAGGGGCCAGGTTGTTTTTATTCATTCACAGGGTGTTGGTGTCCCTGGCCAGGCCAGCATTTATTGCCCACCCCTAATTGCCTTTTAGAAGGTGGTGGTGAGCTGCCTTCTTGAACCACTGCAGTCCATGTGGTGTAGGTACACCCACAGTGCTGTCAGGGAGTTCCAGGATTTTGACCCAGCTACAGTGAAGGAACAGCGATATATTTCCAAGTCAGGATGGTGAGTGACTTGGAGGGAAACTTGCAGGTGATGGTGTTCCCATCTATCTGCTGCGCTTGCCCTTCTAAATGATAGTGGTCATGGGTTTGGAAGGCATAGTCTATGTAGCATTGGTGAATTCCTGCAGTGCATCTTGTAGATAGTACACACTGCTGCTAATGTGTCAGCATTGGAAGGAGTGAATGTTTATGGATGTGATGCCAATCAGGCAGCTGCTTTGTCCTGGATGGTGCCAAGCTTCTTGAGTGTTGTGGGAGCTGCATTTATCCAGGCAAGTGGAGCATCACACTCCTAACCTGTGCCTTGTAGATGGTGGACAGGCTTTGGAGAGTCAGGAGGCAAGTTACTCGCTGCAGGATTCCTAGTCTCTGACCTCCTCTTGTAGCCACAGTATTTATATGGCTAGTTCAGTTCAGTTTCTGGTCAATGGTAACCCCCCAGGATGTTGACAGTTGGTAATTCAGTGATGGTAATGCCATTGAACATCAAGGAGCGATGGTTAGAATCTCTCTTGTTGGATATGGTCATTGTCTAGCACTTGTGTGGCATGAATGTTACTTGCCACTTGTCAGCCCAAGCCTGGACAGTGTCCCGGTCTTGCTGCATTTGGACATGGACTGCTTCGGTATCCATGGTTGCGCAAATGGAGCTGAAAATCATGCATTTAACAGCAGACACATCTACTTCTGACCTTATGATGGAAGAAATGTCATCGATGAAGCATCTGAAGATGGTTAGGCCTAGGACATTACCCTGAGAAACTCCTGCAGTGATGTCCTGGAACTGAGATGATTGACCAACAACCAACGGACCATCTTTCTTTGTGCTAGGTATGACTCCAATCAGTGGAGAGTTCCCTGATTCCCATCGACTCCCTAAGACCATAAGACGTAGAAGCAGAAGTAGGCCATTCAGCCCATCAAGTCTGCCCCACCATTCAATGAGATGATGGCTGATCTGATAATCTTCAACTCCACTTTTTCTGTCTTTTCCCATAGCCCTTGATTCCCTTACGGATTAAAAATCTGTCTACCTCAGGTTTGAATATTAACGACCCAGCATCTAAAGCTGTCTGCGGTAAAGAATTCCATAGATTCACTACCCTCAGAAGAAATTCCTTCTCATCTGTCTTAAATGGGCGACCCCTTACTCTGAGATTATGCCATCTGGTCCTGGACTCTCCCACAAGGGGAAACAACCTCCGGTTTTGCTAGGGCTCCTTGATGCCACACTCGGTCAAATGCAGCCTTGTTGTCAAGGGCAGTCACTCTCACCTCACCAGTTCAGCTCTTTTGTCCGTGTTTGAGCCAAGGCTGCAATGAGGTCAGGAGCCGAGTGACCCTGGCAGAACCCAAACAGATAGTCAGTGAGCAGATTATTGCTAAGCAAGTTAGCAAGGGATAGTCAGCATGGCTTTATCAGAGGGAGGTCATGCCTAACAAATTTGATTGAATTTTTTGAGGAGGTGGCCAGGTGTGTGGATGAGGCTAGTGCAGTTGATGTAGTTTATATGGATTTCAGCAAAGCCTTTGACAAGGTCCAACATGGGAGACTTATAAAGAAGGCAAATGCACATGGGATACAGGGTAATTTGATAAGGTGGATTCAAAATTGGCTTAGTTGTAGGAGACAGAGGGCGATGACAGAAAGATGCTTTAGTGACTGGAAGCCAGTGTCCAGTGGCGTACCACAGGGATCTGTGCTGAGTCCCCTATTATTTGTCATTTATATAAACGACATAGATGACTATGTGGGGAGTAGGATTAGTAAGTTTGCGGATGACACAAAGATTGGCCGGGTGGTTAACAGTGAGGTTGAGTGTCTTGGGCTACAGGAAGGTATAGGCGGGATGGTCAAATGGGCAGATAAGTGGCAGATGGAATTTAACCCTGAAAAGTGAGAGGTGATACACTTTGGAAAGAGTAATTTGACAAGGAAGTATTCAATGAACAGCATGACACTAGGAAATTCTGAGGAACAAAGGGACTTTGGCGTGTGTCCATAGATCTCTGAAGTCAGAGGGGCATGTTAGTGGGGTGGTGAAAAAGGCATATGGGACACTTGCCTTTATCAATCGAGGCACAGATTACAAAAGTAGGGAGGTCATGTTGGAGTTGTATAGAACCTTGGTGAGGCCACAGCTGGGGTACTGTGTGCAGTTCTGGTCACCACATTATAGGAAGGAAGTGATTGCACTGGAGGGGGTGCAGAGGAGATTCACCAGAATGTTGCCTCAGATGAAACATTTACGTTATGAAGAGAGGTTGGATAAACTTGGGTTGTTTTCATTGGAGCAGAGGAGACTGAGGGGTGACCTGATTGAGGTGTACAAGATTATGAGGGACATGGACAGGGTGGATAGGGAGCAGCTGTAACCCTTAGTTGAAGGGTTAGTCACAAGGGGGCATAATTTCAAGGTGAGGGGCAGGAGGTTTAGAGGGGAAGTGAGAAAAAGCTTTTTTACCCAGAGGGTGGTGACGGTCTGGAATGCACTGCCTGGGAGGGTGGTTGAGGCGGGTTGCCTCACATCCTTTCAAAAGTGCCTGGATGAGCACTTGGCACGTCATAACATTCAAGGCTATGGGTCAAGTGCTGGTAAATGGGATTAGGTAGGTAGGTCAGGTGTTTCTCACGTGTCAGTGCACACTCGATGGGCCGAAGGGCCTCTTCTGCACTGTGATTGTGAAGTGCCGCTCGATAGCCCTGTTGATGACCCCTTCCCAACATTTTACTGATAACAGAATAGGCTGATGGGACAGTAATTGGCCAGGTTGGATTTGTCTTGCTTTTTGTATACAGGACATACTGGGGAATTTTCCATATTGCTGGGTAGATGCCAGTGTTGTAGCTGTACTGGATCAGCTTGGTTAGGGGCGCAGCAAGTTCTGGAGCACAAATCTTCAGTACTATTGCTAGAATATTGTCAGGCCCCATAGCCTTTGCAATATCCAGTGCCTTCAGCTGTTTCTTGATATCACATGCAGTGAATTGAATTAGCTGAAGAATGACATCTGTGATGCTGGGGACCTCCAGAGGAGGCAGAGATGGATTGGCACTTTTGTCTGAAGATTTTTGTAATTTGATTCGATTCTGGGTCCCCAGAACATTACCCCAGGTCTCTGGATTATTGGTCCAGTGACAATACCACTACGCCACAGTCTCCCCAATGCATGGTGTTTGTTCCCATGTATCTGCTGCCCTTGTCCTTGTAGATGGCAGATAGGGCATCCCCCAATCACAGTGTACAAATTTAAAATATTTGCTTTGAAATTGACTCTCATGCTTTCGTTCAGAAGCATTTGAAGAAATAATCTCATCCCAAACACTGTCCTTCTCACTCACTCACTCTCCCTTCCACTCCACTGCCCTTTCCTCCCTCCACACCCATTCACTCAACCCTTCCTTCCCTCCCCATCCAGTCCCACTCCTCCTCCACCCTTGTTTCTCCACCTTGCCACACTCGACACCTCATCATTGCTGTTGCGCCTGCTGTCAGTGGGACTGTACAGCTCCTCCTCAGCTACCACCACCTGGATCTACAATAATAGGGAAGAGTGAGACTCCTCCCCAATGGATAGGGCTCAGGCCCCAGAGGCTCAGATTCTGGCAGGTCAGGAAGCACAGCCTCTATCAATGGATGCTTGGGTTGCACCAGGGTCCTGAGCAAGGCAAGCCAGCGCTGTGTCCTGCCTGACATGGGAGGACAGCAGGTTTGGAATTTTGGAAGAAGGTACAGAGCAGAGTTGGGAATAAATACCACCTGCTCTGGCCTCATTACT
This sequence comes from Cetorhinus maximus, assembly GCF_964194155.1. NCBI lineage: Eukaryota > Metazoa > Chordata > Chondrichthyes > Lamniformes > Cetorhinidae > Cetorhinus > Cetorhinus maximus. Next base: position 2,898,054 of record NC_135885.1, read on the forward strand.
GGCACAGACTTCCCCCACCCCCCAATCCTTCTTTCATTTCAGTTTCTTCTCCTCAGCCTCCCAGAGGAAGTCAAACAATTGGTGACAGGCAGCTGAAAGTCTCCTGCACGGCAGCTGCGTGACTGGACTGTATAATTGCACCAGTTTCTCAAACCACAGGCTCCCTAACTTCCCCCCCCACCCCCTGATGCTCCTCCAATCAGATTAACTGTCTCTGAAAGAGCAGCAAGAGTGGGTGGGCAGGACCCTGCGATTGGAGGAGCTGCAGCAGCCAGTTTTGGGAGTTACCGAATAGGTGATTGGGAGGGGGAAACAGTTCCACATCTCCCCTACTGGCTGCTCCTCCAATTGTAACCCTGCAGTCAGTTCCTGCTCTCTCCGACAGCAGGGTTGCAAACTTTTTGAAGCCCTGCAAGTCGGAACATATATTTAAAACAGCAGATTTCCAAGATACCAATGTTAGAAATTCAGAACTTTCACATCCCTGGTTTATTAATCAAAACTGGGGGAGGGGAAAGGAGAAAATAGAGAAAACCATTAAAAAAAAAACGAAATTCGGGTAAAAACACGTCCATGCGCTTCACTTGTCTCTGCATTAAATTTCATTTGCCGTTACCCACTCCCAACAACCTATCTGCCTTTATCACCCTCACAGTTCACAATATTTCATAGTTCTGTGCGAATTCTAGAAACTTTGTAATTGTACATCCAAGCCTAGGTCACTAACATAAATCAAGATATTCAGTAGTACTTGTACCAATCCCTGAGAAATCCACCGTATTCCAGTGAATACTTCCTCCAGTGAAAAAAAAACACAATTGTTGACCACTGAGCTCAATCCACCTTTCAATCCATTTTCTTTGGTAGGGCTTACAACCTAGTTTCTCTTAACCCATGGGCCCTGCAAACCATCCTCTTTAATAATCAATCAAATTTCCCTTTTGAAAGTCAAATCCGCCTTTTTGAAATCCCCTCACCCAAGCTCCGAGTGAAGCCACAAGCCCAGGCTCTGTAGCAATCACTAGCCAAGCAGATACCAAATAGAACACATCACGGTGCCAAACTTTGCACAATGTCACAGATATTCTCAGACCTGCCGCCCATTGTCTGTTACAAAAGGTCCACTTCTGGCTGGTTAAAAATTGTATAATCAGCCTTCCAATGTGGTCTTTTCAGGATATAACAGGTGCATGCACAAATGACTCACTCATGTCTTGAGGTACTGGCGCCCTAATCTGAAAGCATTTGTTTTAGTTAGTCGTCTTCAAATCTGTCCGAAGTTAAAACTTTTCCTTCACATCCTCACTCAGATCTGACCCACTTTTAAACTCTTGATTTCTATTTATTTTTCCTGGCTCTTACCCATTTCACCGACGTGACCTAGTTTAGTGCAGTTTCATTGGCAAGCTCCCAGTTTCCCCCCCGAGTCTGATCCCGCTCGGATGTTTTGCTTTTATATCCAATGTCGAGAGTTTGACCTGAAGTTCTGCTCTGCCTGTCTGTCTGTCTGCAGCTTCCCGGGGTACGGCTGTTTAAACTTATTGCCGTGTACACAGTTCCGGGTGAGATTCCCGCCAATCTGTTATAACCAACCGCTTGGGCGCCAAATTTAAACTATACACAGGCGGGAGCTGGATCACGCGGGGAATAAATTGCTCTACATAGAGGAACATAGAACCGGGGAATTAAAAGGAGCTGGAAAAAGGGCCCGGTAGACACAGTGGAGAGACAGCAAATATTAAAAAAAAGCATGCAAACAAATCAATGAGTGATTCCAATCAACAGCAGGATGATCGCCCTTTACCCCAGCACCTTAGAAAAAAATTAAAAGGTAGAAAAGACAACGAGCCTGGTGTAACTGGCAGCAGAAAATAACGTTTTTATAAAACATACGGCAACTAACAGGGAGCAATGAGCAGCCCCAACATTGGCAGAGGGAATCAAAAGTTATAAACACAAAGGAATCAACAGGGCAGCAATAACCAGCCCCCCCGCCCCGTGTAAGAATAAAAAAAAACAAAACGGTAGATTGATGGACAGGCACCATCAGGCCTTCATCAGTCCCCGAGTATAACAGAAATTCAACCATTAACGAGAGCCACAAAATTTATAATCCTCTCCAGGCCAGGAACTGAGAAATTGCCGGGCAAAAAATGTCCAAGGTCCACTCAGGTCACCTTCTATCACCCTGACAATCGTATGAGAGTGATAAGGGAGGGTTGGCTAATCTTAGCAATCAGTACATGAGGTGAGGACCACCCCCCCCGCCCCCTCAACACAGCGGGAGAGATTTGTCCAGTCACCTGTACCCTTCAAGCTCACTCCATTCACATGACACACCTCAATTTACCCAGATTCTAAAGTAATATGTCATTTACCGAAAGATATCCAACATACATTTGAATGAGTCAACTATTTGGTTCCACTATCTCACTACTGTGTGCGCCGACAGACTGGGATACTGCATTCTTAGAGAGCCCTTTCCACAGACTGATCAGATAGATCACTGATCATTCTAAAGTGAGATTGTATTACATTCTGAGAGAATAAATCTCCTGCAACGAGGGTTCACAGATTCAGTGGCTCTGGTGATCTCCTCAGCTTTCCTGAAAGTGGCTGCATAACTACAGTCCAAAACCACCTGTACCCCTCTCCCTCTGACAATCTAATACAGCACTGGGATCAGAGCCCCACACTTGCAGGGGACCTACTTCATGTAATCCCTCCATGCTTCTATCCCACGTTTATACATACACACATTAGGACATCTGTCCACACCCAACTTTTCATTTTCTAAACTCCTATGCCACCATTTATAATGGAGACAATTCATGTAAACATGTCACTGGATGAGTAATTCAGAGACCCAGGCGAATGCTCGGAGGTTCAAATCCCACCACAGCAGCTGGTGGAATTTAAATTCAATTAATAAATCTGGAATTAAAAGCTAGTCTAATGATGACCACGAAACCATTGCCAATTGCTGTAAAAACCCATCTGGTTCACTAATGTCCTTTAGGAAAGGAAACCAACTGGTCTGGCCTACATGTGACTCCAGGCTCACAGCAATGTGGTCCACTCTTAAATGCCCTGAAATGGCCTAGCAAGCCACTCAAATTTATCAAACTGCTACAAAGTTTAAAGGAATGAGACCGGTCAGACAACGCAGGATCAACCTTAGCAGTAGAAACGACAACAGCAAACCCATTCATTGACCCTGCAACGTCCTTACTAACACTTGGAGACTTGTGCCAAAATTGGGAGACCTGTCCCACAGGCTAATCAAGCCTGACATTTTCTGTAAGGTATGACTCTGATAGTATGACCAAGTCCCAGGCACCACCATCCCTGGTTATGTCCTGTCACACCAACAGGACAGACCCAGCAGAGGTGGCAGCACAGTGGTATAGTCAGGAGGGAGTTGCCCCTGGAATTCTCAACATTGACTCTGGACCCCGTGAAGTCTCATGGCACTAGGTCAAACATGGGTAAGGAAAAGGAAACGTGGGGCGAAAGGGGGTCAAAGGATATGGGGAGAGAGCGGGAGCAGGCTATTGAGTTGGATGATCAGCCATGATCATAATGAATGGCGGAGCAGGCTTGAAGGGCCGAATGGCCTACTCCTGCTCCTATTTTCTATGTCCTACTGATTACCACGTACAAATCCCACCCCCCTGGCTCAATGAAGAATGCAGGAAGGCATGCCAGGAGCAGCACCAGGCATACCTAAAAATGAGGTGTCAACCTGGTGAAGCTACAACACAGGGCTACTTGCATGCCAGACAGCATAAGCAGCAAGTGATAGACAAAGCGAAGTGATTCCACAACCAATGGATTAGATCTAAGCTCTGCCGTCCTACCACATCCAGTCGTGAATGGTGGTGGACAATTAAACAACTCACTGGAGAAGGAGGCTCCACAAACATCCCCATCCTTAATGATGGAGCAGCCCAGTACTGCAGTGCAAGTCCTCCGAAAGTCCCCAGCATCACAGATGCCAGACTTCAGCCAATTCAATTCGCTCCACGTGATATCAAGAAATGGCTGAAGGTACTGGACACTGCAAAGGCTATACGCCCTGACGCATTCCAGCAATATTACTGAAGGCTTGTGCTCCACAACTAGCCATGCCACTAGCCAAGTGGCTGGAAAATGTGGGAAATTGCCCAGTATGCCTGCCCACAAAAAGGAGGAAAGATCCAACGCCCATTGGTCAACTCGCGATCATCAGTAAAGTGATGGAAAGGGTCAGCAACAGTGCTATCAAGCAGCACTTGCTTAGCAATAACCTGCTCACTGACGCTCAGTTTGAGCTCCACCAGGGTCACTCAGCTCATGACCTCATTACAGTCTTGGTTCAAACATGGACAAAAGAGCTGGACTCCCAAGGTGAAATGAGAGTGACTGCCCTTGACATCAAGGCCGCATTTGACCAAGTGTGGCATCAAGGAGCCCTAGCAAAACTGGAGTCAATGAGAATCGGGGGAAAACTCTCCACTGGTTGGAGTAATATCTAGCATAAAGGAAGATGGTTGTGGTTGTTGGGAGGTCAATCATCTCAGTTCCAGGACATCACTGCAGGAGTTCCTCAGGGTAGTGTCCTCGACCCAACCATCTGCAGCTGCTTTATCAATGATCTTCCTTCCAACATTAAGGTGAGGATTTTCACTGATGATTGCACAATGTTCAGCACCATTCACACCTCCACAGATACTGAAGCAGTCCATGTCCAAATGCAGCAAGACCTAGGTTTGGGCTTACAGGTGGCAGGGAATGACTATCTCCAACAAGAGAGAATCCTTCCATCTCCCCATGACATTCAACGGCATTACCATTGCTGAATTCTCCACTATGAACATCCTAGGGGTTACCAATGACCAGAAACTGAACTGGACTAGCCATATAAATACAGTGGCTACAAGAGCAGGTCACAGGCTAGGAATCCAGCGACACGGAACACGTAGCAGCAGTGTGCTCCATCTACAAGATGCACTGCAGGATCTCACCAAGCCTCCTTAGACAGCACCTTCCAAAGCCAGAACCTCTACCATCTAGAAGCACAAAGGCAGCAGATAGATAGGAACACCACCACCTGGAAGTTTCCCTCCAAGTCACTCACCATCCTGACTTGGAAATATATCGCCGTTCCTTCACTGTCGCTGGGTCAAAATCCTGGAACTCCCTTCCTAACAGCACTGTGGGTGTACCTACACCACATGGACTGCAGCGGCTCAAGAAGGCAGCTCACCACCGCCTTCTCAAGGGCAATTAGGGATGGGCAATAAATGCTGGCCCAGCCAGCGACACTCACATCCTGTGAACAAATATAAAAAACAAACAGCACCTTATGGAGGTAAAGTGCCAGCACTGGCATTAGGGGGTGATTGCAGCATGGCATGTTTACATTGCAGCTTCCAATACAAATATGGACATTAGAATTTAGAATGGATATATCTAGAAATCAGAACATGACTTTAAAATGGGGGCTGAATCACCACTGTACAATTATCCTTGCCTTCACCTGAAGATTACATTTGATTTTCACTCTGCATGGAGCAGCACAGCAGATTGACTCGTCTTAACATCGCCCTCAGCCCAACGGCCACCTTTGTGTGCGGCTGCATCAAGCTGTGCATAGACCCTCAGTACGCAAACAGCAAGTGTCACTACGTGCTGAGGTTCTCTCTGTTCCCAGTGTTGCGAAGGACGGGTCTGGTCATGCTGCCGTAGAACGCTCCAAGTACCACCTGTCCCTCATGGAAACATTTATGCAGAGAAACACCTTTGACCACAAGGCCATCAGACAGCGGTCGGCAGGTAACATCCTAGAGGCCCTGTGGGAAAAGGAGATGGTGGACCCTGTCGGCTGCTTCCCCAAGCAGACTGTCAGTCATTTGAGAATGCCCCATTGCCAGAACTTTCCAACAAGGAACAAGATGTAGCTTGGCTGGTGATGAGAAATGCCCTCCCTGTCAGATCCTTCCTACACAGGAGTCTCTCCCCCTCCACATGTTGCCCTCAAGGTGACTCAAGGGATGTGCCTTTGCAAAGAAGGTCTGGAGAGAGATGCAGTGGTTTTTGTCGAGGTTCATCTTGAGCAGATCTGACACAAGACACTGTGCTCTACAGGCTGTTCCCAGGGACACACACCAAGACAAACATCACCTGCTGCTGGAGGATCATCAACTCGGTGAAAGACACTCTTTGGTCTGCCCAAAACCTGTTGGCCTTCCAGTGCAAGGAGTTGTCCCCGACCAAGTGTTGCAGACTGGCACATTCCAAGGTCCTACATGCTGAGGGACGCACTAAAGCTTGGGGCAGCTGCTGCAAAGGCGCAATGGAGAAAAGTCACTGCCTAAAACCTTTTAGCCATAGTAGACCGAGGGGCTGGGAATTGTATAGACCCCTCGGGCTGTACGACTCACATTGAATGTGTGCAGTGAATACTAAATGTATCATAATTGTATTGAAGCACCTCAGAGTGCAACATGACCTATGTAGATAGTGCAATGGTATTTAAGTTGTCTGTAATGACCATGTTGAAATGTCTGTAATGTTCACTGATTGTATTGAAGCACCCCAGGATCTATGTGGAAAACATGAACATGATTGCACTTTTTGTGTTGGCCATTTTGAAATGTTTTCAGTATATTTTTCCAAAAAAAAGAGCAAATTGACTAGTGTTTAAAGAAGCATTTCCACATCAGCAATTACTCCAACCCTAACACAGCAGGGTAGGGGGGTTCAATCCAACACTGCACCATGACCTCTGCCAGGGAACCCAAATGGAACCCAGTCTCCACCCCCCCCCCCTCCCCAAGGACCACAATTTACCCCCTCAAGCCCCCCAAAGACACTACTCACCTATCCACCCACCGCCCTCCCGTACCAGGGACCACAGTCCATCCCCACTCTGCTAAAGGACCACAGTCACCCCCCCATCCCCCCCTCCCCATCCCCCCCTCCACACCCCCCCCCCATCCCCCCCACCACACCCCCCCCACCACACCCCCCCCACCACACCCCCCCCACATCCCCCCCCCCCACCACCCCCCACACCCCCCCCATCCCCCCCCCCACCACACCCCCCCCATCCCCCCCCCCCACCACCCCCCACACCCCCCCCATCCCCCCCCCCCCACCACACCCCCCCCATCCCCATCCCCCCCACCACACCCCCCCCATCCCCATCCCCCCCACACCCCCCCATCCCCATCCCCCCCACACCCCCCCATCCCCCCCACACCCCCCCATCCCCATCCCCCCCACCACACCCCCCCCATCCTCATCCCCCCCACCACACCCCCCCCATCCCCATCCCCCCCACACCCCCCCCATCCCCCCCACCACACCCCACCCCCAAGCACCTCAGTCACCCCATTGTCTCCCCACCCCCCCCCGGGCCGGTACCTCTCTTAATGACGAACATGTTTCTTGGGAACCGGGAATCTCTGTCCGCCGGGGGCTGTGAGCGGGCGGGTTGATCTCGGGGTGATCCTGGGTGATCCAGTGAGACTCGGGGTGACGGGGAAATTTTTCTTCCCCTCCGCCGATCAGGATAAAACGGCGCGCGCCTTTCCCGCCGGTTTATTTATCAGCCTCACAGCCAATCAGCGGCCGGGCGCCCCTTCGCTTTATCCAATCAGAAATCGCACCTCCGCCATGCAGCCAATCAGCAAAAGGTTAGGGGCGGAACCCATATTCACCAATCAGAGTAGAGCCCGCTTATCAGCCGTTGCCATGGTAGCGCTGGGCCTGCTGGTGCCAGTGAAGCCTGAGGCTGGATTTAAGAGCCTTCCCCAGTGAAACCAGCAGGCTCTCCTGCTTAAGGAAAAACTGATTTAGGAGGATTCACATTGAAACAGGGCTCAGGATAACAACAGTTAAGAGTTAAGGAGCATTAGTCTCTCCAACCTGCTCTGCCATTCAATAAGACCTGAGGAAAATATCAATCAACAGTCTGCAAGCTATCATCAGAGTAAATGGAGAGGCAATTGAGGGAGAACAAACTGCCAAACAAATCTGGTCTCAGATCCACATGCCGGAGCTGAGGCAGGAACATACTGACATGGCCGACCATTGGGCTACAGCACAAGGAGGGTCTGGGAGACTTCTTCAAAGGGGGACATATCATCAGGTCTGGTGAAAGGTGATTGACCTGAGATGTTAACTCTTGTTCCTCACTCCACAGATGTTGCCTGACCTGCTGAGAATTTCCAACATTTTCTCTTTTTATTGCACACCTGCATAAGACCATAAGATGTAGGAGCAGAAGTCGGCCATTCAGCCCATCAGTGTCTGCATCAGACTAAATCGTCTGGTGTTCCACAGGAAAAGAAGTGGGACATTCCTACACAATCAGAACTACTTTATAAGATATAGCAGCAGGGGTAGACCATTTGGACCTTCCAGCCTGTTGTGCCTCATTAAGATCATGGCCAATCTTCTACCTCAATCCATTTTCCTTCACCATCCCCATATCCCTTAATTCCTTCAGTATCCAAAAATCTATCAGCCTGTCTTGAATATACTTAATGACTAAGAATCCACAAGCTCTCTGGGAAGAAATTCCAAGAATTCACAACCCTCTGAAGAAATTTCTCATCCTTTCCAACCCTTTATTCTAAGACTCTGAGCCCCTAGTTGTAGACTACCCAGCAGGGGGAAACATCTTAACATCTACCCCATAAATGGACCATAAACCAGGCAAAGGCCCCAGTGACATGAGTAATTGCCAACCTGTCAGCCTAGGGAAAGCAGTTGGAGAATGTCATCACATATCATCTCCAACATCATCTTAATGGCTTTGGCTTCAAATCAGGTCCAGCAAGGTTCAGCAGAGGAAGAAATATCAATGGCGACTGTTGCATCTGTCAGTTGCATCCTCCAAGCTGTTAACAAGACCATGTGCATATTGACGGTGAACCAGGATGTGGAGAAGGCTTTTGAGAAAATTTGGCTCGATGGGCTGCCGCTGTATGCCAACTTTCATCACTACACCCCTACTCAGCTGATTGAAGAACTTCCGACTTCCCGTCAGAGCACACAATTGGAGTCAAGAAAGCTCCAGAGAGATTCGGGTCCTTGGGAAGATGGACTAGCCAATGGGGAATTACACTGAGCCTTGGAAAATCACAGTGGGTGCTATTCCCTAAGAGAAGGATGAGGGACAGGTTGATGTGATTGAGCTGCTGTTAAAGCAAAGCAATGAGCAGAGATTCCTGGGTAGAACTTTTGTATGTCAGCCATAGCTCAGTGGGGAGCACTCTTGCCTCTGAGTTGGAAGGTTCTGGGTTCAAGTCCCACTCCAGTTTTTGAAAGCAGTACCAAGAAAACACTGCCCTGTTGAAGGCGCCATCTTTCAGATGAGATGTTAAACAGAGGTCACAGCTGCCCTCTCAGGTGGATGTATAAGATCCCAGGGTGCTATTTGAAAGATGAGATGGGGATTTCTGTCCTGGGGCCAATGTTTGTATATTTATCACTCAACCAACCAACATCACTTAAAATAGACTAGCTGCTCATTATCACTTTGCTGTTTCTGGGAGCTTGCTGTGCACAAATTGGCTGCTGCATTTCCTATAACAACAGTGATTACACATCAAAAGCCATTTGTGAAAATTGCGATAGAAATGCAAGTTCTTTCTTTAATTCTTAGGGAGATTGGAGAACCTATAATTTCACACTGCTTTCTCAATAACAATGCGTCAGCCAATCAGAGTCTACTTGCCAACCAATTCGCACCCTTCTCTCCTGTAGCATAAATTGTTGTGATTGTTTGAAATTTGGTATTCTTGTGTTTGTCCTCCCGAGTGTAAGATTTAAAAACTTCAGCAACATGTCTTTCTTTTCAGTGGTATTCAAATTCTTAGATGCTTAAATTGTGAGTGCCTAGAGGCTGATTTGCATTCATCTGCATCCAACCTTTACACATGCACCTTCCAATAGGAGTTGGGAGGTGTCAGCTGTGGCTCAGTTCATAGCACCCTCGCCTTTGAATCAGAGGGTTGTGGGTTCATGTCCCACTCCCGGAAACCAAGAACTGTGATTGTACTCGAAAGAGATGCAATCTGTGACTGTTGATAACTCGAAAGAGTTTCCAATAGGAGTTGGGAGGTGTCAGCTGTGGCTCAGTTCATAGCACCCTCACCTTTGAATCAGAGGGTTGTGGGTTCATGTCCCACTCCCGGAAACCAAGAACTGTGATTGTACTCGAAAGAGTTGCAATCTGTGACTGTTGATAACTCAAAAGAGTTTCCAGTAGGAGTTGGGAGGTGTCAGCTGTGGCTCAGTTCATAGCACCCTCGCCTTTGAATCAGAGGGTTGTGGGTTCATGTCCCACTCCTGGAAACCAAGAACTGTGATTGTACTCGAAAGAGTTGCAATCTGTGACTGTTGATAACTCGAAAGAGTTTCCAATGGGAGTTGATGATCAGCATTGGAAATCAGTTATAGCACCTCTACTGAAACTCTCACTGAGATCAGCTGGTTTGCCATATACTTAGGGATTTTGTGAGCGATATCGACCATGTGGTACTGAGCCATTAGTGATGTCCTCTGCCAGAGGGAGTGTGGGAGTACATGTAGGGACTGGTTAATCCAACAGAGCATTATCCTGCTACTCAATTGCACTGCTGCACACTTCCCTGTGCTATAGAACAGAAGGAGGACATTCAGCCCCATCCTTTCTCCCATAGTCCTGAAAATTTCCTTCCGTTCAAGTATTCACCCAATCCCCTTTTGAAAGTTCCTACTGAATCTGTATCCACCGCCCTTTCTGGCAGTGCATTCCAGATCATAACTCACTGTGTAAAAAAACAATTCTCCCTTCTGGCTCTTTTACCAATTACCTGTAATCTGTGTCCTCTTGTTACCGAGCCTCCTGACAATGGAAACAGTTTCTCATTATTCATTCTTTCAAAACCCTTCATCAATTTGAACACTATAGTTAGATCTGACCCTAACCTTCTCTGGTCTAAGGAAATATAGAAGATCCAAATAAAATCTATAGTTAAAAATCAAGAAGACAAGAGCTAGCAGTTGAAGATAAAATCTCTTATCTGGCTCAGGTGTGTTTTTAACCAGCAGAGTCTACTGAGCTTCAATAACTTTTAAGGTATGTTGTTTAACTAGTTTTGCAATCAGCCTGAAGGATGCAACCAGTGGAACAAGTAATTCCTTGGTGGGTGAGACAATAATTAATTGGCACTTGGAAAAATATGCATTAATGAGTGAAATCTGCACAGATTTGTTAAGACAAATCATGTTTGATTAACTTGATTGAGTTTTTTAATGATCTACCAGAGAGAGTTGATGAGGATAGTGGATTGATAGGAGATTTAAGAGGTGTTCAAAATCATGTAAGAGTTTGATAGAGTGAATAAGGAGAAACTGTTTCCAGTGACAGGAGGGTCAGTAACCAGATGGACACAGATTGAAGAGAATCAGCAAAAGAACCAGAGGGGGAAGATGAGGAGAATTATTTTACACAGTGAGTTATGGTCTAGAATGCGCTGCCTGAAATGTCAGCGGAAGCAGATTCAAAAATAACTTAAGAAGGGAATTGGATAAATACTCAAAGAGGAAATATTTACAGGCCTATGGGGAAAGCAGAGGGGAGTGGGACTAACTGGGTGGCTTTTTTAAAGAGCCAGCACAGGCATGATGGGCTGAATGACCTCCTTCTGTTCTCTGATTCTGTGTCACTTCCTGGACCTATTAAGAAATAAAGAAGAGCTAAGGAACTTTATGAAATACTTTTGAAGTGATATGATGTAGAAAACATGACAGCTAATTTGCACACTGCAAGATCCCACAAACAGCAATGATCTGTTTTAGTGATTTTTACCAATCTTCCTTAATTTCTCTGCCCCTTTGCCCTCGCTTAATTCTATTCTTTCCATGCCAGTCACAACCAGAGCATCTTCAGCAAAGTCTTCTCTTCCTTCTCCTGTGTCATTACCTCCAGACGCCCCCAAGGATCTGTCCTCGCGCCTCATCATCCTCATCCACAGGCCGCCCTTGACGGCATTGCTCACGATATGGGGTCAGCTTTCATGTGTATGCTGGTGACACCCGGCTGTACCTCTGCAGTGTCTCTCTCAACCCCTCAACTACCTCTTGTGCTGTCACACTGCTTGTCCTGAATGAACTGCAATTTCTTCCACTTACACCTTGGGAAGATAGAAGCTATTGCCTTCACTCCCCACCACACACTTCATTTCCTTGCCATTGATTCCATTGCACTCCCTGGCCACAGCCTTCAGCTGCAAACATCCTCAGCATCCTTCTCCAACCCATCACAAAGACCGCCTGTCCACACCGCAGTAACATCGCCCCACTGCTCTCCTTCAAGATACTGGCTGTGGGTTAGGGTTTTACATTGAGCTCAAAGAGCAGATGGGGATCTTGTTTAACGCCTCAGCCAAAAGACTTCAACTGCTGCATTACAGTTATCCTTTCAGTACTGACCCACTGATAGTGCAGCGCTCTGTCAATACTGCATTGGGCATATGGGCCTAGATATTGTGCAAGGTCTCTGGTGTGTCCTGCTCCTGTTCCGAGGTGATTTCAGGGGACGTGCTGTTTTGTTTGTGCTTTATATTTTTGCCCTACCACCACAGGTTGAAAATGTTCCACTGACACCAAACACTTAGCTAATCCGGAAGAGTTGGCGTGCGAACAGCTCCACCCTCTGTTACTCTGGATCATTATACCTGTGATAAACACTGTGGCCTCCAGGTATTTTGTCCCTGTCTCTATGGAGACAGGTGAAGGATCATCTTACAGGTGAGACGCTGGTGTTCTCTGAGTTTGAGCTGGGAACAGTTTGCCTGTCAGCACCTTTCTCTCTGCCTCTCACTGTGGACTTGCCTTCACTCCAGCTCCAGCTTATTTATCTCTTGATGTCAACCAAGAGCAACTTAAAGCTGTTCTAAATGCGACTTCTAGAAAAATGGGCCAAATACATGAAGAACACAGACAGCGTCAGTCAGGAAGTAAAACCATCTGGAACCCAACAGGTGAGGTTTGTTCTTGGGGAAGGGGAGGGAGAGAGAGGCTGTAGGCGTTTGGTAAATCTACCCTGAATCCTTTTAACTCCCAACAACTTTCAATCGTTTCACGGATCACTTGAAAACATGTCAAGAAGGCGACTGTAAATGGAGACCCTGCAGACGGGGATTGAAACAGAAATGCCTTTGGTGGGAAATGTACCAGATTAGTCCAATGACAAAGAGGAAAACAAGTACCCTGGGGCTATTGGCAATACAGAGAGCCTAGGAGTGGAGAAGGTGTGTCTTCGACAGAACTCTACCCCAAGCATTAACTACTCTTGTGTTCTGGTTGGTAATTGTAAACCCAGGGAGAGCGTTAACTAGCTGTTGGAGGGGTAGAGAGGAGCTGTCTGATGTTGGAGTTATGTTCACCATACCTGTATGCAAAAAGGACTCGCTTTTCTCATGAAGGGGAGGATGGTGGAGTAGTGGTACTGTCACTGGACTAGTAATCCCAAGGCCCAGGCTAATGCTCAGGGCAACATGGGTTCAAATCCCACCACAGTAACTGGATGGAATTCAAATTCACTTAATACAATCTGGAATATAAAGCTTGTCCCAGTACTAGTGACCATGAAACTTTCATCAATTGTTGTAAAAACCCATCTGGTTCACTAACACCCCTTAGGGAAGGAAATCTGCTGGCCTTACCTGGTCTACATGTGACTCCAGCCCCACAGCAATGTTGTTGACTCTTCACTTGCCCTCTGAAATGGCCGGGCAAGCCACTCAGTTCAAGGGCAATTAGGGATGGACAACAAATGCTGGCCTTGCCAGTGATGTCCACACCCCATGAAAGAATTTTAAAAATGCTTTGGGACAACCTGTGATTGTGAAAGGCACTACATAAGTGCAATTATTTTCTTTCTAACCTGTTGCTGGCATTTACTGATTGCCGGATGATTGTTTGAGAGAGAGAGTTTAGAGAGTTTGAGGAAATGTTTGGTGAAGACAGCTTTTCTCTCATTAGCAGCACATGACTGGATGAATTAGTGACTCACTAATTCTAATTGAAGTTCTGAATCTGAACAGGCCTGATCACTGCTTCTGCTCATGCCTGAGCATGACCTGGCTGACAGAGTAAAAAAAAATTATCTAATTTTTGGTAACGAGTAGGAACAGGTAAGTGACCTCACTGCAGCATCAGCAAATGTCTATGACTGCCATTTGCTCACAAGAGAAAGAAAGACTTATAGCATTCCACAGCACAGAAGGAGGCCATTTTGCCCATCATGCCTGTGCCAGCTCTTTGAAAGAGCGATCCAATTAACCTCACTCCCCTGCTCTTTCACCACATCCCAGTAAATGTTTCTTTGGATTGTATTTATCCAATTCTCTTTTGAGAGTTCATATTGAACCTGCTTCTGTTGTGATATTGTACGTATGCCAATGCAAACAATGGCACATACCTTTAAGAAGCTGCATAGTGACATCACTGTGACATCACCGTGTGTAAGGCTGGAGGATAAAAGGCACAACCTCCATGTTAGATATTCGTTATTATCTGTGATCTCTACTGCAGATGTTCACTACTGTCTGTGACTCTGTATCAGTAAGACTTCATGTATACCTTATGAATCAGGCTTATAGTCAAACAATCATTCTGTGTAACTGTTAGGACCCAGGCTAGATCAAGGCCTGTGCAGAACTGAATATAGTTGTTGCTAGTAATAAAATTCATGTAATTGTGTTCGACCAGAACCCTCGTCATTCTCTTGCTTAGCATAGATAGCATAGAGACAGATCCCTTGAGGTCCACATCAAGACCCTCGACTGTAAGAGACCATGACAGCTTCTAGCATCCTTTCAGGCAGTGTATTCCAGATCACAATAACTCACTGTGTGAAAAAAAAAGACTTGCATTTTTATGACACCTTCCACAGCCTCAGGACATCCCAAAGCATGTTGCACTACCACCTTGTTAAATAGGATAGATTTCGAATAGATCTAGCAACTCAAGACTGGGCATCCATGAGGCGCTGTGGACCATCAGCAGCAGCAGAATTGTACTCGAACACAATCTGTAACCTCATGGCCCGGCATATCCCCCACTCTACCATTACCATCAAGCCAGGGGATCAACCCTGGTTCAATGAAGAGTGCAGGAGGGCATGCCAGGAGCAGCACCATGCATATCTAAAAATGATGGGTCAACCTGGTGAAGCTATAACACAGGACTACTTGTGTGCCAAACAGCATAAGCAGCAAGTGATAGACAGAGCTAAGCGACCCCACAACCAATGGATCTGGTCTAAGCTCTGCAGCCCTGCCACACCCAGTCTTGATGGGTGGTGGACAATTAAACAACTCACCGGAGGTGGAGGCTCCACAAATATCCCCATCCTCAATGATGTGGGAGCCCAGCACATCAGTGCAAAAGATAAGGCTGAAATATTTGCTACAATCTTCAACCAGAAGTGCCGAGTGGATGATCCATCTCAGCCTCCTCCGGAGGTCCCCAGCATCACAGAAGCCAGTCTTCAGCCAATTCGATTCACTCCACATGATATCAAGAAATGGCTGAAGGGACTGGATAGTGCAAAGGCCATGGGCCCTGACAACATTCCAGCAACAGCACAGAAGACTTGTGCTCCAGAACTTGCCGTGCCCCTAGCCAAGATGTTCCAGTACAGCTACAACACTGGTATCTACCCGGCTATGTAGAAAATTGCCCAGGTATGTCCTGTACACAAAATGCAGGACAAATCCAACCCGACCAATTGCCGCCCCATCAGTCTACTCTCCATCATCAGTAAAGTGATGGAAGGAGGTCATCATCAGTGCTATCAAGCGGCACTTGTTTAGCAATAACCTGCTCACTGATGCCCAGTTGGATTCCGCCAGGGTCACCCATCTCCCAACCTCATTACAGTCTTGGTTCAAACACGGACAAAAGAGTTGAACTCCCGAGGTGAGGTGAGAGTGACTGCCCTTGACATCAAGGCAGCATTTGACCGAGTGTGGCACCAAGGAGCCCTAGCAAAACTGCAGTCAATGGGAATCGGGGGGGGAAACTCTCCGCTGGTTGGAGTCATACCCAGCACAAAGGAAGATGATTGTGGTTGTTGGAGGCCAGTCATCTCAGCTCCAGGACATCACCGCAGGAGTTCCTCAGGGTAGTGTCCTCGACCCAACCATCTTCAGCTGCTTCATCAATGATCTTCCTTCCATCATAAGGTCAGAAGTGGGGATGTTCGCTGATGATTGCACAATGTTCAGCACCATTCGCGACTCCTCAGATACTGAAGCAGTCCATGTCCAAATGCAGCAAGACCTGGACAATATCCAGGTTTGGGCTGACAAGTGGCAAGTAACATTTGCGTCTCACAACTGCCAAGCAATGACCATCCCCAACAAGAAAGAATCTTAACCATCGCCCCTTGATGTTCAATGGCATTACCATCGCTGAATCCCCCACTATCAACATCCTGGGGGTTACCATTGTCAGAAACTGAACTGGACTAGCCATATAAATACTGTGGCTACAAAAGCAGGTCAGAGGCTAGGAATCGTGCGATAAGTAACTCACCTCCTGACTCCCCAAAGCCTGCCCACCATCTACAAGGCACAAGTCAGGAGTTTGATGGAATACTCCACACTTGCCTGGATGAGTGTAGCTCCCACAACACTCAAGAAGCTTGACACCATCCAGGACAAAGCAGCCCACTTGATTGGCATCACATCTACAAACATTCACTCCCTCCACCACCGACGCACAGTGGCAGCAGTGTGTGCCATCTACAAGATGCAAGGCTCCTTGGACAGCACTTTCCAAACCCACAATCACCTAGAAGGACAAGCAGATACATGGGGACACCATCCTGACTTGGAAATATATCGCCTTTGCTGTCACTGGGTCAAAATCCTGGAACTTTTCTTTTTATTCATTGGATGTGGGCATCACTGGCTAGGCCAGGCCAGCATTTACTGCCCTTGTTCAGGGGGCATTTAAGAAACAACCACATTGCTGTGGGTCTGCAGTCACACATAGGCCAGACCAGGTAAGGATGGCAGATTTCCTTTTGGGAAAAGAATCTACCCTGAAGGGCATTAGTGAACCAGATAGGATTTTACAGCAATCGAGAATGGCTTCATGGGTCATCATTCGACTTTTTTCCCAGATTTTTATTGATTTCAAATTCCACTATCTGCCGTGGTGGGATTCAAACCTGGGTCTTCAGAGCATTACCCTGGGTCTCTGGTCCAGCGACAATACCACTACACCACCGCCTTCCTCCCTAACAGCACTGTGGGTGTACCTACACCACATGGACTGCAGCAGCTTAAGAAGGCAGCTCATCACCACCTTCTCAAGGGCAACTAGGGATGGGCAATAAATGCTGGCCCAGCCAGCGAAGCCCACATCCCATGAGTGAACTTAGAAAAAGTACTTTTTTGAAGTCTAGTCATTGTTGTAATGTAGGAAACGTGGCAGCTAATTTACATACTGCAAGATCCCAGAAATAACAATTTGACAATGACCAGATTAGAACATGAAGAACATAAGAACTAGGAGCAGGAGTAGGCAATTCAGCCCCTCGAGTCTGCCCTGCCATTCAATACGATCATGGCTGATCTCATTTCAGCCTCAACTCCAATTTTCCGCCCTCTCCCCATAACCTTTCAACCCGTTACTAATTTAAAAATCTGTCTATCTCCTCCTTAAATTTATTCAGCGTCCCGGCATCCACTGCACTCTGAGGTAGTGAATTCCATAGATTCACGACCCTTTGAGAAAACTAATTCCTCCTCATCTCTGATTTAAATCTACCACCCCTTAGCCTAAAACTATGGCCTCTCGTTCTAGAATGCCCCAGAACGGGAAACATCCGCTCCACGTCTACTTTGTCTATCCCCTTTAGCATCTTATATACCTCAATTAGATCTCCTCTCATCCTTCTAAACTCTAGTGGGTAAAGGCCTAACTGCTCAATCTCTCCAAGTCATTAATATAGATTGTAAATAGTTGGGGCCCAAGGACCGAACCCTGTGGCACCCCACTAGTTAAAGCTTGCCATCCAGAAAAAGACCCCTTTATCCCGACTCTCTGCTTTCTGTTGGTTAGCCAATCCTCTGTCCAAGCTAATATATTACCCCTAACTCCGTGTAATCTTATCTTGTGTATTAATCTTTTGTGCGGCACCTTATCAAAGACCTTCTGGAAGTCCAGATATACTACATCTCTGTTTTCCTAAGTGACGTTGGTTGCTGGATAAATATTGGCTTGGCCAGAGCAAAGAAAGAAAGTCTCGTACTTCCAGAGCATCTTCACAACCTCGGGATGTCCCAAAGCACACCACAGCCAATGAAGTACTTTTGAAGCAAAATCACTGTAGTAATGTATGGAACATAGTAGCCAATTAGTGCACAGCAAGATCCTACGAACAACCATGTAATAATGACCAGATAATCTGTAGTTTTTTTTTAGTGGTGTTGTTTGAGGGGTCAACATTGGCCAGGATAATCGGGAAACTCCTTTTTGTTCTTCAAAATAGTGGCCGTGGAACCTTTCGCATAGACCTGAGAGGACCCTCTACTTTACAAACGCTATGGGACTGAGATTTCTTTCAGATGAGACCTTAAACCAAGTTTTTTGAATTTCATTTCAAAAATGTGCATCGGTCAAACGGTCAAATTCTGGGGGAGCATCCAGTGCCTGTAGATCTGTGAATCAGCACCTTCAGCAGGGAAATAAGGGAATTTGGGATCAAAAGGAATCAGATGGATTGCTAAAAGTGAGATACCAAGTTGGTTCTTTTAAAATCAAACCGCGTGTGGTTTACACGTCAATAAAAGTTTGATAAACATGGGGCCACACATGGTGTCAGACTGGCTCAGTTGGGTGCTCTCTATCCTGTGAGCGAAGGAGCTATAGGTTGGATCTTTGCCCTGGGTGCTGAGAATGTGATCCGAACAAATCTGCAGCAGACAGAATTCAATTATGGGAAAGTGCAAAGTCATCCAAATATTTTCCAAAGACATGAGCAGCCAGGAACTGTGGAGGAACAGAGGAACTTAGGGATCAAAGTACAGAAATCATTAAAAACCAAAGGACAGCGACAAAAAATAATTAAAAAGCCTAATCGAATGTTGGCCTTGATGTTGAGGAATGGAATACAAAGGGATGGACGTGATGCCTCAGTTACATAAAGCTCTGCTTAGACCCCCCCATCTGGAGTAACCGTGTTCAGTTCTGGTCACCACATCTCAGGAAGGATATTTTGGCCTTGAACGAAGAAGATTCACCTGAATGATATCAGGGCTAAAAGGGTTAAATTATGAGGACAGGTGGCATAGACTAGGCTTGTATTCCCCTGAGTTTAGAAGATTGAGGGATTAAAAGAGTTGATAGGGTCGATGGAGGGAAACTATTTCCTCTGGTGTAAGGGGAATCCAGAACAAGGGGGGCAGAACCTTAAAATTTGAGCCAGGCCGTTCGGCAGTGATGTGAAGAAGCGTTTCCTCACACAGAGGGGAGTGGATATCTGGAACTCTCTCCCCAGCACCCCCAACCCCCACCACCCTACCCCGCCCCCCCCCACAAAAGCTGTGGAAGATTGGAAGTCAATTGAGCTTTCAAGACTGAGATCGATAGATTTTTGTTAGGCAAAGGGACCAAGGGTTACAGAATCAAGGTGGGTATGTGGAGTTAGGCGGCAAATTATCCCTGATCCCATCGATTGGTGAAACAGACTCAAAGGGCCGAATGTCCTCCTGTTCCTGTCTACAATGGCAGTGAAGCAGAATTGTATAATACTACCGTGTGGGAAGTGGTCATTTGGCCCAAGTGTTTAAAAAATTAAAATGTCAAGCCCTCACCTCCACCCAACCTCTCTCAAATAATTCTATAGCGAGTCACACCACGGGCTAAACACCCTCCAGTACTTCCTGGTCAAGGACTGTCATAA
Source organism: Cetorhinus maximus (assembly GCF_964194155.1). Taxonomy (NCBI): domain Eukaryota; kingdom Metazoa; phylum Chordata; class Chondrichthyes; order Lamniformes; family Cetorhinidae; genus Cetorhinus; species Cetorhinus maximus. The sequence continues at coordinate 2,918,017 of NC_135885.1, forward strand.
TTTCCACCTTTTTCCCAAGTCATCTTCCTTCTGATGAACCATAAGCCTGGACTTGGACCTGATGACCTGGATCCTGTGGCTGTAAATGGGGTAGCGGCAGAGATAGTGGATGTGTTAGTTTTGATCTTCCAGAATTCCTTAGATTCTAGAACAGTTCCCAAGGATTGAAAGGTAGCAAACATAATCCCGCGATTTAAGAAAGGAGAGAGAGAGAGAGAGAGAAAATGGAGAACGACAGGAAAGCTCGCCTAACATCAGTAGTAGGCACATTGAGAGAATCTATTATTAGGGACAAAGGAGACAGTAGCTTAGCGGTCATGTCACTGAACTAATAATCCAGAGGACCAGGCTAATGCTCTGGGATCATATCCGATTAATAAATCTGGAATATAAAGCTAGTCTCAATAATGGTAACCATGACAACTATCATTGATTGCTTGTAAAAACTAATGGTTCACTAATGTCCTTCAGGGAAGGGAATCGGCCGTCCTTACCCGGTCTGGCCCACACGTGGCTGCAGACCCACAGCAATGGGGTTGACTCTTAGTTGCCCTCTGGAATGGCCGAGCAAGGGCAATTAAGGATGTGCAACAAATGCTGGCCTTGCCAGTGATACCATGAAAGAATACAGAAAAAAAACGTGGTGATACTTTGACAATCAACATATTATTGAGCAGAGTTGACGAGGGAAAGGGAAACCGTGTTTTGACAAATTTTGGTAACCCGTAGGAACAAGCAGTTGAACTCACTGCAACATCAGCAAATGTCTGTGGCTGCCCTTTACTCACAAGAGAGAGAAAAAGACTTGGCTTTATTGACAAAGCATCTTTCAACACAGGCCATTCAGCCCGTCAGGCCTGTGCCTGCTCTTTGAAAGAGCTATCCAATTATTAAGCACATAGTACAGGGCACCTAGAAAATCAAAATAAGGTTAAGCAGAATCAACACAGATTAATGAAAGGGAAATCGTGTTGGACAAATCGGTTTTTGAGGATGTAACCGGTATATAATGGGCAGCCAGTGGACGTCGTGTATTTGGATTTTCCGGAAGAGTTCAATAAGGTGCCGCATGGGCAAGAGGTTATTACACAAAATTTAGGACTCGTGAGACTGGAGGTCGGGTATTCGCATGGATTGAGTTCGACTTGAACAAGAGTGCTGGGAGTTGGGTTAGCGAGGGAGTTTGGTGAGGAGGGGAGTGAGGGGCTTCTTTGCTTTTTCTACCTTTTTCAATGTTCAGGAATTGGTTCTTACTCTACCACAGGGTAAGAAGCTAACTGTTTGGGTATCTGGCAAACGGTTAAGGTCTATTTTATTCCTGAGATTTAAAATAGTACACAAACTGGTGATAATGTTAATAAAATATGTAAAAAGGGAAAATAATTAATTGAATAAGATAACTAAGTAGTTCATTAAAACATATCAAGGATAGTAGGACAGATAATGCGTCATGGCTGCAACATGGAGGAGCTCTTGGATGCCGTTGTGAACCAGGGCAAACACATCTGAGGCTCGAGGAGCTTTGGCTCAGAGTCATTGAGCCGGAGGCCGAGCTGCAGACACTGCAATGCACCAGGGAACGGGGAACATTACCTGGACGCTTTTGTACCAGGAGGCGGTTACACCCCTTAGGACAGGGTCTTCTGATTTGGTCTGTGATCAGGGACAGGAGGTGAGGCAGGTTCAGGGGACCCGGAGGGCAGGAAAGCAAGAACCTCAGTCTTTGCAACTGTCCCAACAGGTTTGAGGTTTTTTTCAGCTTGTTTGAATGAGGGTGGGGGCTGCAGGGTGGATGAGCTGACTGACCAGGACTCCGTGGTACAGGAAGCCATTCAAGTGGAGGGGAGCAATAAGGAATGTAGTGGGAGTAGGAGACAGTATAGTGATATACTGTGATAGATCCGGATGCAGTGGGTGACCGGTATGTCTTCCGTGTCTTGTTGAGCTCTACGGGTTCCACAACAAAATGCTGACCCACCTTTAAGACCATCAGACCTTCGATTGCTTTCATCCACCCAGTCCACCGGTACCCGCCTTTACATGCCAAGGTAGGCAATTCCTAAGTCATCAAGAGTAGGAAATTCTACATCTAACGTCACCTGGTTTGCCCCACCCGCTGAAGCGGTTTACTGGGGCGTGGCCGCTGTCGCATTCTAACAACTACTTGGAGCGTTGGGTGAAGGTGAGAACCATTACAGGATGAGCCACTCCAAACAGTGCAGCAAACCCACCTGTGGGAGGTGCTAACCTCCCTTACACCCCTTACACCCCATCACCATGAATCACAGAAAGTTAACATGCAGGCAGAGCAAGCAATTAGGAAGGCAAATGGTATGTTATCCTTGAGTACAAAGGAATTGGAGTATAAGAGTAAAGGAGTCTTCCTACAATTATACAGGGTATTGGTGAGACCACACTTACAGCACAGTACTATGTGCAGGTTTAGTCTCCTTATTTAAGGAAGGATATAAGACATAGGAGCAGAAATTAGGCCAATCAGCCCATCGAGTCTGCTCCGCCATTCAATCATGGCTGATAAGTTTCTCAACCCCATTCTCCCGCCTTCTCCCTGTAACCTTTGAACCTATATTGCCTGAGAGAAAGGGTAATGAAAGTTCACTAGACAGATTCATGGGTTGAGCGTTTTATCCTGTGAGGGAAGATTGATTGGCTAGGCCTAAATACCTGAGAGAAGAACGGGAGGTTCGCCAACTGACAGGGTGGATGCTAAGAAAGTATTTCCCTGGGCTGGGGAATCTAGCACACAGTCTCAGAAAAAGGGGTCGGCCATTTAGGACTGAGATGAGGAGAAATTCCTTCACTCAAAGTGTGGTGAGTCTTTGGGATTCTCTAGCCCAGAGGGTTGTGGATGCTCAGTCAATGAGTATGTTCAAGACGGAGGTCGATAGATTTTTGGGCAAGAAGGTAATTAAGGGTTGTGTGGATCAGCCTCCCATTATACCGAACCCATTATACCGAACAGAACTTTCTTTCCATGGACTTCAACAGAAGCCTGGGGGGTGCAGTGTAACAGGCGTTCCCACTGAAGTTAACTTGCACTCCTGATTTTGCCCTCTCTGATGGATTTTACCTCACCCACTGTTTCTGGTCAGGCATTCCATGTCATAATGACCTACTGTGGAACAATAACCCTTTCATTCAGCAGTTGTGCTGCATTGCTATCGATGTCACCCTCCAGGTGAGATGCTTAAACCGATGACTCTGCTCTGTGTAGAGCTTCTGGAACATTCCTTCACTATTCCTGTCAAATGTGCAATCATCTTGTTATTCACCTCACTGTTGCTTCTGTCTCTATCTAAAAATAGTTAATTATACTGAATGTATTAGAACATTCTTGCTGATGTCAAAAATAGCAGTACAGATTCCTTTTGTTCCTGTCAGTCTCCATTGCAGTCGGTGTAATCAGGGAAAGATTTGACTGCTTTCAGGATTTATGTGGCTCTGTTGGTCGCGCTCTCACCTATTGTGTCAGAAAGTCATGAGGTGAAGTCCCACTCAGAGACTTGAGCACATAATTTGTGCCTGCATATTCAGTGCAGTACTGAGGGAGCGCCGCACTGTCGGAGGGTCAGTACCGAGGGAGCGCCGCGCTGTCGGAGGGTCAGTACCGAGGGAGCGCCGCGCTGTCGGAGGGTCAGTACCGAGGGAGCGCCGCGCTGTCGGAGGGTCAGTACCGAGGGAGCGCCGCGCTGTCGGAGGGTCAGTACCGAGGGAGCGCCGCGCTGTCGGAGGGTCAGTACCGAGGGAGCGCCGCGCTGTCGGAGGGTCAGTACCGAGGGAGCGCCGCGCTGTCGGAGGGTCAGTACCGAGGGAGCGCCGCGCTGTCGGAGGGTCAGTACCGAGGGAGCGCCGCGCTGTCGGAGGGTCAGTACCGAGGGAGCGCCGCGCTGTCGGAGGGTCAGTACCGAGGGAGCGCCGCGCTGTCGGAGGGTCAGTACCGAGGGAGCGCCGCGCTGTCGGAGGGTCAGTACCGAGGGAGCGTCGCGCTGTCGGAGGGTCAGTACCGAGGGAGCGCCGCGCTGTCGGAGGGTCAGTACCGAGGGAGCGCCGCGCTGTCGGAGGGTCAGTACCGAGGGAGCGCCGCGCTGTCGGAGGGTCAGTACCGAGGGAGCGCCGCGCTGTCGGAGGGTCAGTACCGAGGGAGCGCCGCGCTGTCGGAGGGTCAGTACCGAGGGAGCGCCGCGCTGTCGGAGGGTCAGTACCGAGGGAGCGCCGCGCTGTCGGAGGGTCAGTACCGAGGGAGCGCCGCGCTGTCGGAGGGTCAGTACCGAGGGAGCGCCGCGCTGTCGGAGGGTCAGTACCGAGGGAGCGCCGCGCTGTCGGAGGGTCAGTACCGAGGGAGCGCCGCGCTGTCGGAGGGTCAGTACCGAGGGAGCGCCGCGCTGTCGGAGGGTCAGTACCGAGGGAGCGCCGCGCTGTCGGAGGGTCAGTACCGAGGGAGCGCCGCGCTGTCGGAGGGTCAGTACCGAGGGAGCGCCGCGCTGTCGGAGGGTCAGTACCGAGGGAGCGCCGCGCTGTCGGAGGGTCAGTACCGAGGGAGCGCCGCGCTGTCGGAGGGTCAGTACCGAGGGAGCGCCGCGCTGTCGGAGGGTCAGTACCGAGGGAGCGCCGCGCTGTCGGAGGGTCAGTACCGAGGGAGCGCCGCGCTGTCGGAGGGTCAGTACCGAGGGAGCGCCGCGCTGTCGGAGGGTCAGTACCGAGGGAGCGCCGCGCTGTCGGAGGGTCAGTACCGAGGGAGCGCCGCACTGTCAGAGGTGTTATCTTTTGGATGAGGCATGAGGTCCCTGTGCCCTCTCAAGTGGTCATAAGAAACCTGATGCCCGCTATTTTGAAAATGAGCACGGGAATTAACCCTGGTGTAGTGGGGCCATTATTTATCCCTGAGTTAACATCACTGAAAATAAACAATCTGATCATTATCTTGTTGCTGTTTGTGGGAGCTTACTGTGTGCAGATTGGCAGCGATGTTTCCTGCATGACAATGGTGTTGTGCGGTCAGGAAAGGTGCTATGTAGATTCAATTCATTTTTCCTCAGATGAACCACCCTTGGCGCTAGCGTATGTTATTGGATCAGTGAAGCTCACTACGCAGCTTCCTGTTATGCAAAGCAGTCACAACTTGTCGCGTGCAGTACAAGAAGGTACATCGCCAGGAATGCCTGTCGTACACACCTATAGAAATCACACCAGTTTTAGCTAAATTTAGGGCAGACACAGTAACGACATGAAGAGACACACCCCTGTGACACAAGGACACTGAAGCTACGGAGAGGGTGGGGCAGATGGGTGGATGAGGAACAAGGAATCTAAATAAATAAAACAAGGCATCTTTATCTTACACCCCATCCACAGGTGTCAACTGACACGGGTATAGTGACACAGGAGACATATACTCCAGTACTCCTCAGCCAGAATATCCTAGTAGGGTGTTCAGTATGAATCCCGGTATGATTGTGGTAGCCTACTGCTGTCTGCTGTCCCTGAGGGTGTCCTTTCAATCCCCTCCAACGCAGCTCGTGAAAATGAATTCAATTCCCAGAAAAAATGGCCATGAAAGCTGCTGAATTAGTGTAAAAATTCAACTGGTTCTTCTCTTTACCAATTGTATTGTCACAGCAGTGTCCGTACCTGGACATCATACCTCGGGTTGGATATATTGAGGGTCTGCAGGGCAGATTCACCAGGATACTATGGCAAGATGTGGCTTGCATAATCTAGGCGTTATTTTTTATTCTGCGTCGCTGGCCGGGCCAGCATTTATTGCCCATCCCTAGTTGCCCTTGAAAAGGCGGTGTGGAGCTGCCTTCTTGAGCCGCTGCAGTCCATGTGGTGTAGATACACCCACAGTGCTGTTAGGGAGGGAGTTCCAGGATTTTGACCCAGCGACAGTGAAGGAACGGCGATATATTTCCAAGTCAGGATGTTATGTGGCTTGGAGTGGAACTTCCAGGCTGTGGTGTTCCCATGTGTCTGCTGCCCTTGTCCTTCTAAATGGTAGTTTAAATGTGGGTTTGGAAGGTGCTGTCTAAGGAGACTTGGTGAATTCCTGCAGTGCATCTTGTAGATGGTACACACACTGCTGCTACTGTATGTCAGTGGTGGAGGGAGTTAATGCTTAAGGTGGTGGATGGGGTGCCAATTAAGCATCTGCTTTGTCCTGGATGGTGCCGAGCCTCTTTATTAAAATTCCTTCACAGGATCTAGACATCGCTGGCTAGGCCAGCATTTGTTGCCCATCCCTAATTGCCCTTGAGACGGTGGTGATGAGCCACCTCCTTAAACCATTGCATTTCCATCTGGTGTCTGTAGCTGTTTAATACAACTGAATGGTTTGCGAGGCCATTTCAGAGGGCAGCTGGGTGTCAACCCCATGGCTGTGGGTCTGGAGTCACATGTAGGCCAGACCGGCCAAGGACGGCAGATTTCCTTCCCTAAAGGACATTAGTGAACCAGATGGGTTTTTATAACACTTAATGATAATTTCATGGTCACTATTACTGAGACTAGCTTTATATTCCAGATTTATTAATTAATTAATTCAATTTAAATTCCACCAGCTGCCATATTGGGATTTGAATCTGTGCATCCAGTGCATTAATCTGGGCCTCTGGATTACCAGTCCACTGACAATATGCTCTGTGTAGATGATGGACAGAGTTTGGGGAGTCAGGAGGTGAGTTACTCACTGCAGGATTCCCAGCTTCTGACCTGCTCTGGTAGCCACAGTATTTATATGGCTAGTCCCGTTCGGTTTCTGGCCAATAGTAACCCCCAGGATGCTGATTGTTGGGGTTCAGCAATGGTAATGCCATTGAATATCAAGGGACGATGGTTAGATTCTCTCATGTTGGAAATGGTCTCACCCCTAGAACAGGTACAGCATGGAGTTAGATACAGAGTAAGGCTCCCTCTACACTGTCCCCATCAAACACTTCCAGGACAGGTACAGCACGGGGTTAGATTCAGAGTAAAGCTCCCTCTACACAGTCCCCATCAAACACTCCCAGGACAGGTACAGCACAGGGTTAGATACAGAGTAAAGCTCCCTCTACACTGTCCCCATCAAACACTCCCAGGGCAGGTACAGCACAGAGTTAAATACAGAGTAAAGCTCCCTCTACATTGTCCCCATCAAACACTCCCAGGACAGGTACAGCACGGGGTTAGATACAGAGTAAAGCTCCCTCTACATTGTCCCCATCAAACACTCCCAGGACAGATACAGCACGGGGTTAGATACAGAGTAAAGCTCCCTCTACACCGTCCCCATCAAACACTCCCAGGACAGGCACAGTATGGGGTTAGATACAGAGTAAAGCTCCCTCTACACTGGTCCATCAAACACTCCCAGGACAGGTACAGCACGGGGTTAGATACAGAGTAAAGCTCCCTCTACACTGGTCCATCAAACACTCCCAGGACAGGTACAGCACGGGGTTAGATACAGAGTAAAGCTCCCTCTACACTGTCCCCATCAAACATTCCTTCACATCACAAAGGTACGAACCTGGAGTAAAAGACCCCACAGCCTGATTCAAAGTTGAGCAGAAATTCCTCCTGGTGTTTTAGAAAATTTTCATCCAACCAGTGTCATGAAAAACCAATGAACTGGTCATTTTTCCCATATACTGTTTGTGGGCTCCTGCTGTGCATAAGTTAGCTGCTGCATTTGCTAAATCACAAGAGGGATTGCATTTCAAAGGTGATCTATCAGCTAATATGGGCTTTAGGATGTCCTGAGAACGTAGCGTTACTTGCAGCTTTACCCAGAGAGCGTGTAGACCGTCAAACTCGCGATCACAATCTCTTCTGTCATTGAGGCGATTGGTCGTCTCCATTCATTTAAGGTTAAAGGGAAGTTTGATGGAGCTGGTCAAAACTGTGAGAGGTGTTAAGGGTGGATAGGGAGAAACTGTTTCCAGTGGCAGGAGGGTTGGTCACCAGAGGTCCCAGATTTAAGATAATTGATGGGTGATGTGAGCTTTTTTTTTACACAGTGAGTTTTGTGAGCTGGAGTGTGACAAAGGGCAGTGAAAAGTAGATTCGATTAGATAAATACTTGAAAGCAAAGTTTTGCAGGAGGATGGAGAAAGCGCAGGGGAAATGGAAATAATTGGATAATTTTTATAAAGAGCCAGCGCAGACACAATAAACTAAATGGACCCCCTGCTGCGCTAAAAAGGAACAGCCTGTTCCACCCAATCACGTGGATCATAGCTGATTGATATCTTAACTACATCTTCCTCCTCGATTCTGTAACCCTTAATGTCTTTGCCTCATAACCATCTTATCAATCTCAATTTTGAAATTTTTAATTGACCCTCAACCTCAACAGCTTTTTGGGGAGAGAGAGTTTCAGATTCCCACTACTTGTGTGAAAAATTGCTTCCTGACATCATCCCTGAAAGAACTGGTTCTAATTTTAACCTGGTCCTCTTATTTTAACCCTTTTAGACCCAGGATCATTCTGTGAACCTGCACTTCACTCCCCCCACCTCAGACCGATATATCCTTCCTGTGCTGAGGTGCCCAGAATTGAACACAAGTCAGTCCAGATGGGGCCTCAGCAGAGCCCTTTGTATCCCAACCCCATCGAGGTAATGGCCGGCATTCTGTTAGACATTTTCATTAGTGTGATTCGATACAAGTGTCAGAAAAGATGCATTTAAATCGAAGGCTATGACAGAGAGATAGAGTTATGCTGGTTGAGTTTGAGGAAGGTTGGGAGGAGAATAGACGCCAACATGGACTGGTTGGGTTGAAAGGCCTGGTTCTATGTAATTGCATGTAAAATCTCAGCCTGTGCCTACATTGCTAACATCCATCTATCTCTTTCCCACACAGGCGTCTGTGAATCCAAGCAGCAGGAGTTTGGAGAACAATGTCAGGACCCAGGAGGAGGTTGAACCCCAGCCCCAATCCCCCCCTGAGGCCTCAATGCCTGCCCCTGAGGCACTGCCATCCCGAGGCACCTGGGGTGGCAAGCATGAGTTCTTGCTGTCCTGTATCGGATACTGTGTGGGGCTGGGCAACGTGTGGAGGTTCCCATATCTGTGTTATCGCAATGGGGGAGGTAGGAAACAGTGTCCCATCTGAATGATATGGGTCATAGCTTTTCACTCTCTCTACTTTTCCTTTCTGCTCAGTGTCAAACGTTACCCCCTCTCTGCCCTACCCCACCCTCATAAATTGCCCTGAAACCTCTTTGTGCATAATGGGTGCGAGAGAAATGCAGTTTGCCATTACAAGCTGGTGTCAATCCGTCAATGACTGAGCAGGTGAGGTTGGTATGAGGGTAAACAGGACCCAGCATCAGGCTGCAATCCAGGCTTACCCTCTCCCATCTCTCTCTTTTGTTTCGAGGGGCCCAGAACACAAAGGAAGTGATGATGCTGCTCTAGTTGTACACAGTCTTGGTCAGACTCCATCAGGAGTATTGTGCCTAGTCTGGGAATGGCGCCTTGGGAAGGATATATTGGCCTTCAAGGGGGAGCAGTGCCGAATCACCAGAATGATACTGGAACTAAAAGGATTAAATTATGAAAACAGGTTTCACAGACTAGACTTGCATTCCTTTGAGTTTAGAAGATTAAGGGGTGATCTAATTGTGATATTTAAGATGATTAAAAGATTCAATAGAGTCGATAGAGAGAAACTATTTCCTCTGGTGGTTGGGGCAGGGGGGAGGGTGGAGTCCAGAACAAGAGGGCAGAACCTTAAAATTATAGCCAGGCCTGTCAAAGGTGATGTCAAGAAGCAAGTCTTCACACAAGGAGTAGTACTCCTCCCATATCTTTTGTTCTTATGGTTTGAACAAGAGTACGAGAATTTTCAGAGGCATTCCCAGACAGGAAGCCAGTGTAGATCAACAAGTACAGAGTGATGAGTGAACGGGACCTGGTGAGAGTTGCAATAAGAGGGGTAATAGGTGTTGCGTGTCAGTCAGCATGGATTTATAACTGGCTAGTCCTGTCTAACGAACCTAGTTCGATTTCTGATGATGTAACTAACGTGGTAGATAAGGGAGTGTCTATGAATGTTATATGGACTTCCAGAAAGCATTTGACAAAGCTCCAAATGAGAGACTGTTAACAAAAGCACCAACTCCTGACATTATACAGGCAGGCGTCTTTACGTATACCGCTTGGCTTGCACTGCGCAGTTTCTCTTACCGTTGATGTAATTGAGGTGCACCCATCAGCCAAATATACAAGTTTGCAGGTGACACTAGGTTAAGCGGCACAATGAAAAGTGTAGATGGGAGCAGGAAGTTGTAAAGGGACAATGACAGATGAAGCGAGTGGACAGAAGTGTGACCGATAGAATTCGATGTGGGGAAGTGTGAGGTCATCCACTTTAGACCCAAGGAAGATAAATCAGTGTATTTTCTAAATGGTGAGAAGCTAGGAACTGTGAAGAAGCTGAGAGATTTAAGGGTCTGAAAATCATTAAAAACTAGTGAACAGGTACAAAAAATGATTAAAAAGGCTAATGGAATATTGGCCTTTATCGCAAGAGGGCTGGAATACAAAGGAGTGAAAGGGATGTTAAACTTATCAGACCCCATCTGTAGTAACTGGGTGCAGTGCAGATTATAAGGGCAAACTGCACAGACTAGAATTTATATTCCTTCGAGTTGAGAAGATTGAGGATTAATTTAATGAAGGCGTTTAACATGATTAGCAGATCTGATAGGGCAGATAGAAACTATTTCCTCTGGTGAATGGAGTCCAGAACAAGGAAGGAGAACCTAAAAGTTAGAGCGAGGCTGCTCAGGGGTGATGTTAGGAAGCACTTCTTCACACACTGAATCAAAAAGATCTGAAGCTGACACTGAGTTATGTCAGTGAAGAAGGAGCTTGACTCTGTCGCTCTTTTTCTTCTTCTTCTTCTTCTTCTTCTTCTTCTTAGGCTGTCCCTCGGGACCCAGGGTGACTTTCTTCCACTCTGGGGTTGTGGGTCCTGAGATGAGTAAAAAGTCCAAAGCTGGATGTGCACACTCTCCCTCAGGTGGGGCAGGTAGTGTTTGGTGAGGTGGGTGGGTGGGCTGCTCGGATTTTGGGGCGCTCCTCCCGCTGTTCACGCTTGGTCTCCGCCTGGGCCCGTGGGAGACGCTCGAAATGGTCGCCCCCCCTCCGCGGACGCTTCTTCTCCAGTTTGGGTGGTCCCGAGCAAGAGATTCCCACAGATCGGCGGGGACGTTGCATTTCTTCAGGGAGACTTTGTGGATGTCCCTGAAGCGTTTCCTCTGCCCTCCTGGAAATCGCTTTCGTGACGAAGATCGGAGTAAAGAGCTTGTTTTGGGAGTCTCGTGTCGGGCATGTGGACGATGTGGCCCACCCAGCGTAGCTGATTAGCCATAACCAGTGCCTCAATACTGGGGGTTTTGGCCTGAGAGAGGACAGTGATATCGGAGTGCCTATCCTGCCATTGAATTTGCAGGATTTTGCGGAGGCATCACTGGTGATATTCCTCCAGGGATTTAAGGTGCCTGCTGCACATTGTCCATGTCTCTGACGCATACAGGAGGGCAGGTAGCACTGCAGCCCTGTAGACCATGAGCTTGGTGCTGGATTTGAGGTCTTTGTCATCAAACACTCTTCTCCTCAATCGGCCAAAGGCTACGCTGGCACACTGGAGGCCACGTTGAGTTTCATCGTCAATGTCTGCCCTCACTGAGAGGAGGTGCTTTATGGGAAATTTAGAGGCGGAGCTCCAATCAGGTTTCCATCCCTGCCACAGTACCTAAACCACTCTTATCAAAGTCACAATTTACATTGTGACAAAAGTAAACATTCCTTCCTCATCCTCCCCAACCTGCTTGCAGCCTTTGGCAAAGTTGACCGCACCATCCTTCTCCAACGTCTACATAAGAACAGGGGTAGTCTGTAGAGCCTTCTCCCCAATCCAGGAAAATAATGGCTGATCTGATTGTGGCCTTAACTCCACTTTCCTGCCTATCCCCCCATAACCCTTGACTTCCTTGTAGATCAAAAACCTCTCTAACTCTCCTTGAATATATTCAATGACCCAGCCTCCACTCTTCCCTGGGGAAGAGAATTTCAAAGAGTAATGACCAGCTGAGAGTAGAAATTCCCCCTTACCTTATGACTGTACAAAGAACAAAGAACAAAGAAAAGTACAGCACAGGAACAGGCCCTTCGGCCCTCCAAGCCTGCACCGATCATATTGCCCGTCAAACTAAAACATTTTGCACTTCTGGGGTCCGTATCCCTCTATTCCCATCCTATTCATGTATTTGTCAAGCTGCCTCTTAAACACCACTTTCGCACCTGCTTCCACCACCTCCTCTGGCAGCGAATTCCAGACACTCACTACCCTCTGCATAAAAAACTTGCCCCGCACATCTCCTCTATAGTTTTCTCCTCTCACCTTAAATCTATGTCCCCTAGTAATTGACTCTTCCACCCTGGGAAAAAGCTTCTGACTATCTACTCTGTCCATGCCACTCATAATTTTGTAAACTTCTATCAAGTCGCCCCTCAATCCCCGTCGCTCTACTGAGAACAATCTGAGTTTCTCCAACCTCTCCTCATAGCTAATAACTTCCCGACCAGGCAGCATCCTGGTAAACCTCCTCTGCACCCTCTCCAACACCTCCATATCCTTCTGGTAATGTGGCGACCAGAATTGCACGCAATATTCCAAGTGTGGCCTAACCAAGGTTCTATACAGCTGCAGCATGACTTCCCAGCTTTTACACTCAATACCCCTACCAATGAAGGCAAGCATGCCATATGCCTTCCTGACTACCTTATCCACCTGCGTTGCCACTTTCAGTGATCTGTGGACCTGTACACCCAGACCCCTCTGCCCGTCAATGCACTTAAGGGTTCTGCCATTTACTGTATAATTCCTACCTGTATTAGACCTTCCAAAATGCATTACCTCGCATTTGTCAGGATTAAACTCCATCTGCCATTTCTGCACCCAAGTCTCCAACCGATCTATATCCCGTTGTATCCTTTGACAATCCTCTTCACTATCTGCAACTCCTCCGACCTTAGTGTCGTCTGCAAACTTACTAATTAGCCCAGTTACATTTTCCTCAATCATTTACGTATACAACAAACAGCAAAGGTCCCAGCACTGATCCCTGCGGAACTCCACTAGTCACAGCTCTCCATTCAGAAAAGCACCCTTCCACTGCTACCCTCTGTCTTCTATGACCAAGCCAATTCTGTATCCATCTTGCCAGCTCACCTCTGATCCCATGTGACTTTACCTTCTGTACCAGTCTGCCATGAGGGACCTTGTCAAAGGCCTTACTGAAACCCATGTAGATAACATCCACTGCCCTTCCATCGTCGATCATCTTTGTCACTTCCTCGAAAAACTCGATCAAGTTAGTGAGACACGACCTCCCCTTCACAAAACCATGCTGCCTCTCACTAATACGTCCATTTGCTCAAATGGTGGTAAATCCTGTCACGAAGAATCTTCTCCAATAATTTCCCTACCACTGACGCAAGGCTCACCGGCCTGTAATTTCCTGGATTATCCCTGCTACCCTTCTTAACCAATGGAACAACATTGGCCATTCTCCAGTCCTCTGGGACCTCACCCGTAGCCAGTGAGGATACAAAGATTTCTGTCAAGGCCCCAGCAATCTCCTCCCTTGCCTCCCTCAGTACTCTGGGGTAGATCCCATCTGGCCCTGTGGACTTATCCACCTTAATATTCTTCAAGACGCCTAACACCTCTTTTTTGATCTCAACATGATCCAGGCTATCTACACACTCTTCCCTAGACAAATCGACCGCTAAGTCCTTCTCTTTGGTGAATACTGATGAGAAGTATTCATTTAGTATCTCTCCCATTTCTTCTGGCTCCATACACAGATTCCCACCTCTGTCCCTGAGTGGGCCTACCCTTTCCCTGGCTACCCTCTTTCTTTTTACATATGAATAAAAGGCCTTGGGATTTTCCTTAATCCTGGTTGCCAATGACTTTTTATAACCCCTTTTAGCCCTCCTGACTCCTTGCTTAAGTTTCTTCCTACTTTCTTTATATTCTCCACGGGCTTCATCTGTTCCCAGCCTTCTAGCCCTTACGAATGCTTCCCTTTGCTTTTTGACTAATCTCACAATATCCTTTGTTATCTAAGGTTCCTGAAACTTGCCGTTCTTATCCTTCATCCTAGCAGGAACATGCTGGTCCTGAATTCTTATCAACTGACGTTTGAAAGCCCTCCACATGTCAGTTGTTGATTTGCCCTCAAACATCCTCCTTCAGTCTAGATTCCTCAGTTCCTACCTAATATTGTTATAATTAGCCTTCCCCCAATTAAGCACCTTAACCCCAGGACTCCTGTTATCCTTATCCACCAGTACCTTGAAACTTACTGAATTATGGTCACTTTTCCCGAAATGCTCCCCTCCTGAAACTTCAACCACCTGGCCGGGTTCATTCCCTAATACCAGGTCCAGTATTGCCCCTTCCCTAGTTGGACTATCTACATATTGTCTCAGGAAACCCTCCTGGATGCACTTTACAAATTTTGCACCGTCCAAACCCCTAGCACTAAGTGATTCCCAGTCAATATAGGGAAAGTTAAAATCACCCACCACAACAACCCTATTGCTATTACATCTTTCCAAAATCTGCCCACATAACTGTTCCTCAATCTCCCACCGGCAATTGGGAGGCCTATAGTAAACCCCCAACATTGTGACTGCACCCTTCCTATTCCGGAGCTCTACCCATATTGCCTCACTGCATGAGCCCTCCGAGGTGTCCTCCTGTCGTACAGCTGTGATATTCCCCTTAACCAGCAGTGCAACTCCCTGACTTCTTCTACATCCCTCTCTATCCTGCCTGAAACAGCTAAATCCTGGAATTGGAATATCTGCCAATCCTGTCCATCCTTCAACCAAGTCTCTGTAATAGCAATAACATCATAGTCCCAAGTACTAATCCAAGCCCTAAGCTCATCTGCCTTGCCTGTTATACTTCTCGCATTGAAACAAATGCATTTCAGACCACCAGTCCCACTGTGTTCAGTAATTTCTCCCTGCCTGCCCTTCCTTTTAGTCCTACTGGCCATATTCACTAGTTGCCAGACATTTATTTCACCTGCTGACCTATTGCTCTGGTTCCCACCCCCCTGCCATACTAGTTTAAACCCTCCCGAGTGACACTAGCAAACCTCGCAGCCAGGATATTGGTGCCCCTCCAGTTTATATGCAACCCGTCCTTCTTGTACAGCCGCACAGGAGGCTGCTCAGTAAGATAAGAGCCCATGGTGTTAGAGGCAAGGTACTAGCATTGGTAGAAGATTGGCTGTCTGGCAGGAGGCAGAGAGTGAGGATAAGGGGGTCCTTCTCAGGATGGCAGCCGGTGACTAGTGGAGTTCCGCAGGGGTCAGTGTTGGGACCACAACTTTTCACTTTATTCATTAATGATCTATATGAAGGAACTGAGGGCATCCTGGCTAAATTTGCAGATGATACAAAGATAGGTGGAGGGACAGGTGGTATTGAGGAGGCGGGCAGGCTGCAGAAGGATTTAGACAGGTTAGGAGAATGGGCAAAGAAGTGGCAGATGGAATACAATGTGGGGAAGTGTGAGGTCATGCACTTTGGTAGGAAGAATAGAGGCATAGACTATTTTCTAAATGGGGAGAGAATTCAGAAATCTGGAGTGCAAAGGGACTTGGGAGTCCTAGTCCAGGATTCTCTTAAAGTTAACTTGCTGGTTGAGTCGGTAGTTAGGAAGGCAAACGCAATGTTGGCATTTATTTCGAGAGGACTAGAATATAAAAGCAGGGATGTGCTGCTGAGGCTTTATAAGGCTCTAGTCAGACCACATTTAGAATATTGTGAGCAATTTTGGGCCCCATATCTCAGGAAGGATGTGCTGGCCCTGGAGAGGGTCCAGAGGAGGTTCACGAGAATGATCCCAGGAATGAAAGGCTTAACATATGAGGAACGTTTGAGGACTCTGGGTCTATACTCGATGTAGTTAAGAAGGATGAGGGGGGATCTGATTGAAACTTACAGAATACTGAAAGGCCTGGATAGAGTGGATGTGGGGAAGATGTTTCCATTAGTAAGAGAGACTAGGACCCGAGGGCACAGCCTCAGAGTAAAGGGAAGACCTTTTAGAACAGAGATGAGGAGAAACTTCTTTAGCCAGAGAGTGGTGAATCTATGGAATTCATTGCCACAGAAGGCTGTGGAGGCCAGGTCATTGAGTGTATTTAAGACCGAGATAGATAGGTTCTTGATTGGTAAGGGGATCAAAGGTTACGGGGAGAAGGCGGGAGAATGGGGTTGAGAAACTTATCAGCCATGATTGAATGGCGGAGCAGACACGATGGGCCGAATGGCCTAATTTCTGCTCCTATGTCTTATGGTCTGATGGTCCAGGTCCCACCTGCCCCGGAAGAGATCCCAATGATCCAGATATTGGAAACCCTCCCTCCTACACCATCTGTTCAGCCACGTGTTCAGCTGCACTATCTTCCTATTTCTAGCCTCACTGGCACGTGGCACAGGGAGTAATCCTGAGATTACAACCCTAGAGGTCCTGTTTTTTAACTTTCTGCCTAACTCCCTGAACTCCCGCTGCAGGACCTCGTCACTCTTCCTGCCTATGTCGTTAGTATCAATGTGTACCACGACCTCTGGCTGTTCTCCCTCCCCCTTCAGAATGTCCCGTACCCGATCAGAGACATCCTGGACCCTGGTATCAGGGAGGCAACATACCATCCTGGTGTCTCTTTCACAACCACAGAAGCGCCTATCTGAGCCCCTGACTATAGAGTCCCCTATGACAATTGCTCTTCTGTGCTTTGACCCCACCTGCTGAACAACAGAGACAGCCCAACCTTCTCAACCTTTGCTCATATGACAACCCCTTCATCCCAGGAATCGGCCTAATGAACCTTCTCTGAACCACCTCCATTGCAAGTAAACCCTTCCTTAAATAAAGTGACCAAAACTGTACACAGTGCTCTACGTTCAGTCTCACCAACACCTTTTACAGTTGCAGCAAGACTTCCTGACTTTTATACTCCATCCCCTTTGCAATAAAGGCCAATGTTTCATTTGCCTTCCGAATCACTCACTGTACCTGCGTACTAACGTTTTGTGATTCATGTACAAGGACACCCAGATCCCTCTGCATTGTAGCATTCTGCAGTCTCTCTCCATTTAAATAATATTCTGTTTTTCTATTCTTCCTGCCAAAATGGACAGATTCACATTTTCCCACATTATACTCCATCTGCCAAATTTTTGCCCACTCACTCAACCCTTTTATATCCCTTTACAGGCCCTTTGTATCCTCCTCACAACTGCTTTGCCATTTCTCTCCACTGTCCACTTCCCAATGCCGTCCAGCTGGGTGGGACCGCTCTCACCTGGCTCCATTCTTATCTATCTAATAGTAATCAGAAATTCACTTGCAATGGTTTCTCTTCCTGCTCCTGCACCGTTAGCTCTGATGTTCCCAAGGATCTATCCTTGGCCCCTCCTATTTCTCATCTACATCTGCCCCTTTTTGGCATCATCTGAAAGAACAGCATCAGTATTCAAATGTTCGTTGCTCCTACCTAGCTCTACCTCACCACCTCTTTCAATTCCTCCACAGTCACTAAATTATCGATGACATTAACTACATATCTGACATCCAGTACTGGATGAGCAGAAATTTCCTCCAGTTAAATATTGGGAAGACTGAAGCCATTGTTTTCAGTACCCACCCCAAACTCCATTTCCCTAACTACCGACTCTATCCCTCTCCCTGACAACAGTCTGACACTAAGCCAGTCTGTTTGCAACCTTGGTGTCACATTCAACCCTGAGATGAGCTTCTGACCACATATTCCCTCCAATACTCAGAAGCCTATTTCCACCTCCATAATATTGCTCTTGTCTCAGGTCAATTGCTGCTGAAACCCTCAGCCATGCCTATGTTAATTCTAGGTTAGACTATTCCAACACTCCCCTGGCTGGTCTCTCACATTCTACCCTCTATAAACTGAGGACATCCAAAGCCATGCTGCTCATGTCCTAACTCACATCAAGCCCTGTTCACCTCTGCGCTCACTGACCTAAATTGGCTCCCAGTTAAGCAATGCATCAGTTTTCAAATTGCTATCTTTTTTTCCCTCCATGGCCTTCCCTCTCTCCATCTCTGCAACCTCCTCCAGCCCCACAACAGTCTGAGATCTCCACACTCATCTAATTCTGGCCTCTTGAGCATCATTCAGGTCATACCTTCAGGTGCCCAGGCCCTCAGCTTTGGAAATCTCTCCCTAAATCTCTCTGCCTCTCTACTTTGCTTTCTTCCTTAAAGACATTCCTTAAAACCTACTGAAATATATTTGCAAGACCAAAGAGACTTTGTGCCGCCTGGAAGTCAACTACCCAGGTGAACTGGTTTAATACAGTTTGATTTATATACACACACAAATGGCCACAAGAGGGTGCTATTACATTCCTCCATCCTCAATGAAAAAGCTACACAATGTTCAAAATTTCATACATATTAATATACGTCTCTTGTTTTTCTTTTATTTACAAATCAAACCACAGGGTTTCCTGTTTCTGAGAGGATACCTCCTTTCTTGATCCAAACTTTCAGAACTTGGGGAAGGACCATGACCCATCTGGGCCTGAGGAGAAGTTTCCTCCAACAAAGACTGATTTTGCCCTTGACCTTCAGTTGAATTTTCCACTTCATCAGACATGTCTCTCAGACTCTGACTTGGATCTGAATTGGTTTCAGGCACCACTTGTATTGGAACAACTATTGGTACTCTACTCTTGACTATCCGATTCATCGCTCTCATTTGATTCTTCCCAACTTCCTCCTTCTTTGTGAAGCTCTGAAGGTAAAACATGATCTACGTGTACAAACCTAACCTTTCCATGACCAAACATCTCGACCAAATAGATGCGAGGATCACCCTATTTTCACAACTCTTCCTGGTAGCCACTGACGATGATGACCTTTCACCTTAACCTTCTGATTCAGTTTCAGACTTCCTTCTCTCACTCTACCCCTATCATGAATCTCTTTCTGCCTGGGTTGTTTCTTTTCCACTGACTGTGCTAAATGTGGTTTCAGCAGTGAGAACCTTGTCCTCGGCTGTCTTCTAAGAAATAATCCAGCTGCCTTTCTGATGGGAGTAGTGCGAGACGTATGATGATAAATGAACAAAAAGTTCTCTGGCTTGTGATCCAATGACAACTGGCGTTTCTTCCAATTTGTCTCTAGCATTTGTTTAACAAGAGCATACTTAACAATTTATACTGTGCACTCTGTTGCTCCATTTGAAGCAGGATGTTATGGTAACAACTCTAGTGTGTTTAACCCCATTCATTTTCATGAATTTTACAAACTCTTCTGAACAAAACTGAGACAATGAATGGCTTTTGCCCTTTGAATTCTGCAAAATCTATGTTTAGCCTCTGCCACACTCTGGCTACCCATTTCCATGGACACAAAGCACTGATATTTGCTTCTTTTCCACAGCTTGACATATTTGACATGGTTTCACTATGTCTTTTATGTCCTTATCTAACCCTGGCCACCAAAGATAGCCTCTCACTAGAATATTTGTCAAGCTCTTCCCTGAGTGTTGATCACGCAGATCATGTAGCAACTGTGACCTGTACCTTTCAGGAGTCACAACTCTGGCTCCCCACATAACACAACCTTTATCAATGGACAGCTGATCCTTAAGCATAAAAAGTAGCCTGATTTCTAAATCCAGTGTCTGTGATGGCCACTCATTTGTAATACAGTCACATACCCTTGCTAATACAGGGTCCCCACGAGTTGTTCTATCAATGTCATCTGCTGTGACTGGCAACTCATCGATGTGTGAAAATAAAAACACATCCTCCCTGTTGGGTCTCCCTCTGATGGGAATGGTAATCCAGGCATCGCATTGGCATGACAATGATCTTCCAATCATCTGTATTTAATGTCGTACTGATAAGCAGACAAAATCAAAGCCCATCACTGCGTTCGGGCTGTAGCTGAAGTGAGTGCTGGAGACTTTGGATTCAAAATAGCCATCAGTGGCTTCTGATCAGTGTCGATCGTGGAACTATGGCCATGCAAGTATTTATGAAACCCAAAAATCAAAGACAATGGCCCACGTTCTACCTGAGCATAAGTTTGCTCACTAGCACTGATGGTGCAGTTGGGGTCCTCTCGCCATGATCCAACACAACAGAGATCACAGCACCTACTCCAAATGGAGAGGCGTCACATGCTAGCCTAATCTCTTTAACACATCATAGTGTACATGCATTGTACCATCAACTAATTGACTTTTACACAACTGGGAACACTTGTTAAACTCCCTTGTCTAATTCCATGGAACACCCTCCCTCAAGAGTTCATTCAGTGGGTGCAATAAGGTTGCCAAATTTGCTAAGAATTTAGTATAAGTAATTCATTAAGCCGAAAAAGATCTGAGTTCAGAGATATTCTGAGGGGGGTGGCACATTTCTTGTTGCTTGTACCTTCCTCCTGGTAGGATGTAACCCATCTTTGTCTACCCTGTCACCCAAGTACTTGACAGAGTCTTGAAACATTGCACATTTGTGTGCCTTCATCCAAACCCCATGCTTTCCTGAACATTGGAGCACCTTATTCAGCCTGTCATCATGGGTCTGCCTGTTTTGGAGCTGAAGTAAGCATGTCATCCAAATAGCACTCTACTCCCGGAACTCCTTGTGACATTTGGTTCATCGCCTTTTGGAAATTCTAGGGGCTGAAGAAACACCAAATAGCAGCCAATAAAACTGAAGTAGATCCATGTGTGTATGAATAGTCAAAGATGACTTAAACTCATTGTCTAACTCAAGTTGCAGTTATGATGTTTGTCAGATCTAACTTTGAAAACATCTGGTCTCCTGACGACATTGTAAACAGATCCCCCACGTTTGACAATGTATCGGGTGGATTACATTCAAAACCTGGTTTACAGCTACCTTGAAGTCACCACATATTCTGACGCGATCATCTGACTTTGGTACTTTCACTATGTGAGAAGTCCAATTACTGCATTCTACTGCATTCGTTGCTCCCAATGCGGTCTCCTCTACATTGGAGAGACCAAACGCAAACTGGGCGACCGTTTTGCGGAACACCTGCGGTCTGTCCGCAAGAAAGACCCAAACCTCCCTGTCGCTTGCCATTTTAACACTCCACCCTGTTCTCTTGCCCACATGTCTGTCCTTGGCTTGCTGCATTGTTCCGGTGAAGCCCAACGCAAACTGGAGGAACAGCACCTCATCTTCCGACTAGGCACTTTACAGCATTCCGGGCTGAATATTGAATTCAACAACTTTAGATCTTAAACTCCCCCTCCCCCCATCCCCACCCCGTTTCTTTTCCCCCCGCCCCCCCCTTTTTTTTTTCAATAATTTATATAGATTCTTCTTTCCCCACCTATTTCCATTATTTTTAAATCTAAAACTAAAACCTTTAGTCTTTCCACCCCACCCCCACTAGAGCTGTACTTTGAATATCCTGTATTCCATTCTTAATTAGCACTTTTCTCAGACAAAGACCACCACCTTCAACACCTCTTTGACCCTTTTGTCTCTGACATCTTTTGATTATCTGCTCACACCACACCCTCAATGTGTCTCTTCCCCCCCCGCCCCCCACCCACCTTAAACCAATTTATATTTCTCCCTTGTTGAAACTATGCTGCAGTTCTGCCGAAGGGCCATGGAGGCTCGAAACGTTGACTGATTTCTTCTCCGCCGATGCTGCCAGACTTGCTGAGTTTTTCCAGGTAATTCTGTTTTTGTTTTGTTTTAGTCCAATTACTCTGTTCCATTTTAGAGATCTCCTCCAGGGATCCCCAGCATCACAGATGCCAGTCTTCAGCCACTCACTCATTCAATTCACTCCACATGATATCAAGAAACGGCTGAAGGCACTGGATGCTGCAAAAACTATGGGCCCTGACAATATTCCAGCAATAGTGCTGGAGACTTGTGCTCCAGAACTTGTCGTGCCCCTAGCCAAGCTGTTTCAGTACAGCTACAACACTGGTATCTACCCAGCTATGTGGAAAATTGGAAAATTGCCCAGGTATGTCCTGTACACAAAATGCAGGACAAATCCAACCCGGCCAATTACCGTCCCATCAGTCCACTCTCGATCATCAGCAAAGTGATGGAAGGGATCATCAACAGTGCTATCAAGCGACACTCGCTTGGCAATAACCTGCTCATTGACGCTCAGTTTAGGTTCTGCCAGGGCCACTCAGTTCCTTACCTCGTTACAGCCTTGGTTCAAACATGGACAAAAGAGCTGAACTCCCGAGGTGAGGTGAGAGTGACTGCCCCTGACATCAAGGCAGCATTTGACAGACTGTGGCATCAAGAAGCCCTAGCAAAACTGGTGTCAATGGGAATCAGGGGGAAAACTCTCCACTGGTTGGAGTCATACCTAGCACAAAGGAAGATGGCTGTGATTGTTGGAGATCAATCATCTCAGTTCCAGGACATCACTGCAGGAGTTCCTCAGGGTAGTGTCCTAGGCCCAACCATCTTCAGCTGCTTCATCAATGACCTTCCTTCCATCATAAGGTCAGAAGTGGGGATGTTCGCTGATGATTTCACAATGTTCAGCACCATTCGCGACTCCTCAGATACTGAAGCAGTCCATGTCCAAATGCAGCAAGACCTGGACAATATCCAGGCTTGGACTGACAAAGTGGCAAATAACATTCATGCCGCACAAGTGCCAGGCAATGACCATCTCCAACAAGAGAGAATCTAACCATCTCCCCTTGACATTCAATGGCATTACCATTACTGAATGCCCCACTATCAACATCCTGGAGGGTTACCATTGACCAGAAACTGAACTGGACTAGTCATATAAATACTGTGGCTACAAGAGCAGGTCAGAGACTAGGAATCCTGCAGTGAGTAACTCACCCCCGACTCCTCAAAGCCTGTCCACCATCTATGAGACACAAGTCAGGAGTGTGATGGAATACTCCCCACTTGCCTGGATGAGTGCAGAACCCACAACACTCAAGAAGCTCGACACTGTCCAGGACAAAGCAGCCCACTTGATTGGCACCCCTTCCACAAACATTCACTCCCTCCCACCACCGACGCACAGTAGCAGCAGTGTGTACCATATACAAGATGCATTGCAGGAATTCACCAAGACTCCTTAGACAGCACTTTCCAAATCCATGATCACTACCATCTAGAAGGACACCCTGGTCCAGTCCTCCATCACCCCCTACACTTCAACCCCTCCCACGGCACCTTCCCATGCAACCGCAGAAGGTGCAACACCTGCCCCTTCACTTCCCCCCTTCTCACCGTCCAAGACCCAAACACTCCTTTCAAGTGAAGCAGCATTTCACTTGCACTTCCCTCAATTTAGTCTACTGCATTCGCTGCTCCCAATGCGGTTTCCTCTACATTGGAGAGACCAAACGCAGACTGGGTGACCACTTTGCAGAACACCTTCGGTCTGTCCGCAAGCATGACCCAGACCTCCCTGTCGCTTGCCATTTTAACACTCCACCCTGCTCTCATGTCCACATGTCCATCCTTGGCCTGCTGCAATGTTCCAGTGAAGCTCAACGCAAACTGGAGGAACAGCACCTCATCTTCCGACTAGGCACTTTACAGCCTTCTGGACTGAATATTGAGTTCAACAACTTTAGATCATGAACTCTCTCCTCCATCCCCACCCCCTTTCCGATTCTCCCTTTTCCAATAATTTATAATTTTTTTTTTACAAATATATTTTTCTTTTCCCTCCTATTTCCATTATTTTTAAATTTATTTCGATCTATTGTTTCACCCCCACTAGGGCCATCTGCTACTTGCTCATCTGCGTTCTACCCTTAATGTCACCATTAGCACATTCCTTAGATAATATCACCACCGTCAACACCCCTTTGACCTTTTGTCTGTGACATCCTTGGCAATCTCTTCTTGGCCTCCACCTATCACTGGCCCTCTATCCAGCTCTACTTGTCTCACTCACCCCACTCTACCAGCTTATATTTCACCTCATTTCTATATTTTTTAGTTCTGTTGAAGGGTCATACGGACTCGAAAAGTTAATTCTGTATCCCTCTCCGCAGATGCTGCCAGACCTGCTGAGTTTTTCCAGGTATTTTTGTTTTTGTTCCAGTCCCAGTGTTGGCCTCAGCACTGGTAACCGAACATTGTCGTACCTCTGCTACCTCATTGGGGTTTTCAGCTGTCTCAGCTGCAGCTTATTTACCTGCGGCTGTGAACTCTTGACTCCTATTGAGTAACATTCCACTATGTCCATGGACAATGCTGTTTGACAAGCCAACATCAAAGGTTAACTTTGGCAATGTCAGCCACCCACTGCCAACACATCCCCTTTTTAAATCGCAAACAAATCTGTCCCACAATAGGCTCTCCCTTGAGATTCTCCAAAATTACATTGAATGGGCAGCTTTTGCAAAGCCACGATAAACTCTCCAACGTCCTCGCTGAGAAACCGATTCCTTGTCCCAGACCAAAAACGTTCAGCCATCTCCAATGGCTTGGGAATTTCGTGCTGCCCAAGCTCGTGTAAAATGTCCAACAGCGGCCTGTCTTTTGGCTTAGCAAGGGTGCGCAAATTCTTGAGCATGTCATCCACTCCTGGGCCTACCTCTGTTAAAGAGGTTGTACCTTTCCTCTGCCCTGCTGCCTGATTAACAGCTGGATTATCAGGATCTTCAAGGATATTATTAGCAGTGTAAAACGTCTTGAGCCAGTCCACACATGCATCAAAAAGACCGTCAGTTGTGACTGTACTCTCCCGGTTGCCCAATAATACCCGTTGATGCAGCCATCTTTGAAGGTCAGTCCACCCACATGTACCAACAGCCTTTTCTCCCTAAGACCACATTTTAAGCCTATTTCTCAGCAAAACAAAAACCTTCAATTCCTCCAAGATAAAAGCAAAAAACTGCGGGTGCTGGAAATCCAAAACAAAAATACCTGGAAAAACTCAGCAGGTCTGACAGAGTCTGAATCGGACTCGAAACGTTAACTATGTTCCTCTCCGCAGACGCTGTCAGACCTGCTGAGCTTTTCCAGGTATGTTTATTTTTGTTTTTGCCTTCAATTCCTCTGCTGGTTTGCAGGAAGTTTAGCAGGAAGTTTTGCCAACCCCAACTTGTTCAGCTAGGGAACACCATATCCCTTATCGCCAGACTGTAATGCCTTTGCAAGGACAAAAGAGGCTGTGTGCCACACGGAAGTCAAGTGCCCAAGTGAACTGGTTTAATCTGGTTTGACTTCTATGCATACATACATAAGTGGCCACAAAAGGGCGATATTACACTGACCTCCTGGACCAGGCTTTTGGTCATTTCCCCTAATATCCCCCTATGTGGCTTGGCCTTGAATATCGTTTTGTAATGTTCCTATGAAGTGCCTTGGGGTGTTTTACTCTGTTAAAAGCGCTATAAAATTATAAGTTGCTGTTATTGACCTGACATCAGCATATTCAGCATGGAAGTGATGCAGAAAGCAGTCAGCATAGATCCAGCTGTGTTCCTGACCCTGGACCTCCCAGGCTAGATTGGCAGTGGGGTCAGGAACCAGTGCGGGCAGAAATTCAAAATGGTGATCCTGAAGGTTGTGTTCAGAAACCCGACTCGCCTGGGGCAGTTTTGAATTTTCAAAGAGACAGGGAGGTGGGAGGGAGCCAGAAACCTGCTCAGTGTCAGTTGACAACCCATTGTGCTAATTCAGGAGCTGGTTAAGGGTCCTGTCCGTCAGGAATGCAATTTTCAATGCATTTTCCGGCAACCCCGAACCATCTTTTTGCATATTGATTTACAGTTTGTCTGGTTCCACACGGGATCCCAAGTAAGATTTTTCATAGTTGATATTTATTCCAACATGTGGAGCCAACTAACGCCGGCCGAGGGCTGGTCCGAAAGCTGTTCTGCACGGGCCGCTTTCCGCTGCATTCAATCTCCCGGCTTTCTGAAGAGCTGCCCGCACAAACCAGCAAGGCAGCAGCAGTCCACAACATGGCTGCCGCCTGCCTCTACTGCTAGTGCCAGGCAGGCAGCTCCAATCTGCTGGAGGCTCTCAGCGCCGATCTTGAACTCCACTTTTGTGCCTTCACACCAGATGTGTTCCTGATCATTTTGTCTGTCTGTCACTATTCCAGATGTGATCCTGATCCTGTACTCTGTCACTATTCCAGATGTGATCCTGATCCTGTACTCTGTCACTATTCCAGATGTGATCCTGACCCTGTACTCTGTCACTATTCCAAATGTGATCCCGTACTCTGTCTATCACTGTTCCAGATGTGATCCTGACCCTGTACTCTGTCACTATTCCAGGTGTGATCCTGATCCTGTACTCTCACTATTCCAGGTGTGATCCTGATCCTGTACACTGTCTATCAATGTTCCCGATGTGATCCTGACCCTGTACTCTGTCTATCACTGTTCCAGATGTGATCCTGATCCTGTACTCTGTCACTATTCCAGATGTGATCCTGACCCTGTCTTCTGTCTGTCATTGTTCCAGATGTGATCCTGACCCTGTTCTGTCTGTCACTATTCCAGGTGTGATCCTGACCCTGTCTTCTGTCTATCACTGTTCCAGATGTGATCCTGACCCTGTACTCTGTCTATCACTATTCCAGATGTGATCCTGACCCTGTTCTCTGTCACTATTCCAGATGTGATCCTGACCCTGTTCTCTGTCACTATTCCAGATGTGATCCTGACCCTGTATTCTTTGTCACTGTTCCAGATGTGATCCTGACCCTGTACTCTGTCTATCACTATTCCAGATGTGATCCTGACCCTGTTCTCTGTCACTATTCCAGATGTGATCCTGACCCTGTTCTCTGTCACTATTCCAGATGTGATCCTGACCCTGTATTCTTTGTCACTGTTCCAGATGTGATCCTGACCCTGTATTCTGTCTATCACTGTTCCAGATGTGATCCTGACCCTGTACTCTGTCACTGTTCCAGATGTGATCCTGACCCTGTACTCTGTCACTGTTCCAGATGTGATCCTGACCCTGTACTCTGTCACTGTTCCAGATGTGATCCTGACCCTGTACTCTGTCACTGTTCCAGATGTGATCCTGACCCTGTACCCTGTCACTGTTCCAGATGTGATCCTGACCCTGTACCCTGTCACTGTTCCAGATGTGATCCTGACCCTGTACCCTGTCACTATTCCAGATGTGATCTTGATTCTATGGTCTGTCTATCACTATTCCAGATGTGATCCTGACCCTGTACTCTGTCTATCACTATTCCAGATGTGATCTTGATTCTATGGTCTGTCTGTCTCTGTTGCAGGTGTGTTCCTGATTCCATACTGCATCATGATGCTGTTTACAGGGCTGCCACTCTTCCTCATGGAGCTGAGTCTGGGACAGTACGGAGGAGCTGGACCAATACATGTGTGGAAATGCTGCCCTCTGCTGAAAGGTTCTATATATTGCAATCTGCCAATCCTCATCCCAGTGCTGCTCTTGGCTTCTGTATTTTAACACCACCACCACACCCACCCTCTCCATTCTGAAGGAGCTAATTGCTACTGGGAAAACTCCACCAGGTCAGAGGCAGCTCTCTCAGTCACTGACAGGGTCAGAAAGGCATGAGCTCGAGGCTCCCTCCAGAGATTTGGGTTGATAATCTGGACTGACACTCCCCCTGTTGTACTGAGGGAGTGCCGCACAGTCAGAGGGTCAGTACTGAGGGAGTGCCGCACAGTCAGAGGGTCAGTACTGAGGGAGTGCCGCCCTGTCAGAGGGTCAGTACTGAAGGAGTGCTGCACTGTCAGAGGGTCAGTACTGAGGGAGTGCTGCACTGTCAGAGGGTCAGTACTGAGGGAGTGCTGCACTGTCAGAGGGTCAGTACTGAGGGAGTGCCGCCCTGTCAGAGGGTCAGTACTGAGGGAGTGCTGCACTGTCAGAGGGTCAGTACTGAGGGAGTGCCGCCCTGTCAGAGGGTCAGTACTGAGGGAGTGCCGCCCTGTCAGAGGGTCAGTACTGAGGGAGTGCTGCACTGTCGGATGGTCAGTACTGAGGGAGTGCTGCACTGTCAGAGGGTCAGTACTGAGGGAGTGCTGCCCTGTCAGAGGGTCAGTACTGAGGGAGTGCCGCCCTGTCAGAGGCCTTTCAGCAGAGTTATTAAAGATTCTGCTATTTCTATAAATCAGCTTCCAGGTTATAGGAAGAGGTTATTCAGTCCCTTGAACCTTTTTCACAATTCAGTTGGATCCTGGCTGATTTGTATCTTAACTCCATTTAACTGAGTTTTTATACCCTTACCTGACAAAATTTGTCAATCCCAGTCTTGAAAAATCTCAAAACTCCCGTACCTGAAGTATTTTGGGGCAGTAAGTTCCTGGTCTGCGCTACCTGCAGCCTCTCAGACAGCTAAAACCTGCAGGGCTGCAGATGACCAGAGCATTTATTAGCAATCACCAGTTGCCCTTAGGGCATTAATCAGGATCGTGTAATACAGTGAGGTTTGACATTATTCCTACCTTTCCAGGGATTGGGATTGGGATGCTTGTTGTTGCCTCTTTGGTTTCACTTTACTACAACGTGATTATTGCCTGGACATTCTTCTACCTCGGGAACTCCTTCCAGAACCCTCTGCCTTGGTCCTGTGAGGCCCCAGCAAACTTTCACCTGTGTCAGGTAAGGAGAGCGCTCTGCCTCTCGATTCCAGGAGGGAGGGGATATCTCTGGTTGCGGGGGAGCGGGGGTGATCCAATGGGGAACAGAGAGAACTCCTGTCCATAGAGACAGCCTCCCACATCGTACAATACCTCACCCACAGCGATGACAGGAATAACCGCTGAACCTGTTTTTGTTGGTTGAGGGGGAAATGTTAGCCAGGATACTGAGAGAGAGCTCTCAGCTGGTCTACCAACACTGGGAACGTTAAAAGCCAGCAGACTGTGTAGCTGGGATTACTGTTTAACACCCTTTAAAAAGTACCTGGATGAGCACTTGGCACGTCATAACATTCAAGGCTATGGGCCAAGTGCTGGTAAATGGGATTAGGTAGGTAGGTCAGGTGTTTCTCACGTGTCAGTGCAGATTCGATGGGCCAAAGGGCCTCATCTGCACTGTGTGATTCTGTGATTCATATTAATGGCACATCCGGCAGTGCAGGATAGGGCCAAGGGTCAGAGTGCAGGATAGGGCCAAGGGTCAGAGGGCGTGACAGAGACCTGGGTCAGAGGGCGTGACAGAGACCTGGGTCAGAGGGCGTGACAGAGACCTGGGTCAGAGGGCGTGACAGAGACCTGGGTCAGAGGGCGTGACAGAGACCTGGGTCAGAGGGCGTGACAGAGACCTGGGTCAGAGGGCGTGACAGAGACCTGGGTCAGAGGGCGTGACAGAGACCTGGGTCAGAGGGCGTGACAGAGACCTGGGTCAGAGGGCGTGACAGAGACCTGGGTCAGAGGGCGTGACAGAGACCTGGGTCAGAGGGCGTGACAGAGACCTGGGTCAGAGGGCGTGACAGAGACCTGGGTCAGAGGGCGTGACAGAGACCTGGGTCAGAGGGCGTGACAGAGACCTGGGTCAGAGGGCGTGACAGAGACCTGGGTCAGAGGGCGTGACAGAGACCTGGGTCAGAGGGCGTGACAGAGACCTGGGTCAGAGGGCGTGACAGAGACCTGGGTCAGAGGGCGTGACAGAGACCTGGGTCAGAGGGCGTGACAGAGACCTGGGTCAGAGGGCGTGACAGAGACCTGGGTCAGAGGGCGTGACAGAGACCTGGGTCAGAGGGCGTGACAGAGACCTGGGTCAGAGGGCGTGACAGAGACCTGGGTCAGAGGGCGTGACAGAGACCTGGGTCAGAGGGCGTGACAGAGACCTGGGTCAGAGGGCGTGACAGAGACCTGGGTCAGAGGGCGTGACAGAGACCTGGGTCAGAGGGCGTGACAGAGACCTGGGTCAGAGGGCGTGACAGAGACCTGGGTCAGAGGGCGTGACAGAGACCTGGGTCAGAGGGCGTGACAGAGACCTGGGTCAGAGGGCGTGACAGAGACCTGGGTCAGAGGGCGTGACAGAGACCAATATTCATGGTCACAGTCAATTAACCCTTTAACACCTTAACCTCAAGTTCTGAAATGATTCAAAGTGATAGCCTTATTGGTGACTGGTTCTATTTTGTTCAGCATTAGCAGGACCTGACACGTAGTAATGCCTGAGTAGTAGTATCATTGCAGCATTAGGCCCTGGGTGTAAGTATGATCCCTCCTCCCTGGGTCATGCCTCACCTCATGTTGTGTCAGTCAATGCAACACACAAAACCTCCACAATTTCTGTACTCGTGGGATCCCTCCCTTCACACCCTTTACACAGCAAAGCCAGTGGAGACCGACTTACCCCAATCGTTACCTTGCTGTCATTGGCCGGCCCAATCGCAAACGCTCTTACTCACCCATCAGCTTTCCCGAGCCAGATCGGAGACTCAGGATCTGTGACTCTCCCAAAATCGGACTCGACATCAGCTGGTGAGCGTTCTGACGCCAAGCCCGGCCAAAGAGAAAAGCAACAGTGACCTTGGTATTCGGCAGTTTGCCTCAGTTCCACCCACAGCTGAACCTCGGAGATTCTGCTGAGGTGGTTTTCTCCTCCTCTCACAGCCTGTGCTATTTTTCATGTTCCAGCAGATTTCTGTCGAAGTCTCTAATGTTTTACCGTTTGGGTCAGTGAAGGGGCCACAAATCACATTTCCCCATCAGGTCACCTCTCAGCTGCATTTTACCCACAGCCCATCAGAAACAGGGTTCAAAAAACAGCGCAGGATAAGATTCAGTAGAACAATAGGATTAAGAAATGTAGAGTCAGTCATAGTATTTGAGTTCGTTTTTAACTAATTAGCAAGAAAACCTGAGGGAGGAATTTCCCAAGATCCTTACACCTGAGAAGGGTAAAAGCGTTGGGATGAACCAGGTCAATGACCATAAGCTTGGGATGCAAAACGAAGCTGTTCCTCCATCATCGCTGGGTCAAAATATTTGAACTCTCCACCTAGCAGCACTGAAGGAGCATCCACACACAGACTGCTAACGTTAACTGCTCTCTCTCTCTCTCTCTCTCTCTCTCTCTGCCTCTCACTCCCTGCAGAATTTAACTGCTAACCAAACTCATCAGAGTGCCAGTGAAGTTTTCTGGAAGTAAGTTTATTTTTCTATTTTGCTCCAGTTTTATTCCTGACCATGTTGTTGTCGCATTATTTTGACCTGCAGAAATCCTTGCATAATACAGCGCCTTAGCAAATCTCAGAAACATCTTAGATGCGTAAGAATTACGTTGAGTCCTCGGCACAGGAACAGGGTGTTCAAGTCCAGCAGGTTTGTGCTGGTGTTTTGCCCCATGAGAGTCTAAATTAGCATTCACACCGGATGTCGAAATGGTGATGGCTGTGCATGATCTTGGTTTAGTGATTCCCTGGTAAACACTGTGATTCTTAGCCTGTATCTTAAAGCCATCTTCTACTGTGGCAGCAGCCTTGGCACTGACGTCTGACGCAGTGGGTTCCTTGTTTTGCAGTGAACGGACCCTGGGACTGTCCAGGAGCTCAGGCCTACATGACCCAGGCCCTGTCCGTTGGGAGCTGGCGATTTGCCTTCTGGCTGCCTGGGTCATTATCTTCTTTTGCTGTCTGAAAGGGATCCGCAGCTCAGGCAAGGTGAGCTAATCACAGAGAATATCCATCTCCTGGAATTAAACCCAGCCACAGAACATAAGATAAATAGCTGATGGGAAAAGACCACTTGGACCATCAACTATTAACCCTCCCATCGAATCCCAGTCCCACATTAACCCATCCATCGAACCCCAGTCCCACATTAACCCTCCCATCGAACCCCAGTCCCACATTAACCCTCCCATCGAACCCCAGTCCCACATTAACCCTCCCATCAAACCCCAGTCCCACATTAACCCTCCCATCGAACCCCAGTCCCACATTAACCCTTCCATCAAACCCCAGCCCTCCAGCACTCCCCACACCTCCACCTTGACCTTGCAAAGCAGCCAACTTTCAGTCAATTTACCCCCATGCCACCTCACAACTCGACACCCTCTCCTGCTCAGTGAGATCACCAATTGGAGTTAGATTGTGCTGCAGGATCAAACTCAATAGGAATTGGTTTGAAGCTGTTTTAAACCGATTCCACACAGATCTCTCACCGCTCCCGAAATCACAAAGCCTGATCTGGGTTGAGTGCTGCTTCTGGATGTGAAAGGCCGACTCTGTGAACTCGTTCTGCAAGTTTTGTAAGATGTGGGAAATATCAGCAGATTCCCTCAGACCCTCTCCTCAACATAACCATGTGTGTTTGACTTGCTGATGTTGGGTTTGTCCTGATGTTCTCCCATCTCTTTGTGCTTTTCAGGTGGTTTATATAACAGCGACTTTCCCCTACCTGGTGCTGATGGTGCTGATTATCCGGGGTGCCACACTCAAAGGCTCCTTACAGGGGGTGAAGTTCTACCTCAGCACCAACTGGAAGCGTCTGGGGAGCGCTCAGGTACAAAGCAGCTCACACATTGACGCCCTCTTCCTCCTCCCCGCCAGCCCCTGTCTGTTAAAGCTGAGATGCCTGACACTGTTTCTTACTCACGTTCTTCCTTTCCCAGGGCCTGAACAACCTGGAACTCTCTCCTTTTCCCCCCCGCCTACCCTTCCTACTGACTTTTAGAAGATAACTCACCAAATCACAAATACCTTGTCTTCACACCTAATCCTAAAGTTAGCGCTTGGCGAGAGACCAGGAGCTGTGGTGGATCAGAGAGATCTGGGAGTGCAAGGACCTGAATCATTAGAAGCTACTGCAGTTTACAAAGAATAATTTTTTTAAAAACCCCAATGGAACATTGTCCTTTATCCCAATGGGACTGGAATACAAAGGGCTGGAAATGATGCTTCGGTTACATTAAGCTCTGATAAGACTCCATCTGGAGTGACTAGGTATAGTTCTGGCACTGCACCTCAGGAAGGATATCTTAGCCTAGGCGGAGGTGCAGCCCTGCCGGGGGTGCAGCCCTGCCGGGGGTGCAGCCCTGCCGGGGGTGCAGCCCTGCCGGGGGTGCAGCCCTGCCGGGGGTGCAGCCCTGGTTCACCAGAATGACCCCGGGGCTGAAAGGGTTTAAATTACAAGGACAGGCTACACAGACCAGACTTGCAGTCCCTCGAATATAAAAGATTAAAGGATGATCTAATTGAAGTGTTTAAACAGATGAAAGGATTTGATAGGGTCGATAGAGAAACTATTTCCTCTGATGGTGGAGGTGGTGGGTTGGGGAGGGTGCATGGGGGAGAGTCCAGAACAAGGGGGCAGAGCCTTAAAATTGGAGCCAGGCTGTTCAGGGGGGATGTCAGGAAGTGTTTCCTCACACAGAGGGGAGCGGAAATCTGGAACTCTCTCTCCTAAAACAGGTGTGGAGCTGACCGAGAGACATTCCAACATTGAAACAGGCCATTAGGACAAAACCAGTCGGTATTGGTCATCCTCCACATCCCAATCCTAGTTCTCCCACCTCCTTTATTCACCATCCCTTCCACCAGCTATCTCAATGTGCTGGTACAGTAATGCGGTGGCCTCATTACCGAACTGGTAATTCGGAGACCTGGGCTAATAATCCAGAGAATGTGGGTTCAAATCCCACCGTGACCCTTTCGAGGTTTCAGATTCGATGTTCCTATAAGCTGAGCGACAGATGGACGAGTGGCCACACGAGGAAAACCTTTTTCACCCAGCGAGTGGCTCGGATCTGGGATGCGCGGCTTGAGAGACTGATGGGGGCAGGGCCAATTAAGGATTTCAAAAGGGAACTGGATCTGACGAGGAAATATTCGCGGGGCTATGGGGAACAGGTGGTGATGGGACAGCTGAGTTGCTCCCTCAGAGTGCCAGCATGGACACAATGGGCCGAACGACCTCCCTCTGTGCTGTAACCATTCTATGATTCTCTGCTTCGAGTAGTCTGCAGAAAATCTTGGAAAAACTCAGGAGGTCCGGCAGCATCGGTGGAGAGAGAAATAAGAGTTCACATTTCGAGTCCGTACGACCCTCCTTCAGAGCACAGGGACTGGAAATGTTAACCCTGTTTCTCTCTCCACAGAGGCTGCCGGACCTGCTGAGTTTTTCCAGCATTTTCTGGCTTTGTTTCAGATTTCCAGCATCCGCAGTCTTTTGCTTTTATCTAGTCTGCAGCCTCTGTGCACTCAATTCTTCACATTTAATCTTGCACCAGCCTCCCTTTGTTCTAGAACCTCTATCAATGGAATCAGGATCACACCGTGGCCCCTGATTCACCGATGCCAACTCCGCCAGTGAGCGGACTCCCTCGGTGGGAGCATGGGACCTGGCCTTGCAAAGATAGCCGTCCGTCACTGGTGTTCCATCCCAGGTGCTCAGCACTGTCCGTCTATCGCTGGTGTCCTGTCTCTGATCTTCAATCCCAGTGTCAGTGCAAGAATATTCTATCATAATTTTTTCACTATTCATCCTAGGTGTGGAATGATGCTGCCTCCCAGATATTCTACTCCCTCGGGATCGGTTTTGGAGGTTTACTTTCAATGGCATCTTACAACAAGTTTGACAACAACGTTGTCAGGTAATATGGTACCGAGTGAGGAGGGCTGGTATGATATAGTTACTTAAATCTCCCTCTACACTGTCCCCATCAAACACTCCCAGGACAGGTACAGCACGGGGTTAGATACAGAGTAAAGCTCCCTCTACACTGTACCCATCAAACACTCCCAGGACAGGTACAGCACGGGGTTAGATACAGGGTAAAGCTCCCTCTACACTGTCCCCATCAAACACTCCCAGGACAGGTACAGCACGGGGTTAGATACAGGGTAAAGCTCCCTCTGCACTGTCCCCATCAAACACTCCCAGGACAGGTACAGCACGGGGTTAGATACAGAGTAAAGCTCCCTCTACACTGTGCCCATCAAACACTCCCAGGACAGGTACAGCACGGGGTTAGATACAGAGTAAAGCTCCCTCTACACTGTCCCCATCAAACACTCCCAGGACAGGTACAGCACGGGGTTAGATACAGAGTAAAGCTCCCTCTACACTGTCCCCATCAAACACTCCCAGGACAGGTACAGCAAGGGGTTAGATACAGAGTAAAGCTCCCTCTACACTGTCCCCATCAAACACTCCCAGGACAGGTACAGCACGGGGTTAGATACAGAGTAAAGCTCCCTCTACACTGTCCCCATCAAACACTCCCAGGGCAGGTACAGCACGGGGTTAGATACAGAGTAAAGCTCCCTCTACACCGTCCCCATCAAACACTCCCAGGACAGGTACAGCACGGGGTTAGATACAGAGTAAAGCTCCCTCTACACTGTCCCCATCAAACACTCCCAGGACAGGTACAGCACGGGGTTAGATACAGAGTAAAGCTCCCTCTACACTGTCCCCATCAAACACTCCCAGGACAGGTACAGCACGGGGTTAGATACAGAGGAAAGCCCCCAGCTGATATGGTGGGATTCAAACCCTTGTCCCCAGGAGATTAGTTTGGGCCTCTAGATTACTAATCCAGTGACATTACCACTACACCACCATCTTCCTTCAAATTACAGCACGTGGGATTTGGGATAATATACTGACATGGATTGGGGATTGGTTAATGGGTGGAAAACAGAGCAGGAATAAACAGATGATTCTCAGGTTGGGAGGATGTGACCAGTGGGGTACCACAAGGACCAGTGCTTGGCCCCACCTGGTCACAATCTGTATCAATGACTCAGGTATGGGGACCAATTGTAATATTTCCAAGTTTGCTGATGACACACAACGTGTTGAACTGTGAGTTGTGAGGAGGATGCAAAGAGGTTTCAAGGGGGTTTAGGCAGCCTGAGTGGCAGATGGAATATAACGTGTAAAAATGTGAAGTTATTCACTTTGGGAGGAGGAAGAGAATTGTGGAGTATTTCTTAAATGAGGAGAGATTGGGAAGCATTGATGTCCAAAGAGACCTGGGTGTCCTTGTTCATGAGTCACTGAAAGGTAACCTGCAGGTGCAGCAAACAATTAGGAAGGGATTTTATCCCAAGGGGTTTTGAGTACAGGGGTAAGGAAGGTTTGCTGCGATTGTATAGCGCCTTAGTGAGACCTTCCCTGGAGTATTGTGTACAGTTATAGTCCCCTTACCTAAGGAAAGGTGTACTTGCCATGGAGTAAGTTCAGTGGAGGTTCACCAGAGTAATCCTGGGACAGTGGGATGTGGAGAGATTGAGGAGACTGGGCCTGTCTCCTCTAGAGTTTAGAAGAATGAAAGATGATCTCATTGAAGCCTACAAAATTCTTACAGGGCTCGACAGGGTAGATGCAGGAAGGGTGTTTCCCCCTGGCTGCTGAGTCTAGAACCAGGGCACACAGTCCCAGAATAAGGGGTAGGCCATTTAGGACTGAGATGAGGAGGAATTTCTTCACTCAGAGGGTGGTGAACCTGTGGAATTCTCAACCCCAGAGGCTTTGGAAGCTCAATCATTGAGAAGTCAGAAAGGGAGCAGAGAAGAGGTTACCCCCTCACAACACTCCCTGTTTACACTGGGAGGATCTAAAGTACAAGGATGTTCGATTGATAACCCTTAACTTTCCAGGATGTCCAACACCAGTCCCTCCCCTTGCATTTTTGAGGTTTGCTGCTTAGACCCCTTTTGTCTAAACTCAAACAAAATCAAAGACTTGCATCTCCATAGCACCTTTCTCTACCTCAGCTTGTTCCAAAGCGCTTTACAGCCAAGGAAGTACTTTTTCAAGCATGGTTACTAAACATGGCAGCCAACCTGTGCACAGCAAGCTCCCACAAGCAGTAATGACCAGATCATCTGTTTTTGTGACATTGATTGAAGGACAT
Organism: Cetorhinus maximus; assembly: GCF_964194155.1. Taxonomy (NCBI): domain Eukaryota; kingdom Metazoa; phylum Chordata; class Chondrichthyes; order Lamniformes; family Cetorhinidae; genus Cetorhinus; species Cetorhinus maximus. The sequence continues at coordinate 2,954,949 of NC_135885.1, forward strand.
TCTCCGGATTCGATGGGAGGACCATCGAACAAACATTAATGCCCTCCCTGATCCAGCTCCACAAGATTCAGGCAAAACTCCTGCAGAACCAACTTGGATGGACTGGACCCTGTGTCCAGACAGCTGGAAACCACCTCCCTGTCTGGCCCTGTTTTCTCAAATGGCCAACAATCTAGGGAAGGACAAAGAAAACGCTTCCTAGACACTCTGAGGCTCTCCTTGAAGTGCGGCAGCATTGACATTAATGACAGGGAGGAACTCACTACCCATCATTCCACATGACAAGTTGTCCATCGAGCTGCGTTACACTGAGTCCTCATCTTAATGATGAGGCAGAGCAGCGACAGGGGGGGAAAGAAAAGGAATCAAACCCCTCACTCCGGATCCCACTGCCTCACGGGACCTCCTGCTCCACTTGCCCAAGGATCTGCAGGTGGAGAATCTGCCGGTTCAGTCACAGGGAAACTAACGGCAATAACTTGTGAATGAGCAGACGTCATCCTCAAAGCGAGGGACCTGACAACAAAATATCATCAGCCAGGACACCGGGGAGAACTTCCCGGCTCTCCTTCGAAATACTGCCCTAAGGATCTCTTACATCCACGTGACAGGTCAGACGGGGTCTTGGTTTACCATCTCAACCGAAAGATGGCGCTTCCATCAGGGAGCACTCCCTCAGTACTGCCCCTCTGGCATTGTGGCACTCCCTCAGTACTGCCCCTCTGACAGTGCAGCACTCCCTCAGTACTGCCCCTCTGACAGTGCAGCACTCCCTCAGTACTGACCCTCTGACAGTGCAGCACTCCCTCAGTACTGACCCTCTGACAGTGCAGCACTCCCTCAGTATTGACCCTCTGACAGTGCAGCACTCCCTCAGTACTGACCTCCTGACAGTGCAGCGCTCCCTCAGTACTGACCCTCTGACAGTGCAGCGCTCCCTCAGTACTGACCCTCTGACAGTGCAGCGCTCCCTCAGCACTGACCCTCTGACAGTGCAGCGCTCCCTCAGCACTGACCCTCTGACAGTGCAGCGCTCCCTCAGCACTGACCCTCTGACAGTGCAGCGCTCCCTCAGCACTGACCCTCTGACAGTGCAGCGCTCCCTCAGCACTGACCCTCTGACAGTGCAGCGCTCCCTCAGCACTGACCCTCTGACAGTGCAGCGCTCCCTCAGCACTGACCCTCTGACAGTGCAGCGCTCCCTCAGCACTGACCCTCTGACAGTGCAGCGCTCCCTCAGCACTGACCCTCTGACAGTGCAGCGCTCCCTCAGCACTGACCCTCTGACAGTGCAGCGCTCCCTCAGCACTGACCCTCTGACAGTGCAGCGCTCCCTCAGCACTGACCCTCTGACAGTGCAGCGCTCCCTCAGCACTGACCCTCTGACAGTGCAGCGCTCCCTCAGCACTGACCCTCTGACAGTGCAGCGCTCCCTCAGCACTGACCCTCTGACAGTGCAGCGCTCCCTCAGCACTGACCCTCTGACAGTGCAGCGCTCCCTCAGCACTGACCCTCTGACAGTGCAGCGCTCCCTCAGCACTGACCCTCTGACAGTGCAGCGCTCCCTCAGCACTGACCCTCTGACAGTGCAGCGCTCCCTCAGCACTGACCCTCTGACAGTGCAGCGCTCCCTCAGCACTGACCCTCTGACAGTGCAGCGCTCCCTCAGCACTGACCCTCTGACAGTGCAGCGCTCCCTCAGCACTGACCCTCTGACAGTGCAGCGCTCCCTCAGCACTGACCCTCTGACAGTGCAGCGCTCCCTCAGCACTGACCCTCTGACAGTGCAGCACTCCCTCAGTACTGATCCTCCGACAGTGCAGCACTCCCTCAGTACTGACCCTCCGACAGTGCAGCACTCCCTCAGTACTGACCCTCCGACAGTGCAGCACTCCCTCAGTACTGACCCTCCGACAGTGCAGCGCTCCCTCAGTACTGACCCTCCGACAGTGCAGCGCTCCCTCAGTACTGACCCTCCGACAGTGCAGCGCTCCAGTGTGGGAGGTACAGTCTTTCAGATGATATTGAAACATAGAAAGTGAGGTCCTGTCTGCCCTCTCTGGTGAATGTAAAAGCTCCAGTGACCCCTGTCGGAAGAAGAGCAAGGGAGTTCTACCCAGTTTCCTGGGACTAATGTTTTTAAATCACTGATACCAAATTTCTGGTCATTATCACATTGCTGATTGTTGGATCTTCCTGTGCACACATTGGCTGCAAGATTTCCTGCATTGCAACAGTAACTTCCCTTCAAAAATACCACACTGGCTGTAAAATGCTTTGGGACCACCTAACGATGTGAAAGGTGCCATAGAAATGCAACTTAAGCCTCCTGAGACGAACTCAGGTTTTTAAGTAAGACCATGTGATAACATGAGGGCAGAAGGCGTTTCCTGTGCGGTCCGGTAACTTTAACCATCAGTAACCAAGGTTTCTCTCCTAGGGACACTCTGATCATTGTGACTGGCAACTGCATCACCAGCTTCTTTGCAGGATTCGCTATATTTTCCATCCTGGGTCACATGGCATGGAAGAAGGGTGTGGCTGTGGAAGATGTTGCAGATTCTGGTAAGACCACTGGTCAACAATCATCTTACACTGTCCCCTTCAAACACTCCCAGACAGGTACAGCACGGGGTTAGATACAGAGTAAAGCTCCCTCTACACTGTCCCCATCAAACACTCCCAGGACAGGTACAGCACGGGGTTAGATACAGAGTAAAGCTCCCTCTACACTGTCCCCATCAAACACTCCCAGGGCAGGTACTGCACGGGGTTAGATACAGAGTAAAGCTCTCTCTACACTGTCCCCATCAAACACTCCCAGGACAGGTACAGCACGGGGTTAGATACAGAGTAAAGCTCCCTCTACACTGTCCCCATCAAACACTCCCAGGACAGGTACAGCACGAGGTTAGATACAGAGTAAAGCTCCCTCTACACTGTCCCCATCAAACACTCCCAGGACAGGTACAGCACAGGGTTAGATACAGAGTAAAGCTCCCTCTACACCGTCCCCATCAAACACTCCCAGGACAGGTACAGCACGGGGTTAGATACAGAGGAATCACTACTCCAGTAATATAACCCGCCAAACTACCACTCCCATATGTACCAAAGTAGCCATTTCATGACCAGCTCTACTATTTTACTAACCCCATCACTAACCAACCCAACCAGCATACAGAGAGATAACAATGGCAAACATTTAAATAATTAATTCTTAATTCACAAAGAATATACATTCCCTTAAGAAATAAAAATGTCACGGGTAAAGTGATCCAACCATAGCTAACACGAAGAATTAAAGATTGCATTAGATCAGAGGAAGAGGGTTAGAATGTTACCAAAATAAAAGTAAACCTGAGGATTGTGTGGATTTCCGAATACAGGATAGAAAGACCAAGTAATTGATAAAGAATGGGTAAAGAGAATAAACGGGACAAAGAAAGGAGGGAGATAGAAAAGAAGGAAGTATCAGCTTAGTTAATCTGAAATCAGTAGTCAGGGAAATACTGGAATGTATTATTTGGCACTTAGAATAATACAAAGTGATTGGGTGGAGCCAACACAGATTTATGAAAGGAAAATTATATTTGACAAGTCTGCTTGAGGTTTTTGAGGATGTAACAAGTAGGATAGATAAGGGGGAACCAGTGGATGTGGTGTAATTGGACTTACAAAAAATATTTGACATGGTGCCAGACAAAAGGTTAGTTAATGGACATAAAACAGGGAGTAGGAATAAATGGGGTCATTTTCGGGTTGTCAGGCAGGGATCAGGACTTGGGCCTCAGCTATTTACAGTCTATATTAATGACTTGGGAAAGGGACTGAATGTAACGTATCCAAACTGTTGGTACAAAGGGCTGAATTTTGCCCTTGGCGGGCGGGCAGCCGATCACCGCTTCGGGCCCCACCGCCATTTTAAGTGGGCGGGCCAATTAAGGCCCACCCAGCGTGCGCTCCCTGTGCGGGCGGGGGTTCCCCAAATGCGAGAGTGCGCTGTTTCACGCATACGCACGACAGACCGCACATCTCCCTGAGGCTAAGCGCTGCCTCAGGGAAATCGCTGAAAGGCTGTGAAAGATTAAAAATAGAACAATAAAAAAATTCATTAACACGTCCCCCTCATGTGAAAATGTCACACGAGATGGGACATGTTAATAAAGTGCGCAAAAATTTTATTAAACTTTTTAAAATCCAAAATCAAGCCTCATCCCGCCAGTGGATAAGGTTTGTTAAAAAATCACCTACCCGCCTGCCCCTTGGGCCCGTGCGCTGAGCCGAAGTTCGCACGGGCCCCTCAAAATCGTCGTCAATTGCTGACTTAATGGCCTTAACAAGGCCTTTAATTAATGGCGGGCGCGTGTCCCGCTGCTGAGCGCGCCCGCCGACCAAAACATCGCGATGCCGCGCGCTGACGTCAGGACGCTCATGTGATGTCAGCACGCGGCATTTTAAGCGCTGACGTGCGGCATTTTAAGCGCTGACGTGCGGCATTTTAAGCGCTGACGTGCGGCATTTTAAGCGCTGACGTGCGGCATTTTAAATGCAGAGTGCGGGCTCCGCCACCCACACGTCAGCCAGAAAATTCAGCCCAAAGTGTGATGGGCAAGTAAAGGATACAGAGGCTTCAAAGGGTTTTGGATGGATTGAACGAGCAGGCAAGAACATGGCAGATGGATTGTAATGTGGAGAAACGTGAAGTTATTTAGTTTTGTGGGAAAAATAGAAAACAGAATATTTTTGAATGTTGCTGAAAAAAGAGAGATATTGGAGCTTTTCGTCTTGCACTCACCAGGACACTTTGCAATAATACCAATATAGGGGGAAGACAATCATTTGATGACAACAATTTTAAATTGTTCTCCCCTTGCATTGGTATCCTTGCAAAGTGTCCTGGTGAGTGCAAGATGAAAAGCTCCAACATGTCCCTTTTTTCAGCAATGCTCAAGTTATGGACGACCAACCGACTATATTTTGAGTGGTTAGAGTCTGGTAAACCATGATATTCAGAGGGATCTGGGTGTTCTTGTATCCAAATTTTAGAAAGTTAACATGCAAGTACAGCAAGCAATTAGGAAAGCTAATGTTATGTTAGCTTTTGTTACATAAAAGTTTGGAGTATAACAGTAAAGAAGTCTTGCTGCAATTATATAGGGCTTTAGTGAGACCAGACCTGGAATACTTTGTCCAGCTTTGGTCTCCATATTTAACAAAGGATATACTTGCACTAGAGGAAGTACAGCAAAGGTTCACTAGACCGATTCCTGGCAGGAGGGGATTGTCCTATGAGGGGAAATTGAGTAGACTAGGGCTATATTCCCTACAATTTTGAAGAATAAGAGTTGATCTCATTGAAACATGTAAAATTCTCAAGAGATTTAACAGGGTAGAGTTGAGGTAGAAGGTCATTCATGACCTTATGGAATAGCAGAACAGGGATCGAGAGGCCAAATTACTTACTCCAACTCCTATTTCTTAAGTTCTTACATTCTTAGATCTACATCCTCCCTCTCTCCTGCTCTTTCTTTCTGGACTGGATTTGAACTCTGTCCTTGAGATGAAGAGACAAGAGTCTGACCTGCAATGCCCAGCTCCTGTGAATAGCTGGATATGCTGATAGGATGATGAAGAGGGATGGGAGAAGTCTGTTGTGGAGTATAAACACCAGCATGTGCTGATTGAGCTGATTGACCTCTTTCTGTGCTGTAGTTGGGCCGAATGGCCTCCTTCTGTGCTGTAACTTGCTGTCTGTTCACTGTAGGTCCCGGGTTGGCATTCGTTGCTTACCCAGAAGCCCTTGCACTGCTGCCTGGCTCGTTCTTTTGGTCGATCCTGTTTTTCCTGATGCTCTTCACCCTGGGGATTGATACGCTGGTAACTATGGCCCTTGACACTGGCTGAGGGGGTTCCCCTACTCCCCACTGTCAATAATGGGGCACAATCAGCCCGCCCAGTCACAGTTTCTGCAATTCGGGGAGTCATGATGATTGATGGGATGGCCCAAGGAGCCATTGTGACAGATGGGATGGTCAAGGGAGTCATGGTGATAGATGGGATGGCCTAAGGAGTCATGGTGACAGATGGGATGGCCTAAGGAGTCATGGTGACAGATGGGATGGTCAAGGGATTCATGGTGACAGATGAGATGGTCCAGGAGCCATGGTTATTATGTGTCACCATCTGACCACTTTTCAATAATAGAGCTTTAGACAGGGTTTGGGTGGATGGGTGGGATCAAGGTAACACAACTGTCTCAGACCGTTTCTGCACGCCCTGTACTTTTCAGCTGGGCTATTGGATAGACATGAAGAGCAAAAACTGACTTTTTTTCTCCTCCATAACCCAGAGGGTGTTGTCTGTTAAATGATTATTATTGATGGCATCAGAAGTCCTGTCAACAAGGCCATTGTCTGTTTTGAGGGGCGGCTGTGGTGAGGGGGGCATTGATGGGTAATAACAAGGTTTTACCACAAGAGCCGGAGATATTGGCACAAGATCAAAGTCCAACATGGTTCTTTGAATTCAAAGTCTTGACAAGAGGTTGTGCGAAATGGGTACTACCCCCAAGTTTTGACACCTTTGGGTGAGCTGATACCTCTGCCTGTGAGGCAATTCCCAATACAAGGACTGGTCACCCTAACTCCCTGAGGAAATTGGTCTTCGTAGACTCACGGGCAGCCTCCATAGAATAGGAACATGGAAACAGGAGGAGGCCATTCAGCCCCTCTGGCCTGTTCCACCATTCAATTAGATCAAAGCAGAAGTCCATCTACCCACCTTTGCTGCACATTCCTTGACACCCTTACCCAACAAACGTCTATTCATCTCCATCTTGAAACCCCCCCAGCTGTTTTTTGGAGGAGAGAGTCCCAGATTTCCGCTCCCCTTTGTGTGAGGAAACGCTTTCTGACATCCCCCCCATGGACGGCCTGGCTCAGATTTTAAGGTTCTGTCCCCTTGTTCTGGACTCTCCCCCAACACCAGAGGAAATAGCTTCTCTCCATCAACCCTGTCAAATCCTTTAATCATCTTAAACACCTCGATAAGATCAGCCCCTAATCTTCTGTATTCAAGGCAATACAAGCCTCCTGTAGGCAACTGATATCAATGATATAAATATGTGTTAAAAAAGGAGCCAGCTGGCCTGGTAGGGGGTTATGACCTTCACCGGTCTGATTCGAGAGCTAATAATCTGATTTCAGATTAACCGGTACCGATTCCCAGTTCCCTCGGTAGTGCGGTAGGCTGCAGTACTGGTCTTTGTCCTTCAGGTGGCAGCAAAGCTCCTGATTCAATCTGCAGATGGGGTGACTTGGACCTTCTCACAAGACCAATCAGAACATTTTTTTTGTGTGGCTTTAGTTTATAGCCTTGGTCAGCGCCCCAGCCAACCTTCCTTCCAAAAGAAGGAGCAGAGAGATTGGCAGTGGTTAAAATTTTCAGGACTGAGAGGGGGCCAGGGGAGAAATGTGCAGAATGGGGATTGGCCCTCATGTTGAAAGGCTTCCCTGAATGTGGATAATGAGCCCCATCACTTCCTCTGCCTGGGTAAACAGAATGGACCGTGAGCAGAGACCGAAAGGGGCACAGATGAAAGGGAGACGAGATGCAATTAGATGGGAGAAGCTGTTTTATTTCTGTTCTAAAGAGGCTGGCGAATGCGGAATGGGCAGTGGATTCTGTACTGCCTCTTAATCAGGAGCTGGATCACTGCCCAGCTAGAAACGAGATCTGAGAATATAGGAAAAGGGACCAAAGGGGCCACGCTGATAGAATCTAACGTGAACAGGGGCAGGAAGAACAAGGGTCATTCCCGGAGGACTGCGGGCGCAGGAGGGGGAGGGGATAAGAGAGGGGAGGGGATGCATGTTCTGATGGTTTGCATAATACAGGGATCAATGAAGATTCCGAAAGGGCTTTCCCTCAGATGATTAAATGGAGGTGGGTGGGTAGAGTCAGTGATAGGGGGAGAGTGTACATGGGACTGTGGGAGGGGATTAAATGGGTGGGTAGAGTCAGTGATAGGGGAGAGTGTACATGGGGCTGTGGGAGGGGATTAAATGGGTGGGTAGAGTCAGTGATAGGGAAGAGTGTACATGGGGCTGTGGGAGGGGATTAAATGGGTGGGTAGAGTCAGTGATAGGGGGAGAGTGTACATGGGGCTGTGGGAGGGGATTAAATGGGTGGGTAGAGTCAGTGATAGGGGAGAGTGTACATGGGGATGTGGGAGGGGATTAAATGGGTGGGTAGAGTCAATGATAGGGGAGAGTGTACATGGGGCTGTGGGAGGGGATTAAATGGGTGGATAGAGTCAGTGATAGGGGAGAGTGTACATGGGGATGTGAGAGGGGATTAAATGGGTGGGTAGAGTCAGCGATAGGGGAGAGTGTACATGGGGATGTGGGAGGGGATTAAATGGGTGGGTAGAGTCAGTGATAGGGGAGAGTGTACATGGGGCTGTGGGAGGGGATTAAATGGGTGGGTAGAGTCAGTGATAGGGGAGGGTGTACATGGGGATGTGAGAGGGGATTAAATGGGTGTGTAGAGTCAGTGATAGGGGAGAATGTACATGGGGCTGTGGGAGGGGATTAAATGGGTGTGTAGAGTCAGTGATAGGGGAGAGTGTACATGGGGCTGTGGGAGGGGATTAAATGGGTGGGTAGAGTCAGTGATAGGGGAGAGTGTACATGGGGATGTGGGAGGGGATTAAATGGGTGGGTAGAGTCAGTGATAGGGGAGAGTGTACATGGGGATGTGGGAGGGGATTAAATGGGTGGGTAGAGTCAGTGATAGGGGAGAGTGTACATGGGGCTGTGGGAGGGGATTAAATGGGTGGGTAGAGTCAGTGATAGGGGAGAGTGTACATGGGGCTGTGGGAGGGGATTAAATGGGTGGGTAGAGTCAGTGATAGGGGAGAGTGTACATGGGGCTGTGGGAGGGGATTAAATGGGTGGGTAGAGTCAGTGATAGGGGAGAGTGTACATGGGGCTGTGGGAGGGGATTAAATGGGTGTGTAGAGTCAGTGATAGGGGAGGGATATGGGTTTGCCAATTCATGTTGGACATGTCGACGAGTGGGTCAGCACCTTGCGGAATGTCCAACAGGTACAGTAAATAGAAGCTTTTAGACTGTTTCTGTCTTATTGTGGATTGTTTGTGTGGGTCTTTTTTGCAGTTTGGCAACATGGAAGGAATCACCACGGCGTTCCTGGATGAGTTCCCAGTGTTACGGAAGGGCAAGTGGAAGGTGATGTTCCTGGCCGCACTCTGCTTCGGTTTCTACCTCCTGGGCTTGCTGCTTATCACTGAGGTACAGCACAGGGTGATCCCACAGCCTAGGGTCAGCTCCATCAGGAACGGGGACCAATGCAAATGAAGGGGTCAAACCCAATATAATAACCAATACGAATATGAACACGAATCAATCCAAAATACAATTAACCTGTAAGATTAACATTTGGAAAACACAGTAACCCGCAGAAATACAGGGCTATTCCCAACAAAATGACCCGTGAAAATAAAAGGGGTTGATTCACACCTGGATCTAATGGGAGGCTCAGATCACAGCCCAGTGTGTCTGTCGGTGTGTTTGTCCGGACCCGGTTAATCAGCTCTATTCATTGCTCTTTTCACATAGGGTGGTATCTACTGGTTCACTCTCATCGATTCGTACAGCACCAGCTTCGGACTCATCATCATCACCCTCTTCATGTGCCTGGGGATTGCATTTTTCTACGGTAAACCCTCCCTCGGAAGCTTCTAGAAAGGGACAGCACCGATGCTGACTAACTGCATTGGAGAGGTTTAGGAAACATTGAGAGCACCAAGACTGTCCTTTCTTGAGTGAATGTTTTTGTTCACGTCCATTGCACCTGTCAGGTGAAGGATGCAAACGAAGAGGGAACAGGATAATTTCTCGTGATCTGGAATGCGCTGCCTGTAATGCGCTGGAAACAGATTCAATAGTAACTTTCAAAAGATTATTAGATAATTTAACCTAGGAAGGGAAAACTTCACAGGGCCCTGGGGAAATACAGGGGAGTGGGATTAATTGGATAGCTCTGCCAAAGAGCCAGCATGGGTATGATGGGCAGAATGGCCTCCTTCAGTGTTGTATAATTCTATGTTTAGACACGCTTGTCACGCTTCTCCACCTCTGCTGGAAACAGCATTGATAGATTGCATTTATACAGAGCCTGTAATGCAGAAAAATATCTCAAGGGGTATAGAGAATAAAATGAACACCAAGCCACATAAAACGGTATTAGGACAAGTGATCAAAGGCTTGATCAATGAGGTAGGCTTTAAGGAGTGTCATTGAGGAGGAAAATGGTTGAGAGAAGCAGAGAGGTTTTGGGGAGTGAATTCCAGAGCTTGGGGGCCCAGCAGCTGAAGGCACGGCCGCCAATGGTGGAGCGATTAAAATCGGAGATGTGCAAGAAGATTTGGAGGACAGTAGAGTTTGTTGGACTAGTCAAGGTTAGGGACAAGGAGGGGGAAGGGATGATGGGATTTACATGCAAGTTTGAGAATTTGGAATGAGACACTACTAGACCAGGAGCAAGAGGGACGATTAGTGATGGGACTTGAGAGAATGTTTAGATGGGGGCAATAGGGTCTGAGGTGATCTCAATTAATGGAGGGCAGAAGATGGGAGGATAGGGATTATACTACATTGTTTACCGTGATTGGCACTAACTGTTGAGGGGCTCCCCTTGGCATGTTGGCCGTGGCTTTAGTGGGTAACACACTCATCACCGAGTCCAAAGGCTGTGGTTTCAAGACCCACCCCGGGGGTTTGAGCACCAAATCTAGGCTGATCCTCCTGGTGTGGTACTGAGGGAGTGCCGCACTGTGGGAATCACTGAAGGCCCTGTCTGCACACTCAGGTTCTCAGGTGGATGTAAAAGATCCCAAAGCGAGAGCCGGGGGGTTCAGCCCAGTGTCCTGGGGCCAATATTTATCCCTCAAGCTGAAATCACCGTTTATCTGGTCATTTATCACTGGTCATTGCTGTTTGTGGGATCTTGCTGTGTGCAAATCGGCTGCCGTGTTTCCAACATTACAAAACCGACGACTCTTTTTTAAAAAAAGTACTTTATTGGCTGCAAAGCGCTTTGGGACATCCTGAGACGGTGAGAGGCGCTATAGAAAGGAAGTATTTCTATCTCTCATTCTGCTGTCTCCCCCCACCCCCCACAGGTGTTAACCAGTTCTGTAATGACATTATCGACATGATCTGCCTCTGTCCTCCCTGGTGCAGCAAGCTGCTGCTCTACTTCAAGGCATGTTGGGCCCTCTTTACACCACTGCTGCTCTTGGTAAGTCTGCAAATCTACCCGCTTTTTCAAAATGAATCATTCCCTTTCTCTCTCCCTCCTCCGTTCCCGGACATCGTGATGGGATACAGTTCCAATGGCACTAGCCCCACTCCTCCAGCTTGAATAAGCGGCCAATCTCAGTGCACTGACCCAGTGTCTGCAGCGTTGTCTCTGACCGTCACTGCCAGCGATGTTTACCAGCTCGCAGTTACCAGCAGGAACCCGGCCTCTTGTGACCCCCCCCGCTCCAGTGTACAGAGAGAAAGTTAACTCATGGTGGTACTGGACTAGTCAGCCAGAAGTGGTCAGTTCAAATCCTTCCGCAAAATTGAATTCAATTAAGTGCCCAGGAAAAGCCTCGTAGAAACATAGAAACTAGGAGCAGGAGAAGGCCATTCGGCCCTTCGAGCCTGCTCCCCCATTCATCATGATCATGGCTGATCCTCTCTCCCTCTGGTTCATGGAACCTCAGCTGGTTGAGTGAAGACGTTGGTGGAACTGGTCACCCTTATCCAATCTGGGCCATCGCAGGGTTCCAGTCTGGGCTAATCTGTTTACCCTCCACAAGCAGCCAACCAGCAGCTCAGTTGTCAGGGATTGACCACAAATGTGTTATCTTCACATCCTAAGAACAGATTTTTAAAAAAGCAACTTCCGTCCACTGCTGTCCCCACTCGGACCCTGCTGACTGGGGTGCTGCTCGAACCGGTCTCCCTCTCTGTGCCTCACTCAGCTTCCCACAGCCTCAACCCCTTGGACCATGCAGAAAGACCCAAGTCCTAGACACTGCTGTTAATCCTCAAACGATCCATCACCTCGAAAGTCCTGGTTTAATCTGTCATCACTAGAGCCCGGCTTTCAACTGAGCGTATGTTACATTTTTCATTGAACCGCAATGTACAGAAGGAGGCCATTCAGCCCATCGTGCCTCTGACAGATCTTTGAAAAACTATTCTATTTGTCCCAGTCCCAGCTCCTTCCCACTTAGCCCTGCAATTTTTTATCCGTTACTCAGTTGGCTTCTCAAAGTCGCTGCTGAGTCTGCTCCCATCACCCTCTCTGTGTAATAGAAAATCCTCATCTCCCCCTCTGGTTCTTTTGCCGATTCCCTTCCATCTGTGTCCCTCTGGTTACCGACCCTCCTGCCGCTGGAAACAGTTTCCCCCTATTTATCTACGTATGTGCTGGTGTGTGGTGTGGTGTGTTCTGTGAGTTATATCTCTATGATACATTTCTTTGTCTTTTTTACAGTTCATCCTGATGTACGTATTTATTGAGATGTACAACACTCCCCTGCACTATGGCCCCTATGAGTTCCCCGCCTGGGGGAAGGCACTAGGAGTCTGTCTCGGGGTGCTCTGCTGTATACAGATCCCATTCTGGGCTGTGGTTGCTGTGCTGAAGGAGTCTGGAACATGGAGAGATGTAAGGGCCTCATCTCATTCCTGCATGTGGTGTTGTTTAGTTTAGATTAGAGTAATCTTCCTCTGGCCCCTGTAAGAAAGGAATGACACATGAGGCTTTTATGGAGTGCTTTATCACTTTGGAACATCTCGTATACAATCCATTATTGCAGACATGCAATGTCCTATTATGTAAGCAAAAATACCAGCCAACCTCCCACAACAACAGTCAGATGAAAGGTCAAATAATCTTTATCTTGAACAGAAGTGAGTGTGGTACAAGTCACTGGAGCAAGCTTCCTGCTCTAGTGTCCATGGCATTTTCAGTCTCCATCTGAATGACACCTCAGTTTAATGTCTCATCCGAAAGACAGCACCTCCGACAGTGCTGCACTGCCTCAGCACTGTCCCTCCAACAGTGTGGCACTCCCTCAGTACTGACCCTCCAACAGTGTGGCACTCCCTCAGTACTGACCCTCCAACAGTGTGGCACTCCCTCAGTACTGACCCTCCAACAGTGTGGCACTCCCTCAGTACTGACCCTCCAACAGTGTGGCACTCCCTCAGTACTGACCCTCCAACAGTGTGGCACTCCCTCAGTACTGACCCTCCAACAGTGTGGCACTCCCTCAGTACTGACCCTCCAACAGTGTGGCACTCCCTCAGTACTGACCCTCCAACAGTGTGGCACTCCCTCAGTACTGACCCTCCAACAGTGTGGCACTCCCTCAGTACTGACCCTCCAACAGTGTGGCACTCCCTCAGTACTGACCCTCCAACAGTGTGGCACTCCCTCAGTACTGACCCTCCAACAGTGTGGCACTCCCTCAGTACTGACCCTCCAACAGTGTGGCACTCCCTCAGTACTGACCCTCCAACAGTGTGGCACTCCCTCAGTACTGACCCTCCAACAGTGTGGCACTCCCTCAGTACTGACCCTCCAACAGTACAGCACTCCCTCAGTACTGACCCTCCAACAGTGCAGCACTCCCTCAGTACTAGAACCATAGAAAAGTTACAGCGCAGAAGGAGGCCATTCGGCCCATCTTGTCCATGCCAGCCCGAAGACACCCAGGTGCCCTTTCTAATCCCACCTTCCTGCACCTGGCCCATAGCCCCGCAGCTTACAGCACTTTAGGTGCAGATCCAGGTACTTTTTAAAAGAGTTTAAAGTTTCTGCCTCTACCACCAACTTGGGCAGTGAATTCCAGACACCCACTACCCTCTGCATAAAAAAGTTCTTCCTCATGTCCCCCCTACACCTTCTGCCACTTATCTTGAATCTATGCCCCCTGGTTCTAGAATTCTCCACCAAGGGAAACAATTTTATCCTGTCCACTCCATCTATTCCCCTCATCATTTTGTACACCTCAATCAAGTCACCTCTCAGCCTTCTTTGTTCTCAGGAAAATAACCCCAACCTATCCAATCTCTCATAGCTACACTTTTCTAACCCTGGCAACATTCTTGTAAACGTCCTCTGCACTCTCTCCAGAGCTATTGCATCCTTCCTGTAATGTGATCAGAACTGCACACAATACTCCAGTTGTGGCCTCACCAGTGTTTTATACAATTCCAACATTATATCCTTACTTTTATATTCTATACCTCTGCCAATGAAGGAGAGCATTCCATATGCCTTCTTTACAACCTTGTCTACTTGAACTGCTGCCTTCAGGGACCTGTGTACTTGTACGCCAAGATATCTCACTTCATCTACCCCTCAGTATATTCCCATTTATTGTGTAATCCTTGTAATTGTTTGACCTCCCTAAATGTATGACCTCACACTTCTCTTATGTTAAAATCCATCTGCCACTTTACCGCCCAGTCCACCAACCCATCTATATCGTTTTGGACTAATCCTCCAACAGGGCAGAACTTTCTTTGAAATTAACTGAGAGTTTCAATCTGGATTATGTGCCCAAGTATCTGGCATAGGTCCTTCTGACTCCGAGCCGGGTAAGTTTGTTGAGCCATGCCCAATGGGCAGTGTGATGATAGGCAGGTACTGAAGGTGACTCCCTCATGTATCTACCCCAAGCGTCTCAGTGTTCCATGGATTGAACGATGACAGTGCTAACTCGATCCCTAGTCAGTTGGCGAAGTATGAAACTGAGACATTAAAACTTTTCTTGATAATATGTTTATTCACAGAATGCAGCATTATATTTGCCTGCTTCCTCCCCACCAACCCAGTGTCCCAGCAGTCTCCCTTTATAAGTTCCTTAGGTTCTTGAGTAATCAATACCCTTCATCATAACAATATCATTAAGATACCAATAGCAGACGATGCTGGTCCAGTCCTCTGTTATATCTCTCACTGCACATTTCTCCTCTTGCAGATTTCAGCTCCAAATCCCCAAATCTTTTCAGTGGGTCAGTTCCCACCCGATGCCAGTCTCACCCCATCCAGCATCTTCCAGCACAAGTCACTGGATAGTGAGCTGGGCTCTCTCTGGGTTCCCTCAATGACCAAATTACCTCTACCCACTGCACCCAGAGAAGGTGCTTCACCCGCCAGTGTCTGAGGCTGGACCTGTCCCCAGAGAGTGAAAGGTCAGACTCTGGCCAATTGACTCACCCGGCTCTGGATCCCTTTAAGCTGCAGAAACCACAGTCGGACAGAAACGCAGCCATCGGCCATCACTACTGACCCGATCAAACGCTAACCTGTTTGTGGCGAGTTCCTGTTGCCTGCCATTTCAGCAGAGATACTAATACATTTACAACACACATAAGGACATAAGAAATAAGACCATAAGACCATAAGACATAGGAGCAGAAATTAGGCCATTCGGCCCATCGAGTCTGCTCCGCCATTCAATCATGGCTGATAGGTCTCTCAACCCCATTCTCCCGCCTTCTCCCCGTAACCTTTGATCCCCTTAACAATCAAGAACTTATCTATCTCAGTCTTAAATACACTCAATGACCTGGCCTCCACAGCCTTCTGTGGCAATGAATTCCATAGATTCACCACTCTCTGGCTAAAGAAGTTTCTCCTCATCTCTGTTCTAAAAGGTCTTCCCTTTACTCTGAGGCTGTGCCCTCGGGTCCTAGTCTCTCCTACTGATGGAAACATCTTCCCCACGTCCACTCTATCCAGGCAGGAGTAGACCATCTGGCCACTCGAACCACTATTCAGTACAATCATACCTGGTGTTTTGCTTCAACTCCACTTTTCCGTCTCCTCCCGACATCGCTTGATTCCCTGAGAGATCGAAAATCCATCTATGCTGTGGCCCTTGTAAAGAGCAGAGAGAGAGAGGGAGCTGGTGTGTGGGGTTCGGTGACGGTGGTGGTGGTGGTGGTGGTGACGGTGAGGGTGGTATCGGATCCAGCTGACAGTTTTATCTGTTGCTGTTTGTCTCCAGCGGTTTAGGAAAGCCATCCGACCCCTGAACTCCTGGAAGGTCACTGGGGGTGACCGGACATTCACGCATCAAACGGTCGATGTGCCATTCTCGGTGACGCTGACTGACCACGACGTGAATGAGATGCAAGCCTGAGAGCCCCAACTCGGCCGGCAACAGTGACGATCTTCACACCGGGGGGAGCGGGGAGGTGGAGGCTGGGGATTCTGCCACAGATCATCCCCTTGAAGACAGAGGCGGACTGGGTCCTGTCGAGGGATTCCCCCTCCCCCCTGGTTGTAGAGAACACCGGACAATGCGGGACTGCTACGGTGCTGCCACTCGCGAGGGGAGTTTACCCAGACTGAGAACTAAACCCCCCCTCTCCCTACCCACACTCCCAACTCCCGGGAGGTCCTCGTATCCCCGAAGGCAACACTCCATCATCAACACCTTCCCTCCTGCAGGAAGACCAAACGGAATCACTCCAAACGTTCCGGCCTGACAAGGAGACCTTGCCATCGTGGTGCCAACAGCACACACCAGTAAAGCAGATAAGCCGTGTCCTTTCCTCTGCACAAAGACTGTCAAATTCTTGCAGCTCCCACTTCTTGCTGGGGATGGAGTTTACATCGTCTCCCCTCTTCTGAAGCCGCTGACTGTTGTAACGCAGGAAAAGCAGCAGCCAATTTGCGCACAGCAAGATCCCCAAACAGCAGCAAAATAAATGAGCAAATAATCTTGTTTTTGTGGTGATATTGTCTGAGAAATTGGCCCAGGATATCGGGGAGAACTCTGCTACTTTCCTCTCATTAGTCGCCGCGGGATCTTTAACGTCCACCCGAGAGGGCAACAGGACCTCAGCTTAACTCCTCATCCAAAAGATTGCACCTCCAACAATGCAGCATTTCCTTAGCACTTACCCACCAACAGTGCAGCACTCCCTCAGTACTGCCCCTCCGATAGTGCAGCGCTCCCTCAGTACTGCCCCTCCGACAGTGCTGCACTCCCTCAGTACTGCCCCTCCGACAGTGCAGCGCTCCCTCAGTGCTGACCCTCCGACAGTGCAGCGCTCCCTCAGTGCTGACCCTCCGACAGTGCAGCGCTCCCTCAGTGCTGACCCTCCGACAGTGCAGCGCTCCCTCAGTGCTGACCCTCCGACAGTGCAGCGCTCCCTCAGTGCTGACCCTCCGACAGTGCAGCGCTCCCTCAGTGCTGACCCTCCGACAGTGCAGCGCTCCCTCAGTGCTGACCCTCCGACAGTGCAGCGCTCCCTCAGTGCTGACCCTCCGACAGTGCAGCGCTCCCTCAGTGCTGACCCTCCGACAGTGCAGCGCTCCCTCAGTGCTGACCCTCCGACAGTGCAGCGCTCCCTCAGTGCTGACCCTCCGACAGTGCAGCGCTCCCTCAGTGCTGACCCTCCGACAGTGCAGCGCTCCCTCAGTGCTGACCCTCCGACAGTGCAGCGCTCCCTCAGTGCTGACCCTCCGACAGTGCAGCGCTCCCTCAGTGCTGACCCTCCGACAGTGCAGCGCTCCCTCAGTGCTGACCCTCCGACAGTGCAGCGCTCCCTCAGTGCTGACCCTCCGACAGTGCAGCGCTCCCTCAGTGCTGACCCTCCGACAGTGCAGCGCTCCCTCAGTGCTGACCCTCCGACAGTGCAGCGCTCCCTCAGTGCTGACCCTCCGACAGTGCAGCGCTCCCTCAGTGCTGACCCTCCGACAGTGCAGCGCTCCCTCAGTGCTGACCCTCCGACAGTGCAGCGCTCCCTCAGTGCTGACCCTCCGACAGTGCAGCGCTCCCTCAGTGCTGACCCTCCGACAGTGCAGCGCTCCCTCAGTGCTGACCCTCCGACAGTGCAGCGCTCCCTCAGTGCTGACCCTCCGACAGTGCAGCGCTCCCTCAGTGCTGACCCTCCGACAGTGCAGCGCTCCCTCAGTGCTGACCCTCCGACAGTGCAGCGCTCCCTCAGTGCTGACCCTCCGACAGTGCAGCGCTCCCTCAGTGCTGACCCTCCGACAGTGCAGCGCTCCCTCAGTGCTGACCCTCCGACAGTGCAGCGCTCCCTCAGTGCTGACCCTCCGACAGTGCAGCGCTCCCTCAGTGCTGACCCTCCGACAGTGCAGCGCTCCCTCAGTGCTGACCCTCCGACAGTGCAGCGCTCCCTCAGTGCTGACCCTCCGACAGTGCAGCGCTCCCTCAGTGCTGACCCTCCGACAGTGCAGCGCTCCCTCAGTGCTGACCCTCCGACAGTGCAGCGCTCCCTCAGTGCTGACCCTCCGACAGTGCAGCGCTCCCTCAGTGCTGACCCTCCGACAGTGCAGCGCTCCCTCAGTGCTGACCCTCCGACAGTGCAGCGCTCCCTCAGTGCTGACCCTCCGACAGTGCAGCGCTCCCTCAGTGCTGACCCTCCGACAGTGCAGCGCTCCCTCAGTGCTGACCCTCCGACAGTGCAGCGCTCCCTCAGTGCTGACCCTCCGACAGTGCAGCGCTCCCTCAGTGCTGACCCTCCGACAGTGCAGCGCTCCCTCAGTGCTGACCCTCCGACAGTGCAGCGCTCCCTCAGTGCTGACCCTCCGACAGTGCAGCGCTCCCTCAGTGCTGACCCTCCGACAGTGCAGCGCTCCCTCAGTGCTGACCCTCCGACAGTGCAGCGCTCCCTCAGTGCTGACCCTCCGACAGTGCAGCGCTCCCTCAGTGCTGACCCTCCGACAGTGCAGCGCTCCCTCAGTGCTGACCCTCCGACAGTGCAGCGCTCCCTCAGTGCTGACCCTCCGACAGTGCAGCGCTCCCTCAGTGCTGACCCTCCGACAGTGCAGCGCTCCCTCAGTGCTGACCCTCCGACAGTGCAGCGCTCCCTCAGTGCTGACCCTCCGACAGTGCAGCGCTCCCTCAGTGCTGACCCTCCGACAGTGCAGCACTCCCTCAGTGCTGCACGGGGAATGTCAGCCTGGGTTGTGTGCTGAAGTACTTGGAGTGGGAGTAGAACCCACAACCTTCTGACTCCGATTCAAGAGTGAGTCCCATTGAACCATGACTGATCCCAGATGTGGGTTTGTTGCTGCAGGTGATGGTGTGGAGGATTGCCCCTGTCACCATGCCTATTGGTCAGCATGACAGCACTGCCTGTTCAGAAAGTGTGGCCAAGCCTCAGTCCATCGATGACCATTATTGTCACCGCACTTGCCAGTTTATTGTTTACTGATGGGTATGAATTCCCTGGCAGCAGCTGGCCCTCCTCCACATCTGGTTGCTGATAACCCAGACCCCGAACCCAAAATCCCCATAGACATTGCCAGCTGGTGCTAGCTGGCATCGATTACAGGGTAGCCTAACTCTTGACCCTCTTGTCACTGGCTCCTTCTATGTGTTGGCACCAAAAGCATTGCTTACAATGATTGCTTCCAAGGAATTTGGCCGTTTACCCATTTGGTCTGCCACACTAACTGGGAATTCTACCAACCTGTCTGAGGGAGTGTTCCATTGCTTTGATCCTCACATAGTGAGGAACGTTCACCCTGTATACACATGTGGCTGGTCACAGAGCTGCTCTTGTAGACCCTGGCCCACCGAGGATCCCTCATTCTGCTCCTCCCCTTCCCCTCACGGACAGCGGAATTCCCATTGGGAAACCCATTGGTGCCCAATAACGTTATGGAGAAAAAAAGTAAATAATTAACAAATGGGCAAAAAGGAAGATCTGGGGACAAGCAGCGGGGGTTGGGGGTAAAGGAGCCAGTTAACAAATGGTTGAAAGATCATCTTTGGCAGTTAACAAATGCGTAAGTTTGAAAAGATGTCACAGAACTCAAAAGGGTTAATCTGCATCATTTGATTTCAAAGCAAAGTGCAGTGGTAAGGCACTGTGCCTGGGCGTTTCTGTTCACTGCTGATGAGATTAGTTTACTCTGAACAGTCGTCCTTGATGTGAATCTGGTTGCACGTTAGGAAGTTGAGAAGGTTGAACCTGCCCACCCTTTCCCTTTACATTATTGTACACTGTCCGTGATGAAAAATATACTTCCCATCGTGTAGCAGCCCAAGAAGCTCCATCACATCAGAAGACTTACATTTTTAATTTGTTCTTGGGATGTGAGCACTGTTAGCAAGGCCAGTATTTATTGCCCGTCCCTAATTGCCCCTTGAGAAGGTGGGTGGTGAGCTGCCTTCTTGAGCCGCTGCAGTCTCTGTGGTGTAGGTACACCCACAGTGCTGTTAGGGAGGGAGTTCCAGGACATTTGACTCAGTGACATTGGCGATCTGTATGTCACAACATACAGGAAATGAGATGTCAAGCGGATAGACCCCCAGTTAATATTTAAATAAGACACCTGAGTCACCTGTTGGAAAGTCTGGATTTTATTGTTGCCAGGGCTTCCAGCAACCAAGGCCCTGCTCCAGGCTCCAACCCATCCATCCTCACGTCCCTCCATCCCCAACATCAAGTGTAAAGTTAACAGATTCTTTGTCACTCAACTAGATATTCCCTGACAGCCAGTCAAACAGCCATTGGCCTCCTAGGCCAATATTCCTACAACTAATCAGTGGAGATGCTTTAATGTCTCTGTAATTTTTTTTCTCCTGGGGTGTTTGCAGTCGTCCTGAAGTGTTAATTCCCGGAACCTCCTGGCTAGTGCTGAAGGGTTGCTGAGCCTATAATGGTGAGGCAGGAGGGGTGTGAAAATGATAGTTCCCATGCTCGCATCTTGAAAATATTGTCCATTGAAGGGAAGGGGCCAGTCACGTTGCAAGGGTTTATATCGGACTAGGTGCAGGACTCCACACTCTCTCGAGCTTGTACCTATACCACAGGGATTGAGCTTCTCTTTGCTCTACAGGGTGTGATCTCAGTACATCTCATTATCATCAGCCTGTATAAACAGGTGGATCTCTCCACAGACACCTGGCACATCAACCCTCTGAAACTCAGCCTCCTCCTACCGCACATGGGCCCAGCCAAGTGAGCTCATCACACAACAACAGTTTATATTTATATAGCGCCTTTCACATAATAGAACACTCAAAGGTGCTTCTTCAGGAGCATTAGAAAGCACAATTTGACAATCAGTCACATAAGGGGATATCGGGTCAGATTTTGGGCCCCGTATCTCAGGAAGGATGTGCTGGCCCTGGAGAGGGTCCAGAGGAGGTTCATGAGAATGATCCCAGGAATGAAAGGCTTAACATATGAGGAACATTTGAGGACTCTGGGTCTATACTCGATGGAGTTTAGAAGGATGAGGGGGGATCTGATTGAAACTTACAGAATACTGAGAGGCCTGGACAGAGTGGACGTGGGGAAGATGTTTCCATTAGTTGGAGAGACTAGGGCCCAAGGGCACAGCCTCAGAGTAAAGGGAAGACCTTTAAGAACAGAGATGAGGAGAAACTTCTTTAGCCAGAGAGTGGTGAATCTATGGAATTCATTGCCACAGAAGGCTGTGGAGGCCAGGTCATTGAGTGTATTTAAGACCAAGATAGATAGGTTCTTGATTGGTAAGGGGATCAAAGGTTACAGGGAGAAGGCGGGAGAATGGGGTTGAGAAACTTATCAGCCATGATTGAATGGCGGAGCAGACTCGATGGGCCGAATGGCCTAATTTCTGCTCCTATGTCTTATGGTCTTATGACTAAAGGTTTGATCATAAAGGTAGGTTTTAAGGAGAGTCTTAAAGGAGGAAAGCGAGGTAGAGAGATGGAGAGGGTTAGGGAGGGAATTCCAGAACTCAGGGCCCAGGCAGCTGAAGGCACGGCTGCCAATGGTGGAACAATTAAAATCAGGGGATGTCAGGAGGTCAAAATTAGAGGAGCGCAGAGATCTCAGAGGGTTGTGGGGCTGAGGGAGATTACAGGGATAGGGAGGGGGTGAGGCCACAGAGGGATTTGAAAACAAGAGTGAAAATTTTAAA
Source organism: Cetorhinus maximus (assembly GCF_964194155.1). NCBI lineage: Eukaryota > Metazoa > Chordata > Chondrichthyes > Lamniformes > Cetorhinidae > Cetorhinus > Cetorhinus maximus. The sequence goes on from NC_135885.1 coordinate 2,976,943, forward strand.
ATCAAGGTGTGACTTCACCGGGAGCCACTGTGGGTCATCGAGCACATGGATGGTAAGTGAGTGAAACTTGCTGCAAGTAAGGGCATGGGTAGCAGAGTTTTGGATGACCTGAAGTTTACACAGGGCAAACTGTGGGGAAGCAGCGAGGAGTGTATTGGAATAGTCAAGCCTAGAGGTGATGAAAGCGTGGTGAGGGTTTCAGACGAGGTGGAGGTGGTTGATGTTATGGAGGTGGAAACAGATGCTCTTAGTGAGGCTTGGACATGTGGTTAGAAGCTCATCTTTGAAATGACTGTAACACCAAGATTGCAAACAGATTGGGTTAATCTCAAACTGTGGCCAGGGAGAGGGAATAGATTTGGTAGCCGGAGAACAGAGTTTGGAACGGGACTGAAAATAATGGCTTCAGTTTTTCCCAATATTTAATTGGGGATAATTTCTGCTCAGCCAGCGCTGGGTGTCGGACAACTTAGCAACAGTGGAGGAGTTGAGAGAGGTGGTGGTGAGGTCGAGGTGGGTGTAGTCAGTGTACACGTGAATACTAACACTGTTAGAAATAAGAGGGGGTCAAAGATAGATCCTTGGGGGACATCAGAGGCAACAGTACAGGAACAGGAAGAGAAATTACAGAGGGGGAAATAGACGGTCTTAGTAATGCTGTAAAGGGGAAGCCATTGCAGATGATTCTCTGGCATTATCATCAAAACCTCCTCCTCCCTGGAAGCTACTCTCCACCCGCACTGAGCTCCCTCTAGGACCCTGCAATCTGAAGTATGTTTGGGATAAAATTCAAGTCATTGTTCACGGGACAGGAGTCTGCGTACTGCACAAGCACATTATTTCGGCACCATGTGAGCTTTACGTGGGATTGTATTATTCTGGAATGTCAGTTTTGTTGACAAGGCCAGCATTTATTGCCCAACTCGAATTTCCTTTGAGAAGCTGGTGGTGAGCTGCCTTCTTGAACTGCTGCAGTCCATGTGGTGTAGGTACACCCACAGTGCTGTTAGGAAGGAGGTTGCCCCACTAACAATGGAGTTACCATTGACCAGAAACTGAACTGGACCAGCCATATAAATACTGTGGCTACAAGAGCAGGTCAGAGGCTGTGATCTTGTGCTGAGTAACTCACCTCCTGACCCCCCAAAGCCTGTCCACCATCTACAAGGCACAAGTCAGGAATGTGATGGAATACTCCCCACTTGCCTGGGTGAGTGCAGCTCCTACAACACACAAGAAGTTTGACACCATCCAAAACAAAGCAGCCCACTTGATTTGGCACCACATCCATAAACATTCACTCCCTCCACCACTGACGCACAGTAGCAGCAGTGTGTGTACCATCTACAAGATACACTGCAGGAATTCACCAAGGCTCCTTCGACAGCACCTTCCAAACCCGCGACCACTACCATCTAGAAGGACAAGGGCAGCAGATAGATGGGAACACCACCACCTGCAAGTTCCCCTCCAAGTCACTCGCCATCCTGACTTGGAAATATATCACTGTTCCTTCACTGTCCCTCCCTAACAGCACTGTGGGTGTACCTACACCACAAGAACTGCAGCGGTTCAAGAAGGCAGCTCACCACCATCTTCTCAAGGGCAACTAGGGATGAGCAATAAATGCTGGCCCGGCCAGCAAAGCCCACATCCCATGAATGAGTATAAAAAATATTTGTCCCAGCGACAGTGAAGGAACGGCGATATAATTCTAAGTCAGGATGATGAGTGACTTGGAGGGGAACTTCCAGGTGGTGGTGTTCCCATGTGTCTGCTGCCCTTGTGCTTCTAGGCGCTAGTGGTCGTGGGTTTGGAAGGTGCTGCCTCAGGAGCCTTGGTGAATTGCTGCAGTGCAACTTGTAGATGGTACACACACTGCTGCTACTGTGCGCAATAGTGGGGGCAGTGAATTCAGTGGGATTGAGGGATACAGGAAGAGATGAGGTAGGTGGGATTGTGAGATTAAGGGGAGAGGATCGTGCGGTGAAGTTGAGTTTATGCAAAGAAGGTGGTTTGGTCGGGGGAAAATGAATGGGTTTGTTCTTCCAGTTCTAACAATGGATCAAAGGATTTGGGAACAGGGAAGGAAAGAAATCATATTGAATAGCGGGAGCAGGTTCAAAGAGCCATATAATCTACTCCTGCTACTATGTTTTCTGTATGTTGGCGTAAATTGTACATATTACCACCCGTAGCCCCTTGTCTTGGCCTCTCATGATACAAACCCAAGTGTCTAACATCCGTAGGTTTCATATTTACGGGACTTTTTCCATCAGGATCTCCAGGATACTCTGAGCAGCTCATAAATCTTCCCCAGGGAACCCCTGCCACCATCCTCACAGGACAAGGAGTGAGAACAACAGCTGTAGATTTAATAAATACATTTTATATAAGGAAGACTGGGCCCCATGAGGGGTGCTTTGTGCCTCTCAGCGTTTGGAATTGGTTGTGTTATTAGACAGTGTTTCATGGTAATCAGCTGATTCCTGTTGCTGCATTTTCCCTGGGCATGTTTTGGGTGTGCGGTGCCAGTTGGAAGAGTTTATTGCTGTGTTGCAGTGGCCAGGTGTGCAGGAGGCGCAGTGCGTGGCTGACACTGGTCCCTGGCCCAGGGCGAGATGGTTTGGAGCAAAGGGGCAGTTCCTGACTTCTTGGCCCAGTCACCGTCCGAGATTGGAGGAACAGCCGGGAGTCAGCGTCGCCCACTTTGATTTGACAGTGTTTATCACATGGACCACCAAACACCCTGCCCCCACTCTCCCACCACTGATCCACCAATGTGGCAACATTACCACTCATCTGAGGGATGCCCTGGTAGAGATCTTTAAGATTATGGAAGGGTTTGATAGGGTAGACATGGCGAGAGTGCTTCCACTTTTGGGTAAAACCATTAATATACGATAGTCCCCAATCAATCCAATTAGGGATTCAGGAGAAACTCATCGCCCAGAGAGAGAGGTGAGAATGTGGACCTTGCTACCACAGGCAGTGGTTGAGGTGAATAATATAGATACATATAAGGGGAAGCTGGATAAAGACATAAGGGAGAAAGGAATGGAGTATAAGCCCCAGCACAGACCATACTCTGCCCCAGCGTTCTATCTACAATGCGGTTTTATAAGCTTTTAATGTTTGGGAGTCACAGATTACCCAAAATAGGTGGTCGAGAATTCATAATCGATTTTAAGGTAGTTTATTATGTTTGTTAAGAAGTGATAGTTTAGATATGATGTATAAACTAAATAAACAGGAAAAGCACACGAGCTGTAACAGTTGAGAGTGGTTTACTGATTCTGGAGGATGGGTGGCACAGTGCGTTGATCTCTGTAGCTCGAAGTATTAGGAAGTTCTTTCCTCTTGTCTTGCTCCGTCTTCCTTGGTCTCCTGCCATCTGAAGAAGACCTGATGATGATTGCCCTCTGCCTCCAAACGCCCATTAATGTGTTTTATTTCCAGCTGCTGGCATTTTACCCTGTGACAGTAACATGTTCAAACCCTTCTAACCAATGGATGCAAGACAGGCACCCAATGTGCCAGGGTGGTCACCTCCCTCCTTGTCCATCATTTCAGCTCGAGGACATCATGATGAGAGTCAATTGTTTGTCCTCACCAGGCACTTGTATAGATAAACGGGTACACAAGGCACCAGAAGACTCCCTGTTATTAATTCCAGAACGTGGACATCTTTGTTTTGCCTCAGTCGCTGATAACTAAGGATGTTTCTTCCTGAAGAGAGAGAGAAAATTAAAGCATACGACCTGCAAGGGTTCACAATACAACGCTTGCTAAATCTATAAAGACACATTTCTTACAGTTTTACAGGAGTATTGTTGTACCATGAATACATTTTTAAAAATTATGGCACAGCAAGAGGCCATTCACCCATCATGTCTGTGCTGACCAAAACAAAAAGCTATTCATTCATGTGGCCTTGCTGGTCATTGTGGATCAGGAATACGCGGCAGCTTAATCTTTCATTCTGCAAGACTCCAGGGCAACCCAGGAGGGTGGGAAGCCCCTCATGGGCATCAAGATAACCTCCAGGGAGCTCTTCCCCCCGGGGGCGGCTCTTGCTGACAGGAGGGCTCTCCATAGAGCACCCAATCAGGAGGCCCCTTGGACCAAAGCCCTCGGGGAGGCTGCCAGGGTATAGCTGGTGACCTGCCCACCTGGCATGGCTTCCCCCCCCCACTGGTAGAATAATTGGCCACTTAAGGACCTCAATTGGCCTCTGGACAGAATGACCGACCCTTGACCTTCTCACCTCCAGCTTAACTTGGGGAATCAAGAAGATGACCAAATCTCCACCCAATTGCACAGCCTTCCCACACCCCCCACCCGCTCCCCACACCCCTACCAGCCTGCTCCCTGTCCATGGTGGGGGACGGGGGTACAGGGGGGTGGAAACACATGCTGGGCATTAAATTCTGCCCAGACTGTGAAAGTGAGGCAGAGAGAGACACAGATAGCGACACAGAGTGAGACACAGAGAGAGACACAGAGTGAGACACAGAGAGAGACACAGAGAGAAACACAGAGTGAGACACAGAGAGAGACACAGAGAGAGAGACAGAGAGAGACACAGAGAGAAACACAGAGTGAGACACAGAGAGAGACACAGAGAGAGAGACAGAGAGAGACACAGAGAGAAACACAGAGTGAGACACAGAGAGAGACACAGAGTGAGACACAGAGAGAGACACAGAGAGAAACACAGAGTGAGACACAGAGAGAGACACAGAGAGAGAGACAGAGAGAGACACAGAGAGAAACACAGAGTGAGACACAGAGAGAGACACAGAGTGAGACACAGAGAGAGACACAGAGAGAAACACAGAGTGAGACACAGAGAGAGACACAGAGAGAGAGACAGAGAGAGACACAGAGAGAAACACAGAGTGAGACACAGAGAGAGACACAGAGAGAGACACAGAGAGAGAGACAGAGAGAGAGAGACAGAGAGAGAGACAGAGAGAGAGACAGAGAGAGAGACACAGAGAGAGAGACAGAGAGAGAGACACAGAGAGAGAGACAGAGAGAGAGACAGAGAGAGAGACAGAGAGAGAGAGACAGAGAGAGAGACAGAGAGAGACGTGTTGAGGCTGGAGAGCCAGTGGGAAACCCCCCGCTGCTGGTTTTCAGGCAGGCCCACCAACCCACAAGCTAATCAGGCGGTGGCGAGGTCAGCAGAGGACATTCCCCTGGAATTAAGACTCCGGGCGGGGGCGGGGGAGGGGGGGGGGGGGGGGGGTGTCGTTGGGGGAGGGGGTATGGGGGTTGGGGTTGAGGGATTGGTGGGGTTGTTGGGGAGGTGGGAGGGGAGCGTGGTGGGGTTGGTGGGGTTGTGGGGGAGGGGTTGAGGGGCAGGGGGTGGGGTTGTGGGGTTATGGGGGAGGTGGGAAGGTGGGGTTGGGGGGGAGGTGGGAAGGTGGGGTTGGCGGGGTTGTGGGGGAGGTGGAAGGGGGGAGGGGGGGTTGGGGGTTGGGCGTTGGGGGAGGGGAGCGTGGTGGGGTTGTGGGGTCGTGGGGGAGTCTCACCCACCAGAGGCCGGTGGGTCTTGTGCTCAGCAGCACCACTGAGGAGGCGGTGGCTGCTGCCAGAAGTACAGGCACCAGAGTCCCAGGATCATGGAGTGACCCAGGCCACAGGTGAGCAACATAGGGGGGGAGGGGTTCGTGGGGTGAGGGTTGTGGGGATAGGGGTGTAGGGGGGTTGGCAGAAAGGGCAGAGGGGTGGGTCTCAGAGGGCCCCCCCCTTCCCGATCGGGGGACACCTGTGTGGCCCCCAGGAGATGACCAGCTGGCCACACGGTTTTAGCTGCCATGCACACCTCATGGTGACAGGCCCACCCAGCACTGGGTTAATACCAGCGGCAGTGGTACGAGGCCCTTAAGTGGTCATTAACTGGCACCTTACGTGTCTCAATAGGTGGTGGGGTGGAAAGGTCCTGCCCGGAACTTAATGGTGCCACACCATCCTCCTGCCTAGATACATGGCCCTCCTGCCTTACAGCTCATCAGTGAGAGCCGAAGATTCCGCCCACAGAGTGAGACAGGGAGGAAGACTCTGCAGCAACAACCGCTGTTGGCATTTATTTAGCATCTTTAACATAAAAAATATCCCACGACACCTCACAGTGAGATTGTGCCTCTGATGGAATGTTTCACGTCCTGTTATTGAACTCCTTCACTGTCACAACATGGCTGTTGAAAATAATATTTGATAAAAAAACATGTTTGTATGTTTCGATCTCCGAGGGAGACTTTGGTCCCTGGAGACGGGAAAGGTCCAAGATTCGTGCCAGAGTCAAGATGACACGTCAGCCAGATTTAATCAAGCAGAGCCAGTAAACTGAATATGTCTCTCAGTCTCCAGCAGCACAGAACTGGACTTTGAACAGTCAGAAATAGAAGAGAAATGGGGAAGAGACAAAGGAAGGAATAATGAGTGAGAGAGAGAGAGAAATGAGAGAGTATTAATTCTCAGGAGATCCATTCTTCTCTTGTCTCCTTTTCTTCCTGGGAACAAATGCCCTCTCTCTCTCTCTCCCTCTCTCTCTTTCTCTTTGTCTCCGTCTCTCCCATTCTCTCCATTTCCCTCTCCCGAGCTTGGCATTGTTGGTTCAATGATCCATGATTAGCCCATCTCCCCCCTGTGAGCATCAGGACTTCGGCTCGAATCCTCAGGTACACGGGAGAGTGGGAAAGAGGGAGAGGGAAATTAATCACAGAGCATGGAACTCACAACAAGGTACCAAACAGAGAGAGAGAAGAGAGAGAGTGTGATAGACAGAGAGAGCAAGCGAGAGAGAGAGGTAAAAAGGGAATGGGAGGGAGAAAGACAAAAGGATAAATATTGACTTTGTACTGTACAATTTTTCATCAACTAAGGAGTCCAGTGTTATGGGGGTGGGGAAGGTGAGGTGGGAGGACAGACAGGAAAGTGGAGTTGAGGCCACATTCTGATCAGACATGACCATACTGAATGGTAGTGCAGGCTCAATGGGCTGAATGGCCTACGCCTGCTCCTTGTGCATTCTTGTGTGGACAACCGTGCAAAGTGGTCTATGAACGCACTAACGTCTGTTATAGGGTTACAGTTAGGGTCTATCCCAGAGGCAGATGGAAAGAGAGAATAAGTGAAAAAGAAGAGAGAGAGGAAGAGAGCGAGAGAGCGGAAGGACTGGGAGTTGTTAAATGAATTGAGTGGAACCTGCTGGAAGCAGACGCAGAAAAACACCTTTGTATTTAATTTGTAACACTCTCTTGCTGATTTTAATGAGTGGTTCATTTCTAGTTACTGAATCCTTCTGGAATTTTCCAAGGCCAGATTAATGTGCTCTGTGGGGAGCTGGGCAGGTACAAGAACCAATTACCACCCAGCAGGAGAGTCCCTGGGTAGTTAACACGGTAACAGTCTTAGCTGACTGACAAACCCAGGACCGCTGCACACGGTGTAAAGGCTTAGGATCAACCCCCACATACGACGCTGTCTATGTAACGCTGAGACCTGAGAGGGATGGTTCAGAGGCACCGGTGAGCTGCTGCAGGGAACACGGAGTGGACACAGGGAGCGGGCTAGACAACCAACACATCGCCATGGAGGCTCATCTCCAGGTGTTCTGACCAGGAGATTACCTAAGCAGCACTCTCTCTGTGTGTGTGTGTGTGGTCAGTGTGTGTCCAGGGACAGTGGCACCGCTCAGGATTTAACTGACTCGAGGAGTGACCAGGACAAAGGGTCAACCATGGAGCATCTAACGGTGAGTTACTGCAACATAGCACAGGGACAGCATTGCACAAAATTACACTAGGGCACCGATTGTGGATTATCATGCCGTGTAATTGGTGAAACTCTTTAATCTCTGACTGCAGAATATGGGATTGTTCTCCTTAGGGCAGAGAAGGTTAAGAGGGAGATTTAACCGAGGTGTTCAGAATCATGAGGGGTTTTGAGAGAGTAACTAAGGAGTTACCAGTGGCAGGAGGGTCGGTAACCAGAGGGACACAGATTGAAGAGAATCTGCGAAAGAACCAACGGGGGGAGCTGAGGACAGTTTTTTTTTGACCCAGCGAGTTGTTGTGATCTGGAAGGCGCTGCCTGATGGGACGGTGGGAGCAGATTCAAAAATAACTTTCAAAAGGGAATTGGATAAATACTTGAAAGGGAGGAATTTGCAGGGAAAGGGGGCAGGGCAGTCGAGACTAATGGATAGCTCTTTCAAAGAGCCAGCATGGATATGATAGGCTGAATGGCCTCTTCCTGCACTGTTTGATTGTGTGATTGTAGAGGTGTATGAGAAATGCTGCCTCTGCTTTGAATGAATGTGATAACTGACAGGGCCAGGGGGGAACAGCACCCTCCCATTAACATACCCGCTCCCCAAACACTGCAGGGTTCAGTTCCGTTGCCCCCAATTCGCCCTCTACTGATCATTGGGTGGGTCAGTTTAGAGTGTGTAATCTGTGGGTGTGTCGACATGGAGGGGTTGGTGTGAGGGAGGGGTTGGAATTTTTGCCCAAACTCAAACTGGCAACAATCTCTGGATTCCTACACCCTTCTGTCAGTATAACTGTGGTCCCTGCATGCCTGGAATCTTAGCCACCTTGGACCTAACCGACACCTCTCCCATATCCCAGAGGCAATGGAAACTCTAGCTTGGTGTCAGCGAATGATCACTCCCTGATTCACCCCGTCGTGACTCTTACCCCAGCCCCTGTTCTCCACCTTCACTTTAAATAAACAAGAATCTGCATCTAACCCCCGGCCGATAGCTAAATCTCCGAGAATCGATGTTTTTCCTCTCTCCTCCCACGCTCTCCGGCTCCCAGAGTGCAGCTCGGGTGTTAAAAGGGAGAAGGAGTGTGAATTTTACAGCTCAGAGAGGAGCTGGGCCCTGCGCTGATTCCAGCTGCTGGCTGAGTTTCAATAGCTGTCATCACCCTCAGTCAGAGACCGATTCTGGCTTTGTACAGTGGTGTAAGACTTCACCAGAAACACAAACCCGAAAAGATCTAAAACAACAGCAAGTTGCACTGAGATAGCACCTTCAGTGTAGGAAATACCCCTCTATTGCTTCACTGGAGCACTATCCAACAAAATTTGACACCGAGCCACATAGGGAGATATTAGGACAGATGTTCAAAGCTCGATCAAAGAGGTAGGTAGGTAAAGGAGGAGAGAGAGAGAGCGCGAGCGAGAGTGAGGCAGAGAGGTTTATGGAGGGAATTCAAGACCTTAGGGACCAGACAGCCAATGGTGGAATGATTAAAATCAGAGACACTCAAAGTGTCAGGAAAGGAGGAGCACAGAGATCTCGGAGTGTTGAAAGGCTGGAGGGGATTACAGACATTGGGGGGGGAGGGGGGGCAATGAGGCCATGGGGGGATTTGAAAAGTTGCGGTATTGCTGGATGGGGAGTCAGGGTTGGTCAGTGAGCCAGAGACTGATGGGTGAATGGGAGTTGGTGTGAGTTAGGACACAGCTAGTGGGTCAGGGTTGGGAGATCAGGAGGTGCCAGACCAAGGGGTGATGGGAGAATGGGGTTTGTTAACAGAACAACTACCAATTCCACATTTCCCATCTTTCTCTATGACAGAGTCACATTTACCCCCAGTATCCCTGCGGATTGGGCTCCTGTCCCTGATCATAACCCAGTGCCTGTGTGTTCGTCAGCCTGATAGTCAAATTCCAACTCCCCCTCTTCTTAAAACTCCAGGGATCGCCCCGTCTCCATTAAACCTCCGGGAACATTGCCCAGGTATGTCCTGTCCACAAAAGCAGGACAAATCCACCCCAGCCAATTACCGCCCCATCAGTCTATTCTCGGTCATCAGTGAAGTGATGAAAGGGGTCATTGACAGTGCCATCAATCTGCCTAACTTGACTGGCACCCCATCCACAAACATTCACTCCCTCCACCACCGACGCACAGTAGCAGCAGTGTGTACCATCTACAAGATGCACTGCAAGAATTCACCAAGGCTCCTTCGACAACACCTTCCAAACCCACGACCACTACCATCTAGAAGGACAAGGGCAGCAGATAGATGGGAACACCACCACCTGGAAGTTCCCCTCCAAGTCACTCACTATCCTGACTTGGAAATATATTGCCGTTCCTTCACTGTCACTGGGTCAAAATCCTGGAACATCCTCCCTAACAGCACTGTGGGTGTACCTACACCACATGGACTGCAGCTGTTCAAGAAGGCAGCTCACCACCACCTTCTCAAGGGCAATTAGGGATGGGTAATAAATGCTGGCCCAGCCAGCGAAGCCCACATCCCATGAATGAATAAAAAAACATTCCTCCCACTTAAAACCCTAGGGATGAACTACTGACCCTCCTTAAAACCTGAGAAACTAACCCCTTGCACTCTTTAAACCCCCAGGGATTAACACTTTGCCCTCTTCAAAACCTCAGGGATTAACCCCCCAGCCTCCTTAAACCCTCAGGGATTAACCCTAAACCTTCATTGAACCCCCAGAATTGAGCACCCCACAATGCACTATGTTGGCACTCATTCCAAAACCCTCTACCCCTCCTCCATTGACAGATTATCTCTCCCCCTCCTCACACCCCTCCCCCACCACACACAGAGTTAACTTTTTACATGACCCATGGTAGTAATGGGGAAAGAGGTGACCTTTGACCCATCAGTGATGATCCCGGGATGGGGGTGGGTATGGGTGGGGTGTTTGACCCTCTCGGCCCTCCGTCCTCTAACTCCTTCACCCTCTCTTTACAGGAGGACAACTGGAGGGAGATAGCTGGGAAGAAGATGAAATTCCCACCCAGCCTGATTGGAGCAATCTATGACGGGAATTTGGCCAAACTCTACAAGCTCTTGCAGACCAGCGATGGGCTCCTGAGGCAGCTGGATGACGCCGAGGACCGATCTTGGAGGGAGGCCCTCAATCTGGCCATCCGGATGGGCAACGATGAGATTATCGTCAACCTCCTTCGATTGGTCAAGTTTGACTTCCGGCAGATCCACGAAGCGTTGCTGGTGGCAGTGGACATGAACCTCATCAATGTGGTCAAACTCCTGCTGGACCGCTTGGACCAGCAGAAGGGAGTGAGCCACAACAAGGTGGACATCATGTCCTTCTCCCTGGCCCTGTTTGACCACTCCATCGACAGCTCTCGCTTCGCCCCAGGGGTGACTCCGTTGACCCTGGCTTGCCAGAAGAACCTGTTTGAGATTGTGGACCTCCTGATGAAGAAGGGTCACGTCATTCCCAACCCCCACAAAATCTCCTGTTCCTGCCCGGATTGTCTTAATAGCCGGCAGTACGACATGCTCAAGTTCTCTCTGTCTCGCATGAACACCTACAAAGGCCTGGCCAGCAGGCCGTACCTCTCCATCGCCAATGACGACGCCATGTTGAGCGCCTTCAAGCTGAGCAGGGAACTCAAACAGCTGTCCAAGAAGGAGCCTGAGTTTAAGGTTGGTAACTTTTTACAATGCAACAAACTCCACAGAGTTTTCAAACTGGGCGGCTGACAATTGAGAATCACACGCTTTGGCCAGAATTTAATCAGGGTTGGCAAGGGGCCAAACAATGGACCTGAAAGCTGAGGGGCAACCCTGACTCAGCTGTTTGTGGGACCCCTGGAAAGTTATTGGTTGGCCTCGGGACCACCGCCCCTTTGAGGGCGAAGATCCTACGGTGGGGGGGGTGGGGGCAGGGGGGGTTTGGGCAGCGGGGTGGGGGGGTGGTTGGGTGGGGGGAGGGCCATGTGCTCACATGAGCTGCCGCCAATTGGAGGGCCTGCAGCTCAGCAGTCTCGCCAGCGCCACCAGGAGCATGTGGCCACTACTGGGACTGCACACGGCTGAGAGGACACAGTGAAGTGTGCCACCCTCACAGTGAGGTAAGTGGGGTCTGGGAAGCCAGGAGCAGTCGGGCAGCCCCATTGAGGGGACGCGGTGCGGTTGGTGATGATGGGGGGAAGGTTACTGCGGGGACAGCCATTGCCAATCAGGCCCCTTTGTGGCTTGCAGCATAGCTGGAGAGGAGGTCCCCAAACCCCCGCACGCCCAGCTCAGGCACACCAGGCAGTGAAGTGCCAGCGGCAGTGGGAAGACGTCCTTATTGGGTAAACCAGCCTCTGGGCAGGAGGACAGTCCTCCATCATCCCCGCTATTTTACAGGTGCCGCTCCTCTCCCCGCCTCCCAGCTCGTCCCCAGACTGCAGGGAACATCTTATTACTCTCCCGTTTATCTAGTGGGTACCAAACTGAACGTCATGGGCCCCTCAGTCCAGAAATTTGAAGCACATAATCCTGGGACCTCAGCACTGTCGGAGGGTCAGTACTGAGGGAGTGCTGCACTGTCAGAGGGTCAGTACTGAGGGAGTGCTGCACTGTCAGAGGGTCAGTACTGAGGGAATGCTGCACTCTCAGAGGGTCAGTACTGAGGTAGTGCTGCACTGTCAGAAAGACAGTGCTGATGGAGCGCAGCACAATGACACGAAACTTATCATATTTTTCATAATATTATTGTGGGATGTTGTAAAGTAGGCTCATGTTTGTTTGTGTGTGGGGCTGATTCATTGAATTAGAGATAGGTAGGCTGCAATGTTTAAAGTATCAAAAGTTAGGTGTAAACAAGGCATTTGAAATGCTAAGAGATAAGCTAATTATAGGGGAATTTGCATTTTTAGATGAGTGGAGGAGTTGTTGGATTTTCAGAGACGTGATAAGGTTTTTACGACTGGCAGATAAATAGGGCAAGGTTATTACGTTGATTTTTCCAGAAAGTGCTGACCATAATGACAATATAATAGATTTTTATATTATGGGAAAAGTAATTTCCAAAAACTTGGGGGAACAATGGGATTTACAAATCAAAGAAGGATAAATATATTTAAAGAAGGATGGAAGCTGTGTGAGGTGTGTCTGTGTGAGATCTGATAGGTACACTGCCTGAAACAGACTTGGGAAAAAACCCCCAACCACTTTGTAGAAGTCTGCTATTCCAGTAACCAAAGTTGTGTTAAGAGCCTTTGGAATTCCACTGTCGCGTGGGTGCTTGTTATAACCTTGCTGGATTGTCTGTATAAATTTAAAATCTATTTTGGACTGTTGCCTTAAAGGGGGTTGCAGTTGGGAGCCTGGTTAATTAGAAAGTTTGGGAATTATTATAATATTAAGTAACTGTGTGCATGTTTTGTCCTTTCCTTTTGTTAATAAATCATTTAATTTAATTTTTAAAATCTCTAAAGCTGTTAGTGGACTCACTTCTGAATTCAGTGCAGAAACTTTCTCTGAATAAATACAAATTGCAAAACTGTGGTAATAGCATGGCCAGGATTCCCTTGTGGATTTGGTCAACGTGGCAAATACCACTTGCCGTATCAGAACTGTCAGAGGGTCAGTACTGAGGGAGTGCTGCACTGTCAGAGGGTCAGTACTGAGGGAGTGCTGCACTGTCAGAGGGTCAGTACTGAGGGAGTGCTGCACTGTCAGAGGGTCAGTACTGAGGGAGTGCTGCACTGTCAGAGGGTTAGTACTGAGGGAGTGCTGCACTGTCAGAGGGTCAGTACTGAGGGAGTGCTGCACTGTCAGGGGGTCAGTACTGAGGGAGTGCTGCACTGTCAGAGGGTCAGTACTGAGGGAGTGCTGCACTGTCAGAGGGTCAGTACTGAGGGAGTGCTGCACTGTCAGTGGGTCAGTACTGAGGAAGCTGCTGTACTATCAGAGGGTCAGTACTGAGGGAGCGCTGCACTGTCAGAGGGTCAGTACTGAGGGAGTGCTGCACTGTCAGAGGATCAGTACTGCGGGAGTGCTACACTGTCAGAGGGTCAGTACTGAGGGAGTGCTGCACTGTCAGAGGGTCAGTACTGGGGGACTGCTGCACTGTCGGAGGGTCAGTACTGAGGGAGTGCTGCACTGTCAGAGGGTCAGTACTGAGGGAGTGCTGCACTGTCAGAGGGTCAGTACTGAGGGATTGCTGCACTGTCAGAGGGTCAGTACTGAGGGAGTGCTGCACTGTCAGAGGGTCAGTACTGAGGGAGTGCTGCACTGTCAGAGGGTCAGCACTGAGGGAATGCTGCACTGTCGGAAGGACAGTACTGAGGTAGTGCTGCACTGTCAGAAAGACAGTGCTGATGGAGCGCAGCACAATGTCACGAAACTTATCATATTTTTCATAATATTATTGTGGGATATTGTAAAGTAGGCTCATGTTTGTTTGTGTGTGGGGCTGATTCATTGAATTATAGATAGGTAGGCTGCAATGTTTAAAGTATCAAAAGTTAGGTGTAAACAAGGCATTTGAAATGCTAAGAGATAAGCTAATTATAGGGGAATTTGCATTTTTAGATGAGTGGAGGAGTTGTTGGATTTTCAGAGACGTGATAAGGTTTTTACGACTGGCAGATAAATAGGGCAAGGTTATTACGTTGATTTTTCCAGAAAGTGCTGACCATAATGACAATATAATAGATTTTTATATTATGGGAAAAGTAATTTCCAAAAACTTGGGGGAACAATGGGATTTACAAATCAAAGAAGGATAAATATATTTAAAGAAGGATGGAAGCTGTTTGAGGTGTGTCTGTGTGAGATCTGATAGGTACACTGCCTGAAACAGACTTGGGGAAAAAACCCCCAACCACTTTGTAGAAGTCTGCTGTTCCAGTAACCAAAGTTGTGTTAAGAGCCTTTGGAATTCCACTGTCGTGTGGGTGCTTGTTATAACCTTGCTGGATTGTCTCTATAAATTTAAAATCTATTTTGGACTGTTGCCTTAAAGGGGGTTGCAGTTGGGAGCCTGGTTAATTAGAAAGTTTGGGAATTATTATAATATTAATTAACTGTGTGCATGTTTTGTCCTTTCCTTTTGTTAATAAATCATTTAATTTAATTTTTAAAATCTCTAAAGCTGTTAGTGAACTCACTTCTGAATTCAGTGCAGAAACCTTCTCTGAATAAATACAAATTGCAAAACTGTGGTGATAGCGTGGCCAGGTTTCCCTTGTGGATTTGGTCAACGTGGCAAATACCACTTGCCGTATCAGAACTGTCAGAGGGTCAGTACTGAGGGAGTGCTGCACTATCAGAGGGTCAGTACTGAGGGAGTGCTGCACTGTCAGAGGGTCAGTACTGAGGGAGTGCTGCACTGTCAGAGGGTCAGTACTGAGGGAGTGCTGCACTGTCAGAGGATCAGTACTGAGGGAGTGCTGCACTGTCAGAGGGTCAGTACTGAGGGAGTGCTGCACTGTCAGAGGGTCAGTACTGAGGGAGTGCTGCACTGTCAGTGGGTCAGTACTGAGGGAGCTGCTGCACTATCAGAGGGTCAGTACTGAGGGAGTGCTGCACTGTCAGAGGGTCAGTACTGAGGGAGTGCTGCACTGTCAGAGGGTCAGTACTGAGGGAGTGCTGCACTGTCAGAGAGTCAGTATTGAGGGAGTGCTGCATTGTCAGAGAGACAGTACCGAAGGAGTGCTGCACTGTCGGAGGCCCAGCACTACGGACTCCATCCCTCTCCTGATAACAGTTTGAGACCAACCCAGTCTGTTCACAACCTTGGTGTCACATTTGACCTTGAAGAGAGCTTCTGCCCATGTATCTGTGCTATCACTCAAACCGTCTATTTCCACCTCTGTAACATCGCTCAGCTTTGCCCCTGTCTCAGCTCATCTACCATTGAAACCCTCATCCAGGCCTTTGACTCGACTATTCCAACACTCTCCTGGCTGCTCTCCCACATTCTACCCTTGAAAACTAGAGGTCACCCAAAACCCTGCTGCCCGTGTCCTGGCTCATACCAAGTCCCGTTCCCCTATCACCCCCTGTGCTCACTGCTCCACACTGGGCTCCCAGTCAAGCATCCCATTAAAATTCCCCACCTTGTTTTCAAGTCCCTCCATGGCCTCACCCCCTCCCTATCTCTGTTATCTCCTCCAACCACACAGCCCTCCAAGATATCTGCTCTCCTTTAATTCTGGCCTCTTGTCTTGAGCATCCCCAATTTTAATCGCACCACCAATGGCGGCCATGTCTTCAGCTGCCTGGGCACCAAGTTCTGGAATTCTTTCCCTAAACCTCCCCCACTTCGAACTTGCTTTCCTCCTTTAAGACTCTCCTTAAAACCCTAGCTCTTTGACTGACCTAAATATCTCTTCATGTGGTTCAGTGTCAAATCTTGTTTGAGAATCGCTCCTGTGAAGCACCTTTGGAACATTTTATTAGTTTAAAGATGCTATAGAAATGCAAGTTTTAAAAATTGTTTTCATGGGATGTGGGTGTCGCTGGCTAGGCCAGCATTTATTGTCCATCCCTAATTGCCCTTGAACTGAGTGCTTGCTAGGCCATTTCAGAGGGCGTAGGAACATAGAAGCAGGTGTAGGCCATTTGGCCCTTCGAGTCTGCTCTGCCACTCAATAAGATCATGGCTTTGGTTTTGTCTCAACTCCACTTTCCTGCCTGCCCCTCATAACCCTTGAGTCCTTTAACTGTCTATCAAAAATCGATCTAACTCAGCCTTGAATAAATCTAAAGGCCCAGTCTCCACTGCTGTCCGGGGAAGAGAATTCCACAGACCAATGATCCTCTGAGAGAAAAAAATTCTCTTTATTTCAGCCTTGAAAGGGAGGCCACTTATCCTTAAACTCTGTCCGCTAATTTTAGCCTCCCCCACAAGAGGAAACATCCTCCAGGTATCCACCCTCTCAAGTCCCTCAGGATCTTGTATGTTTCAATAAGATCACCTCTCATTCTTCTAAACTCCAATGGGCATAGGCTCAACTTGTCCAAACTTTCCTCATAGGATAAGACCTTCATCCCAGGAATGGGTCGCGTGAACCTTCTCTTAACCTTTTCTAAAGCAGTTTTTTTTTATTCATTCACGGGATGTGGGCTTCACTGGCTAGACCAGCATTTATTGCCCATCCCTAGTTGCCCTTGAGCAGGTGGTGGTGAGCTGCCTTCTTGAACCGCTGCAGTCCATGTGGTGTAGGTATCTTTTATTCCTTTGTTCAAAAATCTTTTTTCAAATACGGAGACCAAAATTGTACACGGTATTCCAGATGTGGTCTCACCAACGCTCTGAAGAGCTGCAGTAAAACATCCCTACTCTTATATCCCATTCCTTTTGCAGAGAAGGCCATTCATTTGCCTTCCTTTCCACTTGCTGTACCTGAACGCTAACTTTATGTGATTCATGTACCAGGACACCCAGGTCCCTCTGTACCTCGGAATTCCGCAATCTCTCTCCAAGTTTAATAGCATTCTGCTTCTTTATTCTTCTTTCCAAACTGAAGACATTCACATTTTCCCACATTATACTCCATCTGTCAAACTTTTGCCCGCTCACTTAACCTGTCTATACCCCTTTGCAGACTCTCTACCTCCTCTTGACAACTTAGTTTCCTAACCACCTTGGTGTCATCGGCAAATTTAGCCACCATACATTCAGTCCCTTCATCCAAGGGCAGTTAAGAGTTAAGCATATTGCCGTGGGCCTGGAGTCACGTGTAGGCCAGACTGGGTAAGGACGGCAGATTTCCTAATACCAGGTATTAACAGGTATTAGTGAACCAGATGGGTTTTTAATCAGGAGAAAGAAAGAAATTGAAGTATGAGAGGAAGTTATCTAGAAATGTAAAAACGGGTAGCAAGAGTTTCTACAGGTATTTCAAAAGGAAAAGAGTAAGTAAAGTGAGTGTCGGTCCTCTAGAGAGTGACAGTGGGGAAATAATAGTAGATAATGAGGAAATGGCAGATGAAATGAGCAAATACTTAGTTTCTGTCTTCACTATAAAAGATACAAAAAACATTCCAGTAATAGCTGTAAACCAGGAGGTGGAAGAGAGAGAGGAACTTGGTGAAACTACACTCACTGGGGAAGCGGTACTGAGCAAACTGATGGAGCTGCGGGCTGACAAGTCTACAGGTCCAGATGGACTTCATCCTAGGGTCTTAAAAGAGGTGGCTAATGAGATAGAAGATGCATTGGTGTTAATTTTCCAAAATTCACTAGATTCTGGAAAGTAGCAAATATAACCCCTCTATTCAAGAAGGAGGGAGGCAGAAAACAGGAAACTATAGGCCAGTTAGCTTGATGTCTGTCATGGGGAAGGCGTTAGAATTGATCATTAGGGAGGTTATGGCTGGGCACTTAGAAAAACTCAAACGGGCAGAGTCAGCATGGTTTTGTGAAAGGGAAATCATGTTTAATCAATTTATTGGAGTTTTTTGAAGGAGCAACATGTACTGTGGATAAAGGGGACTCTGTAGATGTACTGTACTTGGATTTCCAGAAGACACTTGATAAGGTGCCACATCAAAGATTATTGCAGAAAATAAAAGCTCATGGTGATGGGTAACATATTAGCATGGATAGGAGATTGGCTAGATAACAGGAAGCAGAGAGTATGCATAAATGGGTCTTTTTCTGATTGGCAGGATGTGATGAGTGGAGTGTCACAGGAGTCCGTGCTGAGGCCTCAACTTTTTACAATTTACATCAATGACTTGGATGAGGGGAGTGAAGGCATGAGTAGCTAAATTTGCAGATGACACAAAGATAGGTAGGAAAGTATGTTGTGAAGAAGACATAGGGAGTTTGCAGACAGATGTAGAGATAGGTTGAGTGAGTGGGCAAAAATCTGGCAGATGGAGTATAATGTGGGAAAATGTGAAGTTGTTCCTTTTGGCAGGAAGGATAGAAAATAAGACTGTTACTTAAATGGAGAATGACCACAGAATTCTGAGGTGCAGAGGGATCTAGGTGTCCTAGTGCATGAGTCACAAAAAGTTAGTCTGCAGGTACAGCAAGTAATTAAGAAGGCTAATGGAATATTATCCTTTATTACGAGAGGGATTGAACATATAAGTAAGGATGTTATGCTTCAGTTATACAGGGCATTGGTGAGATCACACCTCGAATACTGTGTGCAGTTTTGGTCTCCTTATTTAAGGAAGGATGTAAATGCATTGGAGGCGGTTCAGAGGAGGTTTACTAGATTGATACCTGGAATAAGTGGGTTGTCTTATGAGGAAAGGTTGGACAGACTGGGCTTGTTTCCACTGGAGTTTAGAAGAGTGAGGGGTGATTTGATTGAAGTATACAAGATCCTGAAAGATCTTGACAAGGTGGACATGGAAAGGATGTTTCCTCTTGTGGGTGAGTCCAGAACCAGGGGACACTGTTTTAAAATTAGGGGTCGCCCTTTTAGGACAGAGATGAGGAGAAATTTTTTCTCTCAGAGGGTTGTGTGACTTTGGAATTCTCTGCCTCAGAAGGTGGTGGAGGCGGGGTCACTGAATATTTTTGAGGTAGAGATAGATAGATTCTTGTTAGGCAAGGGAATCAAAGGTTATCAGGGAATGTGTAATTTGAAACACAAACAGATCAGCCACGATCGTATTGAATGGTTTACTTCTGCTTCTAATTTGTATTTTTACAACAATCATTGTCATGATTACTGAGACTAGCTTTATATTTCAGATTTATTGATTGAATTTACATTCTAGCAGCCGCAGTGGGATTTGAACCTTTAGGCTATGATTCTAGTGATATGACCCACTACACCACAGGCTGCTGCTGCTGTTGCTATTCTTGAGTTGCTTTTAGGCTAAAGAGCCCCTCCTGTCATCTTGGTCTTTGTTTTTATTCATTTATGGGATGTGGGCGTTGCTGCCAAGGCCAACATTTGTTGCCCATCCCTAATTGCCCTTGAACTGAGTGGCTTGCTCAGTCATTTCAGGGGGCAGTTAAGGTTCAACCACATTGCTGTGGGTCCAGAGTCACATGTAGGCCAGACCGGGTAAGGACGGCAGATTTCCCTCCCTAAAGGGCATTAGTGAACCAGGTGGGTTTTTACAACAATTGATGATAGTTTCATTGTCACCGTTTCTGAGATTAGCTTTCAATTCCAGATTTATTTTCTAGGGTTTTGATTGGTTCCATACCATTTTTCCATCCATCATCCTGGACAGTGTTTTGTCTGAATATCACACTGGATTATCTGGGAAAGTATTACATTTAGATCAACAGGCAGGGGAATTTATTCTGAATAGGACAGTCAATTTCCATTGTGAATTAATAAACCCGTTTGCAAAAATAACTTTCAGCAACATGAGCTTGTTCCCCACAGAGCAGAGAAGGTTCAGGGGAGTATTAAAGAGATGTTCAAAAAGGGGTTTGATAGGGTAAATAAGGAGGAACTGTTTCCAGTGGCAGGAGGGTCGGTAACCAGAGGGACACAGATTGAGGAGAATCGGGAAAAGAACCAGAGAGGGAGAGATGAGAATTCTTTTTACACAGCGAGATGTTTTGATCTGGTATGTGCTGCCTGAAGGGTCAGTGAAAGCAGATTCAATAATACATTTCAAAAGGAAATCAGGTACTTAACAAGGAGAAATTTCCAGGACTAGGTGGAAAGGACAGGGTGGGTTGGATTAATGGGATAGCCCTTCCAAAGACCTGGCACAGGCATGAGGGGCTGAATGGTCTCAATCTGTGCTGCATGAGTCTAGGCATCTGGTTGTTGCTGGTTTTTGTTACTGCAATTCAGAAACATGGATCAGCGTCTCATGACAGACTTTCCCAATTTCCCGCGGGTCCTCACAATCACCATGAAACCAGTTTATATTAATACAGATACAATTCTGAGACTAATTGCTGGGTTTATACTGAGACGTGCCTGTCTCATTTTAAGAATGTATGCAATTCCACCCAAACCGTTACTGACCAGTTGTTAACGGGTATGTTCATTGTCTGATTAAGGTTATGGGCGCAGAGGTTAAAGGGCATTGATCGATTAAATACCTCGAGCACATATAAGAAGCACTGCTTCTGCTACCGGTGGGGCGCTGCAGGGTCTGGAGCGCATTGTCAGACCTCGGGAGCATTGTTTTCATTTGATAAGTTTCCTCTGTAAGTTTTGTTTGTGTTACAGTGCCCCTTTAAAGGGCTGATTAGCTGATCGGTCGTTTATTGGGTTTGAAGTTCTGATGAAGGGTCATACGGACTCGAAACGTTAACTCTGTCCTCCTCTCCACAGATGCTGTCAGACCTGTTGAGTTTTTCCAGCAATTTCTGTTTTTGTTTCAGTTTATTTGGTTTGTTTGGTACTCAACAGAATGTAGGCTGTTAGGACACTGGGTGTTAATTAGGGTGGAGGTAGATATATGTAATGTTGCATTCTGTAAAATATCTAGTGTTGCGTAAAGAGGTCGGTGCCTGGTTTCCACCTTCACCATCCGGCTTCAGAATGAATTAACATCAGTGCCTGGACTACGCCAAGATTAGGCCCTGACTTTTCAACTGCAGCCTGAGCAGAGCGGATCACGTTCCTCCCCCCACCTCCCACCTTCTAACAGTGTGGCCGGTGACCAGTTCTCAACCTTCAGACTGCTTCTTGTATGCCAAACCAGC
This sequence comes from Cetorhinus maximus, assembly GCF_964194155.1. NCBI lineage: Eukaryota > Metazoa > Chordata > Chondrichthyes > Lamniformes > Cetorhinidae > Cetorhinus > Cetorhinus maximus. The sequence goes on from NC_135885.1 coordinate 2,998,342, forward strand.
CCAGAAAGAGGAGAGGGGGAAGGGGAAACCTCACTGAGAGAGGTCAGCAAATGGAGAGTGGAGGGACAGATCGCTCCCTGCTCCCTTTGGGGGCATTCGTCAGGGGTTTGGGGCCCAGGCAGGTTTTGGGGTGAAGCAGTGGGGGGGGGCTCTTGGCTGTGGGAGTGTTGGTCACTGACATTTGGGTCAGTAAGGGCATCATCCTGGAATTTCATCATATGACCTCAAATTGCCCCACCCAGTCAATAGCCCTTTTCCCCATTCCTAATATTTCGTATCAAATAAATAAAAGCAAAAAGTATTCGGAGAGCCAAATGGAAAGATCAGGGAATGGGGTGAGTGCGACCATTTAGTTGCTTTATCAAAGAGCTAGCGGAAACCGGATGGGCTGAATGGCCTCCTTCTGTACTGTATCCTTGAAACTGTTCAAAGAAAATGAAGAAAAATACACATTTTCCCTGGGTTTTTCCAAGGGATTAATCTTTAATTCCTAGAGGCTTCAGCCCTGGAACCCTATCTGAGCTGGATCGCAAAGTGTTCCATTTCCCCAGACACTGGGACATAGGAACAGGAGGAGGCCATTCAGCCCTGTTCCATCATCCAATGAAATCATGGCTGATCTGCAACCTAACTCCATGCACCTACCATTGTCCCAACAACAACTTATATTTACATAAGATAAAAGCAAAATACTGCGGATGCTGGAAATCTGAAACAAAAACAAGAATTGCTGGAAAAACTCAGCAGGTCTGACAGCGTCTGTGGAGAGAAAGACAGGGTTAATGTTTCGAGTCCGTATGACTCTTCAAAACTAAAGAGAAGTAGAAATGTGGTGAAATATATACTGTTTAAGGGGGATTGGGACAGATGAAGCTGGATAGAAGGCCAGTGATAGGTGGAGGCAAAGGAGAGATTGCCAAAGATGTCATAAACAAAAGGTGGAAGGGGTGTTGATGGTGGTGATACTGGCTAAAGGAGGTGCTAATGGGGACATTAAGAGTAGAAAGCAGGATGAGCAAGTGATTGATGGCCCTAGTGGAGGTGGAGGTAGGGGAGGGTGAGAAAGAAAAGATCAAAATAGGCTAAAAGGTGGGGATAAAACAATGAATGGAAATAAATTTTAAAAATAATAATAGAAATAGGTGGGAAAAAATATATATATAAAAACTTAAAAGTAAATATTTGAAAAAAGGGGATCAAAAAGGGGGAGGGGATGGAGGAGAGAGTTCATGATCTGAAGTTGTTGAACTCAATGTTAAGCCCGGAAGGCTGTAAAGTGCCTAGTCGGAAGATGAGGTGCTGTTCCTCCAGTCTGCGTTGAGCTTCACTGGAACAATGCAGCAGGCACACCGTCCCCTCCCCCCACCCCACCCCCACTCGGGCCAACAGTCACTTGCTCATCCTGCTTTCTACTCAATGTCCCCATTAGCACCTCCTTTAGCCAGTGTCACCACCATCAACACCCCTTCCACCTTTTGTTTATGACATCTTTGGCAATCTCTCCTTTGCCTCCACCTATCACTAGCCTTCTATCCAGCTTCATCTGTCCCAACCCCCCTTAAACAGTATATATTTCACCACATTTCTACTTCTCCTTAGTTCTGAAGAAGAGTCATATGGACTCGAAACGTTAACTCTGTCTTTCTCTCCACAGATGCCGTTTTTCCAGCATTTTCTGTTTCTGTTTATATTTACATAATGTCTTTAACGTAATGAAGTGTCCCAAGACACTTGACAAGAACACCATAAACCAAAATTTCACACCCAGCCTCAAAAGGAGATATTAGGCCACAGGGGACTAATAGTTTGGTCAAAGCGGTAGGTTTTAAGGAGAGTCTCAGTGGAGGAGACAGGCGGAGAGGGTGCAGAGAGGCCATTCCGAGCAGCTAAAAGCACGACTGCCAATGGCGGAGTGATTAAAACCAGGGATACTCAAAGAGGCCAGGATTAGAGGAGCGCAGAGATCTCAGAGGGTAGTGGGGCTGGAGGGGATTAGGAGATAGGGAGTGGGGGGAGGCCAAGGAGGCATTTTAAAACAAGGATGAGAATTTTAAGACGTTGCTTGATCAGGCGCCAATGTAGATCAGCGAGCACAGGGGTGAACAGGACTTGGTGCAAATTAAGACACAGGCAGCGGAGTTTTGGGTGACCTCAAGTTTACCGGGGGGGTTAGAATGTAGGAGGCCTTAACACTAACTTACTAAAGTCTCAGATTCAAAATTAATAATTGATTTTGATTTAGCATCAATTGCTATTTGCGGAACTGAGTTCTACACCCTTTGTGCGTAGAAAAGTTTCCTAATTTCCCTCTTGAGAGGTCTGTCTGTAATTTTTAGACTATGTCCCAGCCCAGCCCAACAAAAATAGTTAATAAAAACAGAAAATGCTGGAAAAACTCAGCAGGTCTGGCAGCATCTGTGGAGAGAAAGAAACAGAGTTAATGTTAGTAAATAACAGTAAATATTGGATTAAGAGTTCATGGTCTGAAGTTGTTGAATTCAATGTTAAGTCCGGAAGGCTGTAAAGTGCCTAATCGGAAGATGACCCAGATCTCCCTGTCGCTTGCCATTTCAACACTCCACCCTGCTCTCTTGCCCACACGTCCGTCCTTGGCTTGCTGCATTGTTCCAGTGAAGCTCAACGCAAACTGGAGGAACAGCACCTCATCTTCCGACTAGGCACTTTACAGCCTTCCGGACTGAATATTGAGTTCAACAATTTTAGATCATGAACTCTCTCCTCCATCCCCACCCCCTTTGTAAATCCAATATTTATTTATTGATGTATCTATCGATTTACATTTTATTCTTTTACTCATTTGTTAATTTTTAACCCTTTCCCACCCCCCCCCCAACAGGACCATCTGTCACTTGTTCTTCTGTTTTGTTTTCACAGAGCGCTGATCTTTGTTCTGCTATTAACACCTTCTGCTTTCAGACCTTTATGTCACCATCAGCACCATCTTTATTCTTTAACGCTACCGTTAACATTCCCTTTGTCTTGTGTCCATGACAATTTTGTCAATCTCTCCTTTTCCACCTGCTCCACCCCCTCTTTAACAGTATAAAATCCATCACATTTCTACTTCTCTTTAGCTCTGAAGAAGAGTCACACGGACTCGAAACGTTAACTCTGTCTCTCTCTCTCCACAGACACTGTCAGACCTGCTGAGTTTTTCCAGCATTTTCTGTTTTTATTTCAGATTTCCAGCATCCGCAGTATTTTAGTTTTACCTCAGCAAAAATAGTTTCTCTCAGTCTACGCTATCTGTTCCTTTTCATATCTTCAAAACTTGGATCAGGTCACCCCCCGCTAACCCTCTAAATTCCAGGGAATACAGCTGTTGAATCTCTCCTCGTCATTTAACACTTGGAGTTCAGGTATCCTGGTAAATCTGCGCCACACTCCCCTGAGTGATGTTACCGGCAACCAGGTGAGCACAAATCATTTTTGGGATCCAAAGCCGTGTTGATGTTCTTCTTTTGCAGCCTGAGTACCTGAATCTGGAGGAACTCTGTCAGGACCTGGCGGTGGAATTGCTTGGAATGTGCCGGAACCAGAGTGAAGTGAACGCTGTGCTGAACGACTGCGGTGAGGAAAACGTGGAGGATGTGGACAACCAGGCCTTTGAGGAAGGGATTCCCAACTTGGGCAGGCTACGTCTTGCTGTCAACTACAATCAGAAGCGGGTGAGTGTTACTGGGATGTCTGCCCTGGGGGAGGGACCAAACGATTTGCTTCAGAGGGGGAGGGGACTCGTAATAACATAGGAAATAGAAGCTGGAGTAGGCCATCCAGTCCTCTGAGCCTGCTCCACCATTCAACAACACCATCTCCTACCTCAAATCCACTTCCTCTCTCTCCTCCATTTCACTTAATTCCCTTAGTACCCAAAAATCCGTCAACCTCAGTCTTGAACATACTCAATAACTAAGCATCCACAGCTCTCCGGAGTAGAGAATTCCGAAAGTTCTCAACCCTTTGAGTGCAAATATTTCTCCTCATTGTGGACCTAATTGGTCACCTCTTATTCTGAGGCTGTGACCCCTGGTTCCAGACTCTCCAACCAGGGGCAAACAACCTCTCAGTGTCTAGCTTGCTGAGCCCCTGAAGAATTTTATATGTTTCAATGAGATCATCTCTCATTTTTCTACATCTTAGGGAATATAAGCCTAGTCTACTCAATTTCTCTTCATAAAACAGTCCCTTCATCCCGGGTACCAGCCTATTGAACCTTTCTTTCACCTCATCTATGTCCTTGCTTAGGTAAGGAGACCAAAAAGTGTGGCCTCACCAATGCCTTGTGCAATTGCATTAAAATTCCTCACTTACAATCCCTTTGCAACCAAAGACACCATAACATTTGCTTTCCTAATTGCTTGCTGTACCTGCATGTTAACTTTCTGTGATTCATGTACAAGTGTACCCGGGGCCCTCAGAATACAAACATTTCCCAGTCTCTCACCATTCAAAATATATTCTGTTTTGTTATTTTTCCCACCAAACTGGATAAGTTCACACTTTGCTACGTTGTATTCTCCATCGGCCATGTCCTTGCCCACTCACCCAAAGTGTCTGTGTCCCTCTGCAGCCCCTTTGTGTCCTCCTCACAGCCTACTTCGTATTGTCAGCAATCTTTAATACACTACGCTCAGTACCCTTCATCTAAATCATTGATTATAAATTGTAAATAGCTGAGTCCCAACTACTGATCCTTACAGTACCTGGCTAGTTACAACCTGCCAACCTGAAAATGTCCTGTTTGTTCTTACTTTCCATTTTCGTTGACAAATCCTCAATCCATGCACATATACTACCCCCAATCCCATGAGCCGTAGTTTTGTGTAATGACCTCTTGTGTGGCACCTCATGGGATGATTTTTGAAGTGTCCAGTTACCACCTCCCTCAGAATAGATTCTCACATTGTTCCTACTGCTGATGTTAGGTCAACTTTCCTGTAGTTCCCCATTTTCTCTCTTCCTCTTTTCTTAAATAGCAGGATTATGTTTGCTATCTTTCAATCCTTGGGAACTGTTCTAGAATCTAAGGAATTCAGGAAGATCAAAACCAATGCACCCACTATCTCTGCAGCTACCCCTTTTACAACCACAGGTCCAGGGGATTAGTCGCCACTTAGTCCCATGAATTTCTCCAGTACTATTTCTTATACAGATTCCTCATTCAGTCTAGACCCTTGGCTCTCCATTATTTCTGGAATGTTTATTGTGGCTTCTACTGTGAAGACAGATACAAAATATGTTTTATTGTTATACAAACATACAAAATAGGAACAGGAGTGGGCCATTCGGCCCCTCGAGCCTGCTCTGCCAGTCAATAAGATCATGGCTGATCTGTTTGTGTTTCGATTTCCACATTCCCATCTACCCCCGATAACCTTTGATTCCCTTGCCTAACAAGAATCTATCTACCTCCACCATAAAAATATTCAATGACTCTGCCTCCACCACCTTCTGAGGCAGAGAGTTCCAAAGTCGCACAACCCTCAGAGAGAAAAAATTGCTCCTCATCTCTGTCCTAAAAGGGCGACCCCTAATTTTAAAACAGTGACCCCCTAGTTCTGGACTCACCCACAAGAGGAAACATCCTTTCCACATCCACCTTGTCAAGGCCGTTCAGGATCTTGTAAACTTCAATCAAATCACCCCTCACTCTTCTAAACTCCAGTGGAAACAAGCCCAGTTTGTCCAACCTTTCCTCATAAGACAGCCCACTCATTCCAGGTATCAATCTAGTAAACCTCCTCTGAACCGTCTCCAATGCATTTACATCCTTCCTTAAATAAGGAGACCAAAACTGCACACAGTATTCGAGGTGCAGTCTCACCAATGCCCTGTATAACTGAAGCATAACATCCTTATTTTTATGTTCAACATTCCTTGTTCCAGTCCGACTCAGGGCCCTCCCACAACTCTTTCTCCGGTACATCGATGATTACTTCGGTGCTGCTTCGTGCTCTCATCTGGACCTGGAAAAAATGATCAATTTTGCTTCCAATCTCCACTCCTCCATCACCTTCACATGGTCCATCACTGACACTTCCCTTCCCTTCCTTGACCTCTCTGTCTCAATTTCTGATGATAGACTGTCCACCAATATCCATTACAAGCCTACCGACTCCCACAGCTACCTCGACTACAGCTCCTCACACCCCGCTTCCTGTAAGGACTTCATCCCATTCTCTCAGTTCCTTCGCCTCCATTGATCTATTCCAATGATGCCACCTTCCAAAATGACTCTTCTGACATGTTTTCTTTCTTCCTTCACCAAGGTTTACCCCCAACTGTGGTTGACAGGGCCCTCAACCATGTCCGACCCATCTCCCACACCTCTGCCCTCACACCTTCCTCTCCCTCCCAGAACCATGATAGGGTCCCCCTTGTCCTCACTTTTCACCCCACCAGCCTCCGCATTCAAACGCTCATCCTCCGCCATTTCCGCCAACTCCAGCATGATGCCACCACCAAACACATCTTCCCTTCACCCCCTCTGTTGGAATTCTGTAGGGACCATTCCCTCCGTGACATCCTGGTCCACTCCTCAATAGCCTCCAACTCCTCAACCCCTTCCCACGGCGCCTTCCCATGCAATCGCAGAAGGTGCAACACCTGCCCATTTACTTCCCCCCTCCTCACCGTCCAAGGGGCCAAACACTCCTTTCAGGTGAAGCAGCATTTCACTTGCACCTCCCTCAATTTAGTCTACTGCATTCGCTGCTCCCAATGCGGTTTCCTCTACATCGGGGAGACTAAATGCAGACTGGGTGACCACTTTGCAGAACACTTTTGCTCAGTCCACAAGCATGACCCAAACCTCCCTGTCGCTTGCCATTTCAACACTCCACCCTGCTCTCTTGCCCACATGTTTGTCCTTGGCCTGCTGCATTGTTCCAGTGAAGCTCAACGCAAACTGGAGGAACAGCACCTCATCTTCCAACTAGGCACTTTACAGCCTTCCGGACTGAAAATTGAGGTTAACAAACCAGATCATGAACAGTCTCCTCCATCTTTACCCCTTTTTTAATCCAATCATTTATTTATTTATTTCATTTCATTTCATTTATTTATTTATCTATATTTATTTACTTATTTATTCATTAAAAATCTTATAACCCATTTTCCCCAACCACCCCCCAAACCCACCCCCACTCCCACAGGGCCTTCTATCACTTGTTTCTATGTTACTATTTCACAGAGCACTGGCCCTTGTTCTACTATTAACATATTATCTTACCTTTAGGCCACTATCAGAACCTCCTTTAGTCTTTAACACTAGCATTAACAATCCCTTTGTCCTGTGTCCTTGACATCTTTGTCAATCTCTCCTGAGCTCCCACCTATCCCTGACCTATTTTGCTCCACCTGCTCCACCCCCAGGATAAAATCCATCACATTTCTACTTCTCCTTAGCTCTGAGGAAGGGTCATACGGACTCGAAACGTTAACTCTGTTTCTCTCTCCACAGAGGTTGTCAGACCTGCTGAGCTTTCCCAGTATTTTCTGTTTTTATTTCAGATTTCCAGCACCTGCGGTATTTTCCTTTTATACTTTCCTACCTACCTTTGTGGCATCTGCAAATTTAGCTACCATGCCTTCGCTCCCCTCATCTAAATCATTGGTGTAAATTGTAAAAAGCACATACCTCTGCAGGACTCCATTCGTCACCATCCTGCCAATCGGACAAAGACCCATTTATACATACTCTCTTTTCTGCCAGGCAGCCAATCCTCTATCCAGGCTGATGTATTACCCCCCCTACACCAGGAGCTTTTATTTTCCACAATAACCTTTGATGTGGCACCTTATCAAATGCCTCCTGGAAATCCAAGTACAGCATGTCTACAGACTCCCCTTTATCCACAGCGCATGTTACTCCTTCAAAAAATTCCAATAAATTTAATAAACATTATTTCCTTTCACAAAACCATACTGACTCTGTCCAATTGCCTTGAGTTTTTCGAAGTGCCCAGCTATAACCTCCTTAATGATCGATCCCAACGCCTTCCCCACGAAAGATGTCAAGCTAACTGGCCTATAGTTTCCACTTTTGTGCCTCCCTCTCCTCTTGAATAGAGGGGTTATATTTGCTATTTTCCAGTCTGATGTAACCTTTCCAGAATCCAGAATTTTAGAAAATTAAAACCAATGCCCTCAGCTCCATCAGTTTGCTCAGTACTGCTTCCATAGTGATTACAATTTCATCAAGTTCCTCTCTCCCGTTCACCTCCTGATTTACAGCTATTACTGGAATGTTTTTTGTATCCTCTATAGTGAAGACAGAAGCAAAATATTAGTTCATTTCATCTGCCATTTCCTTATTATCTACTATTAACGCCCCATTCTCATCCTCTGGAGGACCAACACTCACTTAGTATTTCCCTTTTTAACTACCTGTAGATACCCTTGCTGTCTATTTTTACATTTCTAACTAACTTCCTCTTCTATTCTAATTTCTTTCTCCTGATTAACATTTTAGTCATTCTCTGCTGTTCTTTGTATTCTGACCTGCCAGTCATCTTTGCGCAGTTAGTTATATGCTTTTTCTTTCAGTTTGATACAGAATCACAGAATTGTTAAGGTGCAGAAGGAGGCCATTCAGCCCATCGTGTCTGCACCAGCTCGCTGACCATTTTAACTTAGTGCCAATCTCCTGCCTTTTCCCCGTAACCCTGCACATTGTTTCTATTTCAATAATCATCCAATGCCCCCTTGAATGCTTCACTTGAATCTGCCTCCACCACACTTCCAGGCAGTGCATTCCAAACCCTAACTACTCGCTGTGTGAAAAAGTTTTTTCTCACCTCGCATTTGCTTCTTTTGCAAATCACTTTAAAACTGTGCCCTCTGGTTTTGGGTCCGTTTAGGAGTGGGTACAGTTTCTCCCCATCTACTCTGTCCAGACCCCTTATGATTTTGAAAACTTCTATCAAGTCTCCTCTTAGCCTTCTCCTCTCCAAGGAAAACAGTCCCAACTTCTCCAATCTTTCCTCATAACTGAAGTGTCTCAGCCCTGGAACCATTCTCGTAAACATCTTCTGCACTCTCTCCAATGCGTTCACATCCTTCCTATAGTGTGGTGCCCAGGACTGTACACAATACTCCAGCTGAGGCCTAACCAGTGTCTTATAAAAGATCATCAAAACCTCCCTGCTCTTGTACCCAATGCCCCTATACTTTTCCTCACTTCTTTAGTTAACCACAGATGGTGGGCCCTCCCTTTAGAATTTTATTTATAGTGTAAATATACTTATTCTGTGTATCCTGAAATATCCCCAGTGCCTGCCACTGCTTCCCTATTGAACTATCCCCTACCCTAATATCCCAGTTCACTTCAGCTAAGCTCAGCTTTTTCTGCCATTTCCTTATTCTCCATTATAATTTCACCTTCTCGGCCTCTAATAGGCTCATGTTTACTTTCATTAACCTCCTCCTGTTTAAATACTGATAGAAATGTTTACAATCTGTTCTTATGGACTGGATTTTCATGTGGGTAGCAGAAGTTGGGAAAATGCCTGACTTGGCCTGCCTGACTCGTGAAAAATGCCTGGATATTGTCCGGGTCTTGCTGCATTTGGACATGGACTGCTTCAGTATCTGAGGAGTCGCGAATGGTGCTGAACATTGTGCAATCATCAGCCAACATCCCCACTTCTGACCTTATGGTGGAAGGAAGGTCATTGATGAAGCAGCTGAAGATTGTTGGGCCGAGGACACTACCCTGAGGAACTCCTGCAGTGATGTCCTGGAGCTGAGATGACTGACCTCCAACAACCACAACCATCTTCCCAAAGGAACATATGGTGCTGGGTATGACTCCAACCAGCGGAGAGTTTTCCCCCTGATTCCCATTGACTCCAGTTTTGCTAGGGCTCCTTGATGCCACACTCGGTCAAATGCTGCCTTGATGTCAAGGGCAATCACTCACACCTCACCTCGGGAGTTCAGCTCTTTTGTCTGTGTTTGGGCCAAGGCTGTAATGAGGTCAGGAGCAGGGTATTTAAATAATGACAGCTTTACAGTTCCACATACCTTATCCAGCCTCCACGAGCATTTACATCTCCACCTTGAAGTTGTGGAACACACACTGCGGATTGAGGCTATTCCTGGAGTGAAAATTGGGTCTGCTTGCCCTGTGCATGGAGTGTAAATGGGCCTGTTGACCTCAGGTTTCTCTCGTGTATGCTTCATGCCCCACCCCCTACCCAGATCTGAGTCTCACCTGCCAATTCTAAAGGTGCCCAGATTCTCCACGACTCTGCTAAAATCCAGCCATATGTGTCTTTGCTAGTCTACGCCCCTAATCTCTTTTCTCTTTCCTTATTAACTTCTTGCTCATCCTTTGCTGAATTCTAAAATCTTCTCAATCCTACGCCTTACTATTCATCTCGATAACATTCTAATCTTCTCCCTCTGATTTAATTCTACCTTTAACTCCGAGCTATGGTTGGACCTTTTCCTCTGTGGAGGAACTTGTGCCTCAAAGGAATGTATACCTGTTGCAAATTATGTATTAATTCTTTAAACGTTAGCCATTGCTTGTCAGCCACCGTGGCTGGGATGTTCCGGCATTGCTATGGCGGGCTCACCAATGGCCCATCGACTTTTGGCTGGACTGGAAGCTCCCAGCGGTGGGCAGTGCTGGGAAATCCCTCCCATATCTTTTAATGTTGTTTCCTATCTACCTGAGGCAACCTACCCCTCCTACCTAAGCAGCTCGCTTTGCTTAGATTCAAGATCACAATTTTGGGCTTAACCAAATTGCTCTCAAGCTCAATATAAAATTCAATTATATTATAATTACTCTCCCCTAGAGGCCTCTTTACTATAGGTTTATTAATTAACCCTTTCTTATGACACAGCACCAGATCCAAAATAGCCTCTTCCCCATCAGGTTCTCGACACACTGATGTAAAAAACTACCTTCAATACAGTCCATGAACTTGTCCTCCACACTATTACTGCAAATTTATTTGCCTAATCTATATGGAGATTGAAGTCCACTTGATTACTGAATCTCATTAAATGTGCTTCTAATTTCCTGATTTATGCCCTATCCGACACTACATCTACTGTCATGGGGTCTATAAACATCTCCCACCAACGTTTTCTGCCTCTTTGCTGCTTCTTCCTCTTAAACTTATTCAATATCTTGGATTTTTCCAATCTAAGATCCTTCCTCTCGACTGTTTTTACCCCATCCTCTGTTATCAGGGCTGCCTCCCCTCCCTTTCCATTTTGTCTTTTCTCTTCAAAAAGTTGAATATTCTGGAGTATTTATTTCCCAGCCTTGGTCACTTTGCAACTAAGTCTCTGTAATGACTATTAGATCAAACCCATTCATTTCTTTTTTGCTATTAATGCATCTAATCTGTTGCAAATACTTCACACATTCATATATAATGTCTTTAGCTTTGACTTTTTCTTTCTAATTATTCCTGAAGTCACCTTAATCATTACTGCCCTGTTGACTTTGTCACTCTCACTCTCTCTCTCCCGGACCCACTCTGCTCATTTTTACCCCAATCACTGCTCGGTTCTAGAACATTAGCATTGTCCCTGCTGCTTTTGAGTTAACCCTTTCCTGAATCATCGCAATCCTTTTAAAGCCCTATAGGATGGAAGGGGGTTAGCGAGATTCCTGTGGCAGTATCGTTGGCGGCTCACTAATGTTCTCCCTTTGATACTCTTCTCTTCACATCTCATTGGCTGTCTTTGTTTCCTCCAGTTTGTGGCTCACCCAATTTGCCAACAGGTCCTCACCTCGATCTGGTGTGGGAAGCTAACCTGGTGGAGAGGCAGCAGGACCATCTCACTCGTATGTGTCTCCTTTGGGATGTTCCTCACCATGCCCTTGCTAAGTCTGTTCTACTGGATCGCTCCCAAATCCAAGGTACAGTGGGAGGAGGAAGAAGGGGGGCATGTGCACACTGGGGGAGGGGCTGTGGTAGGGGAGCGGTGTTGCTGGGGGAGGGGGCTTTGGGGGAAGCAGAATGTGTAGGGAGAGCGGCTGGGGGAGGAGGTTGTTGCAGGAGAAACTGGGGGAGGGCTTGGGAGAGGGGAATGTGTTGGGAGTGGGTGGGGAGCGGGATGTTGGGGGATTTGGGGGAGGGGGATGCTGGGGGAGTTGGGGGAGGGCGATGTTGCGGGGGTGGAGGAGGGGATGTTGGAATGGGGATGGGGAAGGGGCAGGTGTGGGAGTGGGGGATGTTCGGGAGGGGGTGGAGGAAGGGGAATTTGTGCACAACAAGATCCCACAAACTGCAATGTGACAATGACAAGATAATATGTTTTGTGATATTGGTCAAGGGGCAAATATTAGGCCCAGGACACCAACTTCCTTGCTCTTCTCCTAATACTGACCGGGGGATATTTTACACCTGAGAGGCCAGACAGGGCCTTGGGTTATTGTCCACCTCCCTTCTAAAATTATTGATGGAATCAGCTTCCTCCACTTTTCCAGCTCGAGTGTTTCTGATCCCAACAACTCTCTGAGTGAAAACATTTCTCCTCCTCGGCCCTCGAGACCTTTACCCGATGATTTTAAATCTCTGGCTATTGAGCCAATCACCACAGGGTGAGCTTTTCTCTCTCTACCCCATCAAAACCTCTCATTGTTTTGCAAATCTCTGTAGGTCACTGCTTCACCATCTCCAGTCCAAGGAGAACAGTCCCAACTTTACCAACCTCTCCTCAGGACCAATGTCCCTCATCCCTGTTTTTTTATTCTTTCATAGGATGTGGGCATCACTGGCGAGGCCAGCATTTGTTGCCCATCCCTAATTGCCCTTGAACTGAGTGGCTTCCTCACCCATTCCAGAGGGCAGTTAAGAGTCAACCTCATTGCTGTGGGTCTGGAGTCACATGTAGGCCAGACCTGGTAAGGACAGCAGATTTCCTTCCCTAAAGGGATTATTGGACAGATAGGTTTTAGAACAATCAGTGATGGCCACCATTACCGAGACTGGCTTTCAACTGAATTCAAATCCCACCAGCTGCCATGGTGGGGTTTGAACCCATGTCCCCAGAGGATTAGCCTGGGTCTTTGGATTATTGGTCCAGTGTCATTACCGCTACACCACCATCTTCCCAAGGTGACACACAAGCACGGGCAGAGTGAAGATAGGAATAGACCAGGAACTCTTTAGTCATCAGTGCTGGAGGGTTAGAGATCTATCTCCTGTAAAACACCACGCACTCAAGCCGCGTGCTGCCTAACCTGCATCGATCTCTCGGTTTTCCAATGTCTGTTTTTTTTTCCGCTGGTTGTGTTTCAGCTTGGACAAATTGTTCGGACCCCGGTCATTAAGTTCCTCCTTCACTCCTCTTCCTATGTCTGGTTTCTGGTGTTGCTCCTGGTGGAGTCGATAGTCGCCCAACAGTTCCGGGATTTGGCCTCATCCAGGAATGAACCGATCTACCTCAACTCCTTCCACATGGTTTGGGTAGTGGGTGAGTTAACAGTTTCTCAGAGGTAACAGTTGCGGCAATATGTGTGTGGAAGGAGAATGACAAAAGATTTTCCGTGTTTCTAATGAGGAAACTAGGAGACAAGCAAGTTTGGAAAGCGAAAAACAGACTAAAAGATCTGTTTGAGTTCCAAAGAAGAGTCATAATAGACTCGAAACGTTAACTCTGTTTCTCTCTCTCTACAGGTGCTCCCAGACCTGCTGAGTTTTTCCAACACTTCTCCGGTTTTATTACTTGCATTTCGATAGCACCTTTCACTACCTCAGGACATCCCAAAACACCTCACAGCCAATGGCGTACTTTTTGAAGTGTAGTTAGTGTTGTAATGTTGGAAATACGGCAGCCAGTTTGCGCACAGCAAGATCCCACAAACAACAGCGTGATAATAAGCAGATAATCTATTTCTTTGTCAGAATTACAGAATCTTACCAAACTGAAGGAGGCCATTCAGTCCATCGTGCCTGTGCCAGCTCTTTGAAAGAGCTGTCCACTTAGTCCCACTCCCTCAGCTCTTCCCCCATACCCCTGCAAACTGTACCCCTTCAAGTATTTATCCAATTCCCTTTTGAAAGTTACTCTTGAATCTGCTTCCACCACCCTTTAAATGCGATGCATTCCAGATCATAACCACTCGCTGTGCTAACCTTTCCCCCCAGTCACTTCTGGTTCTTTTCCAGTTCTCTTCAATCTGTGTCCCTCTGGTTACCAACCCTCCTGCCACTGGAAACAGTTTCTCCTTGTTTACTCTCCAAATACTTCATCATTTATTAACTGATTGGTTAACATGATTTATTAAATCTTCTCTTAACCTTCTCCTCTCCAAGGAGAACAACCCCGGCTTCCCCAGCCTCTCCACATGAACTGAAGTGTCTCCGCCTCTTTCCAGAGAGGATTAGACAGAGTTTTCACTTGGGTGACATGTGGAGAATGCAGAATGGAAACCCCTAATGGAATGGACAGGAGGGAGGAGATTGGAGGGATTGAGGTAGGGAGACTGTAGTCGACTCCCAGGGCACAATGTTCTAACCACTTTGTCCTCCCTCTGAAGGGTTCTTCTGGTATGAGTGTAAGGAGGTGTGGATCGAGGGGCTGCGCAGTTACCTGTTGGACTGGTGGAATTTGCTGGATATTGTCATTTTGAGTATGTACCTGGCCTCCTTCGCACTCCGAATAGTGGTCTACCTGAGTGGAAAACTCTATTGTTTGGCAGACAGTGTTTCATTCTACTGCTACTATTTCACAGATGCTGGTGAGTGGCAGACATCAAACATCATCATCGTTGGGGCAAGTTTCCCTCACCCACCTTTACTGTGTCTTAACAGCATCATAAACACACTAGGCAAATCTCCCATCACTCTGTATGGAATGTGGGTGTCGCTGGCTAGGCCAGCATTTATTGCCCATCTCTAATTGCCCTCATTCAGAAGGCATTTAAGGGTCAACCACATTGCTGTGTGTCTGGAGTCACATGTAGGCCATACCAGGTAAGGATGGCAGATTTCCTTCCTAGATGGATTTTTACAACAATCGACAATGGTTTGTGGTCATCATCAGACTTTTAATTCCAGATTTTTGTTGAATTCAAATTCCACCATCTACCGTGGTGGGATTCATACCCGGGTCCCCAGAGCATTACCCTGGGTCTCTGGATTGCTAGTCCAGTGACAATACCACTACGCCAACGCTTCCCCCATTGTAAACACAGTGGGAGGTCGCCCCCTGTCACTGTGTGTTAACAATATCATAAAAATAGAGGGAGATTTCTCCCATCAGTGTGTATTAGCAACATCGTAAACACAGTGGGCGATTTCCTATCCCGTCACTGTATAATAAGAACATAAGAAATAGGAACAGGAGTAGACCATTCGGCCCCTCGAGCCTGCTCCGCCATTCAATAAGATCATGGCTGATCTTCCTGTGTTTCGATTTCCACCTTCCTATGTAACCTCGATAACCTTTGATTCCCTTGCCTAACAAGAATCTATCTACCTCTGCCTTAAAAATATTCAATGGCCCCGCCTCCACCCCCTTCTGAGGCAGAGAATTCCAAAGTCGCACAACCCTCTGAGAGAAAAAAATTCTCCTCATCTCTGTCCTCAAAGGGCGACCCCTAATTTTAAAACAGTGACCCCCTAGTTCTGGACTCACTCACAAGAGGAAACATCCTTTCAACGTCCACCTTGTCAAGGCCGTTCAGGATCTTGTAAACTTCAATCAAATCACCCCTCACTCTTCTAAACTCCAGTGGAAACAAGCCCAGTCTGTCCAACCTTTCCTCATAAGACAACCCACTTATTCCAGGTATCAATCTAGTAAACCTCCTTTGACCTGCCTCCAATGCATTTACATCCTTCCTTAAATAAGGAGACCAAAACTGCACACAGTATTCGAGATGCGGTCTCACCAATGCCCTGTATAACTGAAGCATAACATCCTTATTTTTATGTTCATTCCCTCTCGTAATAAAGGATAATATTCCATTAGCCTTCTTAATTACTTGCTGTACCTGCAGACTAACTTTTTGTGACTCATGTACTAGAACACCTAGATCCCTCTGCACTTCAGAATTCTGCAGCCGTCCTCCATTTAAGTAATACTCTGCTTTTTTGTTCTTCCTGCCAAAGTGAACTTCACATTTTCCCACATTAAACTCCATTTGCCAGATCTTTGCCCACTCACTCAACCTATCTATATCCATCTGCAACCTCCTTATATCTTCTTCACCACATACTTTCCTACCTATCTTTGTGTCATCTGCAAATTTAGCTACAATGTCTTCACTCCCCTCATCTAAGTCACTGATGTAAATTGTAAAAAGTTGAGGCCCCGGTACAGACCCCTGTGGGATTCCACTGGTCACATCCTGCCAATCAGAAAAAGACCCATTTATGCATACTACAACATCGTAAATACAGTGGGATATTTCCCCCATCACTGCATATTAATAACATCGTAAACACAGTGGGCGATTTTCCCATCACTACATCTTAACAGCATTGTAAACATGGCGGGAGATTCCCCCCATCACTGCGTATTAACTACATCATTAACACAGTGGGAGATTTCACCCCAGTACCCGCGTATTAGCAACATCATAAACAAATAGATTTTTGGCAGTATATAGCTTAAGTATTGCAGAAAAAAAGAGACATTTATTGTTGAAGTTTTTTGCCTTGCACTAATCAGGACAATTCACAAGAAAATACCAACATCAGGGGAATCAACATATTTATATTGTATGAGAAGAGAGTGCTGATTGGTTGGCAAGTGGACTCTGTTTGGTAAAGGCGTTGCCATGGAGAATGCACTGGTTGATGGTGACTGACAATTATATGCCAAACATTGTTTGAAATTTAAATCAGGCAGCTTGGCCCTGATTGGTCAATGCATTGCCGAGGAATGAACCAGCGAATGGCTGTCACTTTGCGCCTGTTTCAGCTAAACAAAATAAGTGTAAGAACAGGTGTGTACATGTCCCTCCTGTCTGAAAAGAGCAGGGCCCCGTGTACTAATATATGTAGCTTCCAGGACACACAAATGCACCACACTGCGAACCCAACTGACAACCTTAAATTGGTTGTCAGCGTAATTCTTGCACATTGAGGATTATTTAGCAAATGTTGTCCAATTGCAGAATCACATCTAATGTTGGACACTGTGTTTTGGGTTTTGCAAGCCCAGGCTGGTTGGGTTCGGTCTGTACCCTGCCCGTTGCAAACAGCAGAAGGGACAGGCTGTTTGATATGACCTACCAGTCTTTGGGATGTACAGCCTACATACCCAGCATCACACCGGCACTGAAATTCATATACCACATTGCTCATTTGTGTGATAGGCAGAATGTCTTTTTGACTTGGTGGCAGCATCCTGTAAGTGGTGAACACCGCTCGTGTTGCTGCTGCAGAGTGAAACAGCTAGCTTCACCCGCCTATCACACGAATATGGTACATGAGTAATGTGCAACAGGCAAGGTACTGACTGTAGCCAACCAGGCTGTGCTTGCAAAGCTCAAAACAGTGTCCAACACTGTAAGCACAAAGGGGATTCCCCCAGTAAATGTGTATTAATAACATCGATTTCCTGCTTTCTAATTTTCTGATAACTGCTTTCCCCATTTCATGGTGTTTGATACCTGATGACATCACATTCCAATATCCTGCTTTTTACCACAGGAACACAGGGTCTCGGTGCCAGCACTCAACATTTCTGCAATCCCACCCTGCTGGGAGATATAGACTCCCTCCTCCCTCTTCCCTCCCTCGCCCGTCTACCCTCGTTCCCTGCAGGAGATTCAAGCTGCCTTTTGGAACTGCTGTAGTGTACACCCTGTTAGAAAGCGAGTTGTGCGGAGACGGTGATGTGGTGCTAATGTCACTGGACTAGCAATCCAGAGGCTCAGATTGACCGCTCTGGGAACATGGGTTCCAATCCCACCATGGTGGCTGGTGGAATTTAAATTTAATAAATCTGGAATTAAAATGACCATGAAACAATGACCAGTTGTTATGAAAGCCAACATGGTTCACCCTTTAGGGAAGAAATCTGCCGTCCTTACCTGGTCTGGCCTACATGTGACTCCAGACCCACAGCAACGTGATTGACTCTTAACTGCCCCCTGAAATGGCCAAACCAGCCACTCAGTTCAAGGGCAATTAGGGATGGGAAATAAATGCTGGTCTTAATATTGACACCATGAAAAAATAAAAAAAAACTTGATGTATCTTTACGGTGGAAGTCATGCAGCTTTCAATAAATGGTTTCCTTAACTATTTTAGTGATAGCGACCACAACGTGGTACAGTTTAAGTTTGTTATGGACAAAGAAATCGACAAGTTGCTAAAAAATGTTTTGGACTGGGGGAGAGTGGATTTTAGTAAAATAAGGCAGGATCTGGTCAAGGTAGACTGGGAACAGCTACTTGTGGGGAAATCTACAGAGGAACAGTGGGGGGTGTTCAAAAAGGAAATGGGAAGGGTACAGGCTCAACATGCTCCCTCTAGGGTGATAGGAAGGAGTAACAATCCCAGAGAACCATGGGTGACCAGAGATATTCAGGTTACGATGAGAAGGAAAAGAGAGGCTTCTGGCAGGTACAAGGGGAGCAAATCAGCGGAGGCATTAGTGGAGAACAGAAAGTGCAGGGTGGAGCTTAAGAAAGCAATTAGGAGAGCAAAGAGGGGATATGAGAAAGCTCTGGCTGGTAAAAGTAGGGAAAATCCCAAGATATTCTATAAGTATATCAATGGGAAGAGGATAACCAGGGAAAGCGGATGACACAAAGATTGGCCAGGTGGTTAAAAGTGAGGTTGGGTGTCTTGGGCTACAGGAAGATATAGACGGGATGGTCAAATGGGCAGATAAGTGGCAGATGGAATTTAACCCTGAAAAGAGTGAGGTGATACACTTTGGAAGGAGTAATTTGACAAGGAAGTATTCAATGAACGGCATGACACTAGGAAGTTCTGAGGAACAAAGGGACCTTGGCGTGTGGGTCCATAAATCTCTGAAGTCAGAGGGGCATGTTAGTGGGGCGGTGAAAAAGGCATATGGGACACTTGCCTTTATCAATTGAGGCATAGATTACAAAAGTAGGAAGGTCATGTTGGAGTTGTATAGAACCTTGGTGAGGCCACAGCTGGAGTACTGTGTGCAGTTCTGGTCGCCACATTATAGGAAGGATGTGATTGCACTGGAGGGGATGCAGAGGAGATTCACCAGGATGTTGCCTGGGATGAAACATTTAAGTTATGAAGAGAGGTTGGATAGACTTGGGCTGTTTTCATTGGAGCAGAGAAGATTGAGGGGCGACTTGATCGAGGTGTACAAGATTATGAGGGGCACGGACAGGGTGGATAGGGAGCAGCTGTTCCCCTTAGTTCAAGGTTCAGTCACGAGGGGACATTAGTTAAAGGTGAGGGGCAGGAGGTTTAGGGGGGATGTGAGGAAAAACTTTTTTACTCAGAGGGTGGTGAGGGTCTGGAATGCACTGCCTGGGAGGGTGGTTGAGGCGGGTTGCCTCACATCCTTTAAAAAGTACCTGGATGAGCACTTGGCACGTCATAACATTCAAGGCTATGGGCCAAGTGTTGGTAAATGGGATTAGGTAGGTAGGTCAGGTGTTTCTCATGTGTCGGTGCAGACTCGATGGGCCGAAGGGCCTCTTCTGTACTGTGTGATTCTGTGATTCTGTGATTCTGTGACTTGGGTCTCAGCGTTCTGTGTAGCTGATGGAATGGGGTATGGTTTCCTTTCCAGACCGGCATGAATGGAAACAAGAGGACCCACAAATGGTGGCAGAGGTGTTATTTGCAATCACCAGTATGCTGAGCCTTGCCCGACTGACATCCATCCTACCAGCTCACGAGACCCTCGGAACGCTGCAGATTTCCATTGGGAGGATGATCGATGACATGATGAGGTTCGGAGCTTGATCCCCGGGAATATTCTGGGATTGAGTATTGTTCCTGTGTCAGGGCAGCAATCACTAGTCCTGGGCTTGGGGAGAGATGAAGCTTCTGAATTGTTAAAAAATCCCTCACTTCCATAGACCTGCACACCTTCTCCCTATATTCCTCAATTCCACCTTCTCCCCATATCCTTCAATCCCACCTTCTTCCCATATCCCTCAATCCCACCTTCCCCCCATACCCCTCACTCCCCACTTCTCCCCATACCCCTCAATCCCACCTTCTCCCTATATCCCTCAGTCCCACCTCCCCATATCCTTCAATCCCCCCTTCTCCCCATACCCCTCAATCCCACCTTCTCCCCATATCCTTCAATCCCCCCTTCTCCCCACACCCCTCAATCCCTCCTTCTTCCCATAGCCCCCAATCCCACCTACTCACTTTCTCATCAATGCAGTGTGCATCCTGGCTCCCTCTTTGCTGGATGTGCCTTGGACCATCTTCTCCTTGAGGAGGATATAAAAACTTCTTCTTCTTTGCCCTGTTCCAGGTTCATGTTTTTGCTGATGATCATCCTGACCGCCTTCCTCTGTGGGATCAATAACATCTACGTCCATTACCTTGACCTGGAACGGCTTGGAAAGTATGGGAACTCCAAGAACTTTCTAGAACTCTCTACAGATCTCATTTGGCCCCATTTGCAGCTACTTAGTAATTTCAGGATACAGATCCGGATTCTGTGAACACACCCCATTCCCCAATAGTGAACAATAGAAAGAGTATGGTGATTCCATAGCCCCTGGGGCACAGCACTGAGGGATCTGGGTTACAGATACATAGATCATTTAAAATAATAACCTGGGCTAATAGGCCATTTTAAAATAGCAAACCAAACACTTAGGGTTCATTTCAATTGAAACAGAATTGAAAAGCAGCGAAGTTCTTTATCCACATGTGCTGTGGATAAAGGGGAACCGGTAGATGTACTGTACTTAGATTTCCAGAAGGCATTTGATAAGGTGCCACATCAAAGATTATTGTGTAAAATGAAAGCTCATGGTGTAGGGGGTAACATATTGGCATGGATAGAAGATTAACTAGATAACAGGAAACATTGAGTAGCCATAAATGGGTTTTTCTGGTTGGCAGGATGTGATGAGTGGTGTGTCACAGGGATCAGTGCTGGGGCCTCAACTTTTTACAATTCATATAAATGACTTGGATGAAGGGACAGATGGTATAGTTGCTAAATTTGCTGACAACACAAAGATGCGTGGGAACGTAAGTAGTGAAGAGGACATAAGGAAGCTACAAAGTGACATAGATAAGATAAGTGAGTGGGCAAAGATCTGGCAAATAGAGTATGAATTGGGCAAATGTGAGATTGTCCATTTTGGCAGGAAGAATAAAAAAGAAGCTTATTATCTACATGGTGAGAGATTGCAGAGCTCTGAGATTCAGAGACTCCAGAGATTCTGTGTGTCCCAGTTCCTGAATTGCTAAAGGTTAGTATGCAGGTACAGTGAGTAATTAGGAAAGATAATAAAATGTTATTGTTTATTGCGAGGAGAATTGAATACAAAAGTAGGGAGGTTCTGCTTCAGTTATACAGGGCACTGGTGAGACCACATCTGGAGAACTGTGTACAGTGCTGGTCTCCTTATTTAAGGAAGGATGTAAATGCGTTACAAGCAGTTCAGAGAAGGTTTATCAGACTAATACCTGGAATGGGCAGGTTGTCTTATGAGGAAAGGTTGGTTAGGCTAGGCTTGTATCCACTGGAGTTTAGAAGAGTAAGAGGTGACTTGATCGAAACCTTTAAGATCCTGAGGGGTCTTGACAGGGTGGATGTGGAGAGGATGTTTCCTCTTGTGGGAGAATCTAGAACTAGAGGTCACTGTTTAAAAATAAGTGGCTGCATATTTAAGACAGAGATGAGGAGAAATTTTTTCTCTCAGAGGGTTGTGAGTCTTTGGAACTCTCTTCCTCAAAAGGCGGTGGAAGCAGAGTCTTTGAATATTTTTAAGGCAGAACTAGATAGACTCTTGATTAACAAGGGGGTGAAAAGTTATCAGGGATAGACGGGGGGGTTACAATCAGATCAGCCATGATCTTATTGAATAGCAGAGCAGGCTTGAGGGGCTGAGAGGCCTACTCCAGGTCCATGTTCATATGTTCGTAAGTTATGTTCAACTTCTGCCAGAGCTTGGTTAGACCAACCCCCTCGGAATACTGGGCACAGTTCTGGTCTTCATGTTCTAAAAAGGATAGAGAGGCATTGGAGAGGGCGATACCGGGAATGAGAGGATAAACCAATCAGGAAAGATTGAACAGGCTGAGAAGGAGAAGGCTGGGGGCTGACCTGATAGAGGTCTTTGAAATGATGAAAGGGTTCAATCGGGTGGATATAGAAAAGATGTTTCAACTTGTTGGGTGGGGGGTGGGGGGCCAAAACCCATGGCCGTTATTGTAAGATAGTCACTAAAAAATCCAATAGGGAATTCAGGAGAAACTTCTTTAGCCAGATAATGGATACAATATGGAATTCGCTACCCAGGGAGATAGTGTGGATGAATTTAAGGGGAAGCTGGATAAACACAAGAGGGAGAAAGGGATAGAAGGATATATTGACAGGGTGAGAGGAAGAGGGAGGGAAGGAGACTCATGTGGAGCAGAAATACCAGCACAGATCTGTGAGGCCAAATGTCTTGTTTCGATGCTAGGCACATAATCCTATGCATTGTGTAATTGGTGTGTATGTCAGTCAGCATGAATATCTAACAGGTGGACTTGCCTAATGAACCTGGTTGCATTTCTGACGATGTGACTAACATGGTAGATAAGGGAGTGTCTATGAATGTTATTTATATGAACTTCCAGAAAACATTTGACAAAGTTCCATATGAGAAACAAAACGAGAGTGCGTGGAATTGAAGGATATTGATTGACATGGGTAGGGAGTTGGTTAGGAAGTAGGAGACAGAGAGTAGGGATAAATGGGTGTGTATTTAGAATTGACAGGATGTGGCAAGAGACCCAGGGAACTGTACTGGGGCCTCAGCTTTTCAGTCTATTTATAAAGGCTGGACAGGTCTTGGATAAAGGAATGGAGAGTTTGCAAGTTTGCAGGTGGCACTAATTTAAATGACACCAAAAACAGTGTATGTGAGAGTGTAAGAATGTAAAGATCATAAGAAATAGGAGCAAGACTAGACCATACAGACTCTCGAGCCTGCTCCGCTATTCAATACGATCATGGCTGATCTTGGGCTTCAACTCCATTTTCCCACCCGCTCCCCATATCCCTTATTCCCTGAGAGACCAAAAATCTGTCTATCCCAGCCTTAAATGTATTCAACAATGGAGCATCCACAACTCTTTGAGGTAAAGAATTTCAAAGATTCACAACCCTTTGAGGGAAGTAATTTCTCCTCATCTCAGTCCTAAATGATCGGACCCTTATCCTGAGACTGTGCCCCTGTGTTCTAGATTCCCCAGTCAGGGAGAAACAGTCTCAGCGTCCACCCTGTCAAACCACTTCAGAGTCTTAAAGCAGGAAGTTGTAAAGGGACAATGACAGATGAAGCGAGTGGACAGAAGTGTGACCGATGGAATTCGATGTGGGGAAGTGTGAGGTCATCCACTTTAGACCCAAGGAAGATAAATCAGTGTATTTTCTAAATGGTGAGAAGCTAGGAACTGTGAAGAGGCTGAGAGATTTAAGGGTCCGAAAATCATTAAAAACTAGTGAACAGGTACAAAAAATGATTAAAAAGGCTAATGGAATATTGGCCTTTATCTCAAGAGGGCTGGAATACAAAGGAGTGAAAATTATGTTAAATTTATCAGACCCCATCTGCAGTAACTGGGTCCAGTCCTGGGCCCCGCACCTCAGGAAGGATATATTGCCCTCGGAGGGGGAGCAGCTCAGATTCACCACCAGATCGACCCCGGGGCTGAAAGGGTTAAATTATAAAACTTGCACAGGCCAGGCATGTATTCCCTTCGGTTTAGAAGATTAGGGGATGACAGAATCGAGGTTTTTAAGATGATTCAAGGATTTCATAGGATCGATGCCCCACCCCCACAACCCCAACTCCCCAAAAAGCTGTGGAGGCTGGGGGAGTCAATTAAAAACATCAAAACCGAGATTGATAGGTTTTTGTTGGGTAAAGGGATTAAGGATTATGGAACCGAGGTGTGTAAATGGAGTTAAGATAGAGATCAGCCATGATCTAATTGAATGATGGAACAGGCTTGAGGGGCTGAATGGTCTCCTGTTCATGTGTGTCGCTGATCATTGTACTTCCATCATGCTCAGATACATTTCACTGCCCTTTCAGGCTGTGCATTTCAGATCATAACTCACTGTGTAAAAATAATCCTTCCCTCTGGTTCTTTACCAATTGTCTGTAATCTGCCATGCACACATACACACATACACACATATACACATACACACATATACACATATACACATACACACATATACACATACACACATATACACATATACACATACACACATATACACATATACACATGCACACATACACACATACACACATACACACATATACACATACACACATACACACATATGCACAAGCATAGCGTTAAAAGAAACACACATCCACATACACAGGTATATTAAGACACGCATGTTCACACACACACACACACACACACACAGAGTCAAACACACACAAGATTTGCACTCATGTATACTCAGTCACACACATACAAAACTCACATACTCACAGTCAATCAGACACACACACATACACACATACACACACACATACTCAAACACACACACAATCAAAACTCACATACAAACACACACGCAAACACACACACACAAACTTATTCATACACACTTTCACACATACTCAAACACTCACAGTCACACGTGTTCATGTTTGCAGACAGTCATACTCTCACACTCACTCTCATTCACGCAAACTCACTCTCTCGCACACACGTTCGCATACCGAAACTCATTCACTCAAACACACACACATGTACAAGCACTCACACACAGTTATACACAGACACGTGCTAACTCACAGCATACAGACTCACCCATCCACACTCATTCACTCAGAAACACACACACAGGAACTCACAAATGTACTCACCCAAAGACTCTCACACACTCACCTGACCAACACTCAAACATGCTAATTCACACTCATACACACTCATACACACTCATGCACTGACTCAGAGTTGGCAGCAATCAGGGCCAAGAATACTGGCTGATTTCTGTTCTCCAGCCCCCAGCTCTCGATCAGGATGTTCTGATATGTAATGATCGCACTGTTACCCAGCAGCAATTGGCTAATGAATATCGGGAGCTGCAGTGTTTGTTCTTTGCCTGAGTTTAATAGAAGCTTCATGTCTCTTGCTCCAGCTTTAATGGCACTTTACAATTCCTCTTCTGGACCATGTTTGGAATGGAGGAACCCACATCAGTGGACCTAACGGATTATGTGGTTGCTGAATTTGTAGGACGGGTTCTGTATGGGATTTTCACAATCGTCATGGTGATAGTGCTACTCAACATGTTAGTCGCTATGATCACAAACTCCTTTCAAAAGATTGAGGTGAGTTTAAGCAATTGCTTGGAGCAGTGAGTGTAACTCTGTATCTAACCCCGTGTTGTACCTGCCCTGGGAGTGTTTGATGGGGACAGTGTAGAGGGAGCTTTACTCTGTATCTAACCCCGTGCTGTGCCTGTCCTGGGAGTGTTTGACGGGGACAGTGTAGAGGGAGCTTCACTCTGTATCTAATCCCGTGCTGTACCTGTCCTGGGAGTGTTTGATGGGGACAGTGTAGAGGGAGCTTTACTCTGTATCTAACCCCGTGCTGTACCTGTCCTGGGAGTGTTTGATGGGGACAGTGTAGAGGGAGCTTTACTCTATATCTAACCCCGTGCTGTACCTGTCCTGGGAGTGTTTGATGGGGACAGTGTAGAGGGAGCTTTACTCTGTATCTAACCCCGTGCTGTACCTGTCCTGGGAGTGTTTGATGGGGACAGTGTAGAGGGAGCTTTACTCTGTATCTAACCCCGTGCTGTACCTGTCCTGGGAGTGTTTGATGGGAACAGTGTAGAGGGAGCTTTACTCTGTATCTAACCCCGTGCTGTACCTGCCTTGGGAGTGTTTGATGGGGACAGTATAGAGGGAGCTTTACTCTGTATCTAACCCCGTGCTGTACCTGTCCTGGGAGTGTTTGATGGCGACAGTGTAGAGGGAGCTTTACTCTGTATCTAACCCCGTGCTGTACCTGCCTTGGGAGTGTTTGATGGGGACAGTGTAGAGGGAGCTTTACTCTGTATCTAACCCCGTGCTGTACTTGGTGAGTATCTGTGTAGAAGTGATTGGGGAAATTGTCTAACAGCCTTTTCCTCTATTTGAAAAATTTTCAGTTAGGATATTCTTGTTCACTGTAGTGGGATCTATGTATTGTGCCCAGAAGCAACTTTACATTCCTCCTATCCCTTGTTTCCAGGACGATGCCGATGTTGAATGGAAGTTTGCCAGATCAAAGCTCTATCTTTGCTATTTCCGGGAAGGCCTCACATTGCCTGTTCCCTTCAACATCATCCCAACACCCAAATCCTTCTTTTATATGCTCAGGTATGTGTCCTACCATTTACATCAGATGGTGCCTCATTGTCTAGAGAGGTTGGACAGGTTAGGCTTGTGTCTGCTGGAGTTTAGAAGAGTAAGTGGCGACTTGATTGAAACATATTAGATCCTGAGGAGTCTTGACAGGGTGGATGTGGAGAGGATGTTTCCTCTTGTGGAAGAAACTAGAACTAGGGGTCACTGTTTAAAAATAAAGGGTTTCCCGTTTAAAACAGATGTGGTGAAATTTTTTCTCAGAGGGTCATGAGTCTTTGGAACTCACTTCCTCAGAAGGCGGTGGAAGCAGAGACTTTGAATATTTTTTAGGCAGAGCTAGATAGATTCTTGATTAACAAATGGGTGAAAGGGGGTAGGTGGGAGGTTACAGTCAGATCAGCCATGATCTTATTGAATGGCGGAGTAGGCTTGAGGGGCTGAGTGACCTACTCCTGCTCCTTGTTCATATGTTCGTATGTTCGTAACCACATTCAACAGCAACATCTTATATTTCTATAACTCCTCAACATAGTAAAACCATCCCAAAGTGCTTCACAAGAGCAATTAGCAAACAAAATTGGACACTGAGTCCCAGAAGGAGATATCAGGCCAATAACCAAAATCTCGGTCAGAGAAATAAGTTTTAAGGAGCGACTTAAAGGCGGAAAGACAGCTAGAGAGAGGGAAAGGTTTATGGAGGGAATTCCAGAGTTTGGAACCCAGGCAGCTGAAGGCACGGCCGCCAATGGTGGAGTCATTACAATCAGGGATGCTTAAGAAGCTAGGATTAGAAGAGAGATCTCAGAGTGTTCTGGGGCTGGAGGAGATTACAGAGATAGGGAGAGGTGAAGCCATGGAGGCATTTGGAAGTGATTGGATGAGAGCTTTAAAAATGAAACGCGATTGGGCCAGAAGCCAGTGTAGGCCCACAAGCACAGTGGGTAATGGGTGAATAGGACTTGGTGCGAGTAAGGATACAGGCAGCAGACCTTTGGATGGCCTCTAGTTTAAGGAGGCTGGACTGTAGGAGACCAGGCAGGAGAGTGTTAGAGTAGCCAAGTCTGGTGCTAACAAAGACCTGGATGGGGGCAGCAGAAGAGTTGAGACGGAGGGGAAGCTGAATGATGTAGAGGTGGAAGTGTTGGTTAAAGAGAATTTGTGATTGGAGGTTCAGCCACTGACAAGTTCAGCCTAAGACTAAAAGCAAAAAACTGCGGATGCTGGAAATCCAAAACAAAAACAAAAATACCTGGAAAAACTCAGCAGGTCTGGCAGCATCTGCGGAGAGGAACACAGTTAACGTTTCGAGTCCGAATGACTCTTCAACAGAACTAAGTAAAAATAGAAGAGAGGTGAAATATAAGCTGGTTTAAGGGGGGGGTGGGACAGGTAGAGCTGGATAGAGGGCCAGTGATAGGTGGAGATAACCAAAAGATGTCACAGACAAAAGGACAAAGAGGTGTTGTCCGTCAGTGAGTTGTAGCTGTACTGGATCAGCTTGTCTTGAAGGACGGCGCGTTCTGGAGCACAAGTCTTCAGAACTATTGCCGGAATATTGTCAGGGCCCGTAGCCTTTGCAGTATCTAGTATCAGGCAGTGACTAGTGGGGTACCGCAGGGATCGGTGCTGGGACCCCAGCTATTCACAATATATATTAATGATTTAGATGAGGGAACTAAATGTAACATCTCCAAATATGCAGATGACACAAAGCTGGGTGGGAGGGTGAGCTGTGAGGAGGATGCAGAGATGCTTCAGTGTGATTTGGACAAGCTGAGTGAGTGGGCAAATGCATGGCAGATGCAGTATAATGTGGATAAATGTGAGGTTCTCCACTTTGGTAGCAAAAACAGGAAGGCAGATTATTATCTGAGTGGCTGTAAATTGAGAGACGGGAATGTGCAACGAGACCTGGGTATCCTCGTACACCAGTCGCTGAAGGTAAGCATGCAGGTGCAGCAGGCGGTAAAGAAGGCAAATGGTATGTTGGCCTTCATAGCCAGAGGATTCAAGTATAGGAACAGGGATGTCTTGCTGTAATTGTACAGGGCCTTGGTGAGACCACACCTGGAATGTTGTGTGCAGTTTTGGTCTCCTTATCTGAGGAAGGATGTTCTTGCTATAGAGGGAGCGCAGCGAAGGTTTACCAGACTGATTCCTGGGATGGCGGTACTGACATATGAGGAGAGATTGAGTCGATTAGGATTATATTCACTGGTGTTCAGAAGAATGAGGGGGGATCTCATAGAAACCTATAAAATTCTAACAGGACTAGACAGGGTAGATGCAGGAAGGATGTTCCCGATGGTGGGGGAGTCCAGAACCAGGGGTCACAGTCTGAGGATATGGGGTAGACCATTTAGGACTGAGATGAGGAGAAATTTCTTCACCCAGAGAGTGGTGAGCCTGTGGAATTCGCTACCACAGAAAGTAGTTGAGACCAAAACATTGTAAGTTTTCAAGACGGAGTTAGATATAGCTCTTGGGGCGAAAGGGATGAAAGGTTATGGGGAGAAAGCGGGAGCAGGTTATTGAGCTGGATGATCAGCCATGATCATAATGAATGGCGGAGCAGGCTTGAAGGGCCGAATGGCCTACTCCTGCTCCTAGTTTCTATGTTTCTATCCAGTGCCTTCAGCCGTTTCTTGATGTCACGTGGAGTGAATCAAATTGGCTGTGAAACTGGGGACCTCCGGAGGAGGCCGAGATGGATCATCCACTCGGCACTTCTGGCTGAAGGTTGTTACAAATAAGTATTTGAATCCTTATCCTTTGCACTGATATGCTGGGCTTTGTTCCCATTGATCCAAGTGACTTAATTTTGTTCCAGATTATCATTTCTAGAAGCTTCCCCACCACCAAGATTAAACTGACCACCTGTAGCTCTATCCTTTATCAAACAAGCATGTAACGTTTGCAATGCTCCAGTCCTCTGGCACAGCCACAGTATCTCAGGAGCATCCGGAGATTATGGTCAGTGAGTCTGCAATTACTCCCATTACATTTCACAGTATAAGAACAGAAAGCTCTCCAATCCTCCACAGGCAGCCTTGATTCCTCAAGCAAATGCAGGTGAATTAGTCTTTCATAGGATCTGGCTCTGTGCAGTATTTATCATTAATCTTTCTTCACTCTAGGTGGCTTTTTCGAAAGTTGTGTTGTGTAAGCTCCAAGAAGAATAATGATTATCCCCCTCTGCCAACATCAATTGTAAGTGATAAAGGCAATACTTCCTTTGGAGCTTTTTATTTAAGACACTGACTTGCACTGGGGTATGGGACACACTGACTCTTACTGGGGTACGGGTTCCACACACACTGACTCTCACTGGGGTACGGGTCCCACACACACTGACTCTCACTGGGGTACGGGTCCCACACACACTGTCTCTCACTGGGGTACGGGTCCCATACACACTGACTCTCACTGGGGTACGGGTCCCACACACACTGACTCTCACTGGGGTACGGGTCCCACACACACTGACTCTCACTGGGGTATGGGTTCCACACACACTGACTCTCACTGGGGTACGGGTCCCACACACACTGACTCTCACTGGGGTACGGGTCCCACACACACTGACTCTCACTGGGGTACGGGTCCCACACACACTGACTCTCACTGGGGTACGGGTCCCACACACACTGTCTCTCACTGGGGTACGGGTCCCACACACACTGACTCTCACTGGGGTACGGGTCCCACACACACTGACTCTCACTGGGGTACGGGTCCCACACACACTGTCTCTCACTGGGGTACGGGTCCCATACACACTGACTCTCACTGGGGTACGGGTCCCACACACACTGACTCTCACTGGGGTACGGGTCCCACACACACTGACTCTCACTGGGGTATGGGTTCCACACACACTGACTCTCACTGGGGTACGGGTCCCACACACACTGACTCTCACTGGGGTACGGGTCCCACACACACTGACTCTCACTGGGGTACGGGTCCCACACACACTGACTCTCACTGGGATACGGGTCCCACACACACTGACTCTCACTGGGGTACGGGTCCCACACACACGGGGCTTAATGTATGTCCTGTGGGCAAGTGCATGAGAAGGTGTTGGGCATAAAAGTCAGAAGTGCGCTTTGCCGACAATTAAGAGGATAATTAAGCCCATTAATGGCGCAATTGTCTGCGATTTTACGTGGCCCGTGCGACCTTACAGTTGGCAGACAGGCGAATTGGCCAGGTGGACTTTACATTTGTCATGAAGCCTCATCCAAGGGCGGGATGGAATCTCCATTAGCAACTAAAACAAGAAAAAATATCTGGGAACAGCATTTTTATGAAGTGTGCTTTCAGGTGCTGGATTGTGATGCATGGACATTTTTTTGCTGAATTTTAGTGCTTCATTTCATTATTTGCAGGTCTGCAGCTCCCTGAGGCAGCAGTCTGCCTTTAGAGAGCTCTCTCCAACCCTCGCCCACGCCCGCAGTGATGTCTTTGCCCCCACCCCGGCAGCGCTGAGCATTCCATCGGGCACGCCCGCCAAAGGCAAAACTCAGGCCCTGGGTATGGTTAAAGGTGCTATATAAATGTAATATTTTATTTTTCTCAGGCTAACACAGCTTTGAGTGGTGACTGTGGCCAAACTGGGAGCAGAGCCTCCTACCGATTGCAGGTGATTAAAACCCTGGTGCAGAGGTATATCGAAACATCACGGCAGGAGTTTGCAGAGAAACAGAGGAAAGGTGAGTGAAGGACAGGGTGTGGGGGGTTCGAGGGTCAGGGGGTGCGGAATCTTATCAGCTGCGTTGGGGCTTCCTCGGAGACGTAAAGAGGCAGCTTTGGAAAGGTGAGCGATGAGCCGGGTACCATTTCCATTTCTTGCGCATTCTCACCAGAGGGAGGGTTCAGAGGGGCAAAGGCCCCCAGTCCAGCAGGTCAAAATTAGCGGTAATAAGCACCTAACTGGGGGCAGGTTGTTGACATTGCTGGGATCTTCTCAATGGTGTGCAGGAAGTCCCCTCCCCTGGGGCCGAAATCTGATTGTTCCCTGTTATGTGCCCCCCCCAGCTGCCGTTCAGGGTGAGGGAGGTAAGGTGGGGGGGAGTGCAGCAAGGCCTCATACACTCCCCAATCGTCGGATCCTTGGTGATCAGAGATTCACAGCTGCTTCCAATGAGCGGCTGACCCCTCCACACTCATGGCTTCACATCTGTGGCCTCAGTTTATTGTTAAACATTTAAAAGTCATCAGAGAGCACCTCCATCTTCAGGCGCCCTCGCAGTCTCCGACCTACCATAGCAGCACCACCCACCTCTCCCATGGCAGCTGCCAGTCACCCACAGCCTCAGGCATACATAGAAACATACAAATTAGGAGCACAGGTAGTCCACATGGCCCCTTGAGCCTGCTTTCCCATGCAATAAGATCATGGCTGATCTGATTGTGGCCTCAACTCCACATTTCTGCCTACCCCCGATAATTTTTGACTCCCTTGTCAATCAAGAATCTATCTAACTCAGCCTTAAAAATATTCAATGACCCTGCGTCCACCACTCTCTGGGGAAGAGAGTTCCAGAGACTCACACCTCTCTGAGAGAAAAACATTCCCCTCATCTCCATCTTAGATGGGAGACCTCGTATTTTTAAACAGTGTTACAACCACAGCTGATGTTATTTGCTGAGCAAGTCAGATCCCAGAGGAAAACCTGTCTTACTGATCATAAACCTTTCTTTTGTATTTTGAAAACGAGGAGAAAAAGCTACTGACCCCAAAAGCATAGAACTCCAGTAACACCTTTAGGATTTTAAAACATTAAAAGATTTATTAACAGGAAGAAAAAAAGACTTAAGCACACAAGATTAATGTCACACAGTTGAAACAGTTTTACAAAACAAACCCCTCAAGAAACCCACTTGGTCAGAACACACAAGTAAACTACTTGGCAACAACTCCCTTAAAGATTTTTAACTATAAAAATCCAGTAATATTACCCTGAGACAAAACTGCTGTTACTTTAGTAAAGATGTACCAGGCGACCCCTCAAACACTCCCACTCTGCTGTGGAAATCCAAAAAAGTTCAGAAAACAAACCGCTTTCTGAAACAAAGACTTTTCTGGTTTGACTGGATGACTGTTTCAGATTTCACACCTTCTCTCAGTACAGAACTGGTCTCAGAACATCTCCCACACAGCCACCACAACTCAGCTCAAAATCTTTCCTTAAATATCATTTTCTCCTTTCATCTAAGATTCCATTGTCCTCAGCACCTCTTTGAACTCAACTTTTCCAAAATATAAAAATCTTTCACGATTCCCTGTTGCCTCCACTTTCAGGTCAAATAAAATTTAACAACCTTCCTTTGTTTACTTATGAAATCTTTGTAAGTTGTAAAAGTCCCTTAAACTCCACTTTGAAATTTAACAGCTGCAAAGCCAAGTTCCTACCTATCTCCGAATGCAAATTTTTAAAACCCAATCTATTTACTTATAAATCCAACTTCACCATAGCTCCTCATTACAAATGCACGCCTCTAGCCCCTTTACCCTTATATCTCTCAGCTCTCACAGACAAGCTGTCTCTATGAACCTTCCCCCAGTTTAATCATGAACACACACACGCACAGACACACACACACACAGACACACACACAGACACACTCACACACAAACACATACAAACACGCAGGCACACACACACACACCGAGACACACTCTCACACAGACACATACATACACACACAGGCGCACACACACACAGACACACATGCAGACAGACACACACATACAGACACACATACACGGACACACACACACACACACACTCACAGACACACACACACAGACACACAATGACACACATGCACGTACACACACACACTCACACACACACACACACACACAAAGGTCCTCCTTTACAGAATACCACCATGTCCCCAAAACATTTTTAAAAACTTCATCTTCACACCTGTGTTCCCTGCTCTTACTCCAGATGGGGAACCATCCCTCCAGTATCTACCCTTTCAAATCCCCTCAGGATCTTATATGTTTCAATAAGATCACTTCTCATTCTTCTAAACTCCAATGGTTACAGGCCCAGTCTGTCCAACGTTTCCTCTTAAGATAACGCCACCCCCCACCCCCCCACACCATTCCAGGTATCAATCTGAACTGACGCATTTACATCCTGCCTTAAATGAGACCAGTACTGTACACAGTACTCCAGCTGTGGTCTCACCAGTGCCCTGCACAATTGAAGCATAACCTCCCCACTTTTGTATTCAATTCCCCTCGAATAAATGATAACATTCTATTAGCTTTCCTAATTATCCGCTGTACCTGCATACTAGCCTTTTGTGATTTATGCACCAGGACACCCAGATCCCTCTGCATCTCAGAGCTCTGAAATCTCTCACCATTTAGATAATAAGCTTCTTTCATTTGCCCACATTATACTCCATTTGCCAGACCTTTACCCACTCACTTAACCTGTGTATGTCAATTTGTAGCCTCCTTACATCGTCTATACCACTTACTTCCCTACCTTTGTGTCGTCTGCAAATTTAGAAACTATACCATCTGTCCCGTCATTCAAATAATTTATATCAATTGTAAGAAGTTAAGGACCCAGAACTGGTCTCTGTGGCACACCACTCATCACATCCTGCCAACCAGAAAAATACCCTTTAATGCTAGCTCTCTGCTTCCTGTTAGCTAGCCAATCTTCTATCCACACCAATATGATACCCCCTACACTTTGAGCTTTATTTTCTGCAATAACCTTTGATGTGGCACTTTATCAAATGCCTTCTGGAAATCTAAGTACAGTACATCCACCGGTTCCCCTTTATCCAAAGCACATGTGCAGATGAAAAGCAGGAATTCACCAAGGCTCCTTCGACAGCACCTTCCAAACCCATGACCACTACCATCTAGAAGGACAAGGGCAGCAGATAGATGGGAACACCACCACCTGGAAGTTCCCCTCCAAGTCACTCACCATCCTGACTTGAAAATATATCGCCGTTCCTTCACTGTCGCTGGGTCAAAATCCTGGAACTCCCTTCCTAACAGCACTGTGGGTGTACCTACACCACATGGACTGCAGCGGTTCAAGAAGGCAGCTCACCCCCACCTTCTCAAGGGGCAACTAGGGATGGGCAATAAATGCTGGTCCAGCCAGTGAAGCTCAAATCCCCTGAATGAATAATAAAAAACATGTGACTCTTTCAAAGAATTCCAATAAATTCATTAAACATGATTTCCATTTCACAAAACCATGTTGACTCTGCCTGATTGCCTTGAATTTTTCTAAGTGCCCTTTCATAACATTTTAATAATCGCTTCTAACATTTTCCCTATGACAGATGTTAAGCTAAGTGGCCTATAGTTTCCTGTTTTCTGTCTCCCTCCCTTTTTGAATAAAGAAGTTCTATTTGCTATTTTCCAATCTAATGAAACCTTCCACCAATCAAGGGAATTTTGGAAAATTAGAACCAATACATCAACTATCTCGGTATAACAGCAAAACCCTGCGGATACTGGAAATATAAAATAAAAACAGAAAATGCTTGAAAAACTCAGCCGGTCTGACAGACTCTGTGGAGAGAGAAACAGAGCAAATGTTTCCAGTCCGCAGGACACCTCTTCAGCTCTGAAGAAGAGTCATCTGGACTCGAAACGTTAGCTCTGTTTCTCTTCACAGATGCTGTCAGACCTGCTGAGGTTTTCCAGCATTTTCCGTTTTTATTGCATCAACTATCCCACTGGCCACTTCTTGCAAGACCCTGAGATGAAGTCCATCAGGACCTGGGGATTTGTCAGCCCCGCAGCTCCAACTATTTGCTCAATACCACTTCCGCGGCGATTGTAATTTCCCCGAGTTCCTCCCTCCCTCCCATTTCCTGGTTTACAGCTATTTCCGGAATGTTTCTGGTGTCCTCTATAGTGAAGATCGAGGCAAAATACCTGTTTAATTCATTCACCATCTCCTTACTTTCCATTATTAATTCCCCAGATTCACTCTCTCTAGGACCAACGCTCACTTTATTAAAAATCTAATTATCCGTCTTTATGGGCAGGATTTTGCCCTTGGCGTGCGAGCTCGGTGGGGGCGGGCGGGGAGTGGTCAGGAAGCCGATCGCCACCCCCGCACTGTCGGAGGGTCAGTACTGAGGGAGTGCTGCACTGTCAGAGGGTCAGTACTGAGGGAGTGCTGCACTGTCAGAGGGCCAGTACTGAGGGAGTGCTGCACTGTCAGAGGGTCAGTACTGAGGGAGTGCTGCACTGTCAGAGGGTCAGTACTGAGGGAGTGCTGCACTGTCAGAGGGTCAGTACTGAGGGAGTGCTACACTGTCAGAGGGTCAGTACTGAGGGAGTGCTGCACTGTCAGAGGGTCAGTACTGAGGGAGTGCTACACTGTCAGAGGGTCAGTACTGAGGGAGTGCTACACTGTCAGAGGGTCAGTACTGAGGGAGTGCTGCACTGTCGGAGGGTCAGTACTGAGGGAGCGCCGCACTGTCAGAGGGTCAGTGCTGAGGGAGTGTGGATGAGACGCTTAACTGAGGTGCACAAAAAGACCCCAAACCCACTATTTGACGAATGGAAGAGGAGTCCTTGCTGGTGTTCTGGCCAATAGTTACTCCTCCATTTCCATCAGTAAAAACAGATCACGTGGTCATTGCCACTTTGCTGTTTGTGGGATCTTGCTGTGCACGAATCTGCCACCACATGTCGTACATGAGAGCAAGCGACTACGATTCGAACAGATTTCATGGGCTCCGATGCCCTTCGGGGAGTCCGGGTCTTCCGGTAGGTGACGCAGAATTTACAAGCTCACACTTTCTATTACAGACCTCGGCAATCGCCTCACCGATTTGGGCAAGTTTGTGGGCCGACTGCAGTCCGAGATCAAGCGGTTACGGTACAGCATGGGCGCAGCCAGCAGCGCCACCAAATCCAACGACGCCACCGCCGTCCTCGGCAAATACATCCTCGGGGCGCGGAACCGTTTCCAGGAGGCCGACCAGGAACTGGACTCCGACTCCCCCAAGTCGTCCTTCAAGGTCACCGTCCACCAGAACTCGGACGAGGGGCTCGAGCCTCCCCCAGCCAGCCAGGCGGCCGGGAAGGAGGAGGATGGCGAAGACTGTCCACCCTACCCCAGCGAGGGGGCGGGGGCCAGCGCTTCCTCTGACCCAGACCCGGGGCCCGGGGCAGGCGATGCTCCCTCCGCCGAGAAGGACGGAGGAGACTCCAACAAGCCAGGAGAGGAGAAGGACTGAGCGGAGGAGAATGAATCGCTGAGAACCGAGATTGGGAATTTAACTCTCCCCAGCGGGTCTGCTGGACAATAAAGTGAAAACACTTTGCACGCCCTCTGCCGCAGCATTATTACAGTCTAACTCGCTAATCTCATCGCTATTATCTAACGTAAGGAAGACAGCAAATGATCTTTCAGTAAATGCTATCGCACCATTAACTCAAATAAACTCTTGGTTTTTTCTTTATCCAAAAGCAAAATACTGCGGATGCTGGAAATCTGAAATAAAAACAGAAAATGCTTGGAAAAACTCAGCAGGTCTGGCAGCTTCTAACGGAGTTAATGTTTCAGGGCAGTGACCCCTCAACAGAACTGGGAAAAGTTAGAGATGTGATAGGTTTTGAGCCCTGGGGGTTGGGGGGGTGT
The DNA here is from genome assembly GCF_964194155.1 of Cetorhinus maximus. Lineage (NCBI taxonomy): Eukaryota > Metazoa > Chordata > Chondrichthyes > Lamniformes > Cetorhinidae > Cetorhinus > Cetorhinus maximus. Next base: position 3,035,527 of record NC_135885.1, read on the forward strand.
GTGTGACGAGGGTAAAAGGAATGTCTGTGATCGGCTGGAGTGAGAGATACGATCCTTTCCTGCCTTTCACCCTATCGCATTCCTTTGTCACTCCCCCAGGGCTCAAAACCTATCACATCTCTTAACTTTTCCCAGTTCTATTGGAAGGGTCACTGACCTGAAACATTAACTCAGTCTCTCCCGCGGCAGAGGCTGCCAGACCTGCTGAGTTTTTCCAGCACTTTCTGTTTTTTGTCTTTTACTTTTATGTCTAGTTTGTAGGGATTGAAGCATTAGAAGGAGTGGGGTGTAAGGATGTAACATATTTGGATTTCTTGGACTCAGGAGGAAGCTCAGAGCATTTCTGGTTGGGACAGGTGAGCAGAATGGGATCGCAAACTGGCTGTAAAATAGAAACCAGAGGATATAGGGATCAAATGGACATCAATAAAGATAAAGATGAGCTGGTACATTTTGGTACGAGCAATAAGGGGCTAAATGGGGTAAAAGAGGAGCAAGATCCAGGGGTACAGATACACAAATCTGTACAAGTAGTGACGCAGGTTACTGAAGCCAGAAAGAAAGCTGAAGCACTGGGACTTATTTCGAGATAGATGGGGAAGTTATGTTAAACTTGTATTGAACCTTGATGGACCACATTCGGAGTAACTGTGCACCAATCTGGTCCCTACTTTATAAAAAACGATAGAGACACTAGATTAAAGGCTTAACAAAGATTTCCAGGGTGAGATCAGAATTGAGAGGTTATCATTATCTGAAAAACTGGAAACCCTGTAGAGAAGAGAAGGCTGAGGGGTGACCTGATAGAGATCTTTAAAATTACGGAGGGGATTGATACGAAGGGGTAGACACAGAGAAGATGCTTCCATTTGTCAGAAGTTAGAGGCCATTGGTATCAAATCCAATCCAACCAGAAATTCAGGAGAAACTTCTTGTGGTGAGAATGTTGAGAATGTGGAACTCGCTCCCACAGGGAGTGCTCGAGGTGAATAGTGCAGATGTCTTTAAGGAGAAGCTGGACAAACACATGATGGGAAAAGGAACAGAAGGATATGGTGATAGGGTGAGAGGAAGAGGGGTTGGGAGGAGGATAAACACCAGCAGGGACTATCTGGGCCGAATAGCCTGTTTCTGTGCTGTGAACCTGGTGTAAAGGGGATTGGATTGGGCAGTGAGAATGACACAAGCCTTTGATCTCTGGGAGCTGACATTCTAAACCAGCCCAGGAGGAGGCGATGGATATCTCTGCTGTGATTCACGAAATGAGTTTTGGACATTCTGAGCTCAGTTCCAAACCTTCTCTCATGTGGCACTAAATTCATAAACAGTCAGTGAAGGAGGTTGTGTAGAAGGAGCTTTACTCTGTATCTCACTGGTGTTCGATGCTGGGATTGAGTATCTGAAACGGAGTTCTATTTCTCCACACTGTCATCCCTCAACATAAAGTGTGTGCTCCAAGCCCGAACCTCACCGCCACGTTCACGGGTTTGTTTAAATCCTGCTTTCTTCAGCTTGCCCCCTCCCACCCCCCCCACATCCTCAGTGTGTTTGAGAATGCGAGGGGTGAGTGGAGGTTCTGGTGGAGGCTGACTGAGAGCCGGCCTGTGTTGGGAACCTGAGCTCAGTGACTCACAGTGAGCTGGACTGAGAACAATGTAAATCCTGAGGAGGTGAGAGACCAGGAGCGGGGAGCGTGCAGTATTAACCCCTGAACACAGCAGTGAGTGAGCCTTGACGGATGGAGCGCAACAGCATTTTGACCAATTGTAAGAGCATTTGAATTAAAGAGCGAGTCTCACTGTAAAAGGCCAACTACTGAGTCCCTTGTGAAATTTGTTCTCGCTCCTCCCACTCCACTATTTCACACTGAATGTGTTCCATTCTCCAATGGTTGCGCAGTAGGTCACAGTATTGCTGTGGCTCGGTGGGAACTATTCCTGTCTCTGAGTCAGAACATTGTGAGTTCAAGACCAACTCAAGAGACTTAAGGATAAAATACAAACTGTTGCACTGTAAGAGGGTCAGTACTGAGGGAGTGCTGCACTGTCAGAGGGTCAGTACTGAGGGAGTGCCGCACTGTCAGAGGGTCAGTATTGAGGGAGTGCTGCACTGTCGGAGTGGCTGTACTGAGGGAGTGCTGCACTGTTGGAGTCTCAGTACTGAGGAAGTGCTGCACTGTCGGAGGGTCAGTACTGAGGGAGTGCCGCACTGTCAGAGGGTCAGTACTGAGGGAGTGCTGCACTGTCGGAGGGTCAGTACTGAGGGTGCGCTGCACTGTCGGAGGGTCAGTACTGAGGGCGTGCTGCACTGTTGGAGGGTCAGTACTGAGGGAGTGCTGCACTGTCGGAGGGTCAGTACTGAGGGAGTGCTGCACTGTCAGAGGGTCAGTACAGAGGGAGTGCCACACAGTGTTGGAGGGTCAGTACTAAGGGAGTGCTGCACTGTCAGAGGGTCAGTACTGAGGGAGTGCTGCACTGTCGGAGGGTCAGTACTGAGGGAGTGCTGCACTGTCGGAGGGTCAGTACTGAGAGAGTGCTGCACTGTCAGAGGGTCAGTACTGAGGGAGTGCTGCACTGTCAGAGGATAACTGGAGGTTCCCATCTGCTTTCTCCGAAATGCCAGGCACTATTTCAGCGATGAGTAGGAGAGTTCTCCACAGTGTCCAGGATAATATTTACTGGACAGCAACATAAATTTTGGTAATCGGGTTTCTGGCTGTGCAGAACATGAAGTTCACCTGATGTCATTGAAAGTGATTCATTGGATACAAAGGGTTTTGAGGCGTTACCGAGATTTCTGAAGAGACAGAGTGAGGAAAATTCACACCCCGACCCTGACTGAAATTCAAATGCAGAATCTGCTGACTGGAGACATCGAGGTCAGAGCTCATGGTGGATCACAGGAGAGTGCGGAGAGACATTTGATTGCGAGTAAAGGGAGATCAGCATCACCCAGCACCTTTCAAATCTGTCAGAAATGTTTCTGTAATGAGCTCACGTTAAGGTCCCTGTGGGGCATGGGGACTGTTGTTATCCTATTGACTGACTGAAACAGGCCAGTCACAGATTGTTTATCGCAATCTGCCCCTATTGGGAACCAAACTAGACCCATAGCTCATTGGCTGCTCCCCTGACATGCTCATCATCCGCACCTTACTCCAGTCACTCAGCTGAAAAGATAGACACTATCACCACATCAACAATTAGTTGCCTTTACCTAATGCCTTTTAAGCAATAAATTGCCCAAGTGAGTTTCGTAGGAGCGATTATAAAACAAAATTTGACTTTGAGCTCAATAAGAACTTAGAGCCATAGAGTCCTAGAGGTTTACAACACAGAAAAAGGCCCTTCGGTCCATCGAGTCTGCGCCGGTCAAACAAGTACCTAACTATTCTAATCCCATTTTCCAGCACTAGGCCCATAGCCTTGTTGCCATGTGGCATCGCAAGTGCACATCCAAATACTCCTTAAATGTTATGAGGGTTTCTGCCTCTACCACCCTTTCAGGCAGTGAGTTCCAGATTCCCACCACCCTCTGGGTGAAAAAATTCTTCCTCACATCCCCTCCAAACCTCCTGCCCCTTACCTTAAATCTATGCCCCCTGGTTATTGATCCCTACACCAAGGGGAAAAGTTCCTTCCTGTCTACCCTATCTATGCCCCTCATAATTTTATGCACCTCAATCATGTCCCCCCTCAATCTCCTCTGCTCCAGGGAAAATAACCCCAGTCTATCCAATCTCTCCTCATAACTAAAACTCTCCAGCCCAGGCAACATCCTGGTAAATCTCCTCTGCGCTCTCTCTAGTGCAATCACATCCTTCCTATAATGCGGATTCCAGAACTGCACGCAATACTCTAGCTGTGGCCTAACCAATGTTTTATACAGTTCCAGCATAACCTCCCTGCTCTTATATTCTATGCCTCGGCTAATAAAGGCAAGTATCCCATATGCCTTCTTAACCACCTTATCTACCTGTCCTGCTACCTTAAGGGATCGGTGGACATGCACACCAAGGTCCCTCTGATCCTCGGTCCTTCCCAGGGTCCTACCATTCATCGTGTATTCCCGTGCCTTGTTTGTCCTGCCCAAGTGCATCACACTTATCCACATTAAATTCCACTTGGCATTCATCAGCCCATCTGACCAGCCCGTCTATATCCTCCTGTAATCTAAGGCTATCCTCCTCACTATTTACCACCCCACCAATTTTCGTGTCATCCGCGAACTTACTGATCTACCCTCCTATATTATTTATTAGGAAGAGAGGGGCAGAAGGGAGAGGAGGCCGGGTGTCCCAATGCAGCTTCCAGGGGAGGGTCCTGTGGGAGGAGAGGCGCAGGCACAAGGGGGGCAGGGCCAGCAGGTAGCCCAGGGTGGAAGTGGCTGCAGAAGATGCCACTATCCTGCTGCCAGGGTTTACAGGCAGTGATGCAGCTACCTCAATATGTCCGAGGTGCAATGCCGAAGGAGACTATGACTCCCTGGAGACAGTGACCTCCATTTCCAGATGATCGGGCCTGAGATCAGCTCTGACTGTGGGGGTGGACACCCCATGTCAGTGGCTCTGAAGGTCACAGTGGTCCTAACTTCTATGCCTACGGCTCTTTCCAGGGGTCAGTGGGGGATCTGTGTGGAGTGTCCCAATCAACTGTCCACAGCTGGTGACAGAAGCTCTGTTCAGACAGGTACTGACCTTTATTCTTTACCGTATGGATGAAGCCAGCCAGGCTGAGTGAGCCAGAGGCTTTGCAGCGATTGCTGGCTTCCCCCGTGTCCAGGGTGCTATAGACTGTACACATGTGGCCATCAAGGCGCCAGCAGGTGAGCCCAGTGCCTTCATCAACAGGAAGGGCTCCCACTCCATGAACGTGCAGATAGTGTGTGATCACAGGATGCAGATTCTACAAGTCTGTGCAAGGTACCCAGGCAGCTCCCATGAAGCTTACATCCTGAGACACTCCCAGGTGCTGAGGCTATTCAGTGCTCCAGCCCGACTGGATGGATGGCTGCTGGGTGACAAGGACTATCTGTTGTAAAGGTGGCTCATGATGTCTCTCCGCCACCCAGAAACAGAGACAGAGCAGCGTTATAATAGGAGCCACGCCTTCACAAGGGCGGTGATAGAGAGAACCATAGGTCTTTTCAAGATGCACTTCTGAAGCCTGGACCATTCAGGGG